>NW_022900922.1:13738793-13760750 GCF_012274545.1 Fukomys damarensis | reverse complement strand
GGCACAAAAAAAAAAAAAAAAAAAAAAGCCAGAGGAAAACTAGCTGTGAAAAATTCTGGCATGGTACCCTACGAGGTGAGCTGCTTTCTCAGGAACAGACTCTGTGGAGAGACATGTGCCTTCCTTCCACTTGTCTGTCCTGAATCGGTACCGTGACTCTCCTATTTGTGTCCAGGGCGGCATTCGATGTTGGAAATATGAAAATGAATGAGAGGTGAAAGGGTGTGAGAACACTGAAAACAAGAATAGAAAGAACAAAAAGCCTTTAAAACTCAATGCTACAATGTCTTTCACTATATTTTCACTTTCACTTAGTGGATAGAGTGTTCTTTTTATTAATTTCTAGCATAGAGGCAAGCTTGCAGAATATAATTAGCAATTAAATGAGAGAGAAAACTACTCCCCCAAAATAGATTCACCATTAACTGAACTGTAGGGAAAGCCCCTAATGACATGAAACTTTGTCTAATTTTTTTTCTTTCAAACTCTCCACTTTGCTTAAAGCTTCCTTTTACACCCCAGACAACTCTCAGAAACATTCTGATGGAGTGAAGCATCTTGAGTTTTCTGGTATTCCTCCTGGAACAAGATTGCTAAACCCCATCTTCATGCACACAGGGTCCTAGATTTTTCCCTGTACGCTCTCTGCCGGGTTACCATGGTGATTATAACATCACTGCTTATTTTTTTCCATTTGCAGTATAACTACTACTGCATAGTTTCTAATAATAGAAAAAGAGCCACGAATACAATAACAGGTCACTATTCACATCCTGGCACCATTTTAAAAAACCAAGAAATAACATGTCAAATTGTGATACCATGTTCTTCTAATGTCCTTCTCACCCCTCAAACTGGTTCCCACTTATAATTTCCAGTACACAGAAATATTGAAATCCAGAAAACAGCATGGATTATGCCACTGATATAAGAAGAACTTTACTATCAAATCTCCAATTATGGTTGATTTTCAAACTCCAGAAGGAGTTTAAAAGCCAGAATGAGTTCCAAGCTGAAGTGGCCGAATGTGGGGAAGAGGATTTTCTCATAAACAAGAACGAATAGAGTGTCTGATCACCTTCCACGGAGGTTTGCGGAGGACTAAGATGGAATCACACGTTTGAATGCATACTTTTGGATTTGCAACCTTCAGAAAGCAAAGCAATTTCCTCTGCAGGCAAAAGTGGCCTTGTTGAAAGCAGACCACTTGTTTCTCTGCAGTTAAGAGGAAGGGAAATAATTTCAAGACAGAATAACTTCAAAGTATATTTTCTTAGGTATAACTTCAGATTAACTACATGTGCTTTTTACCTCTGTAGAGGATGCTCATTTCCCAACTTTACCATGGAAAATAATATAGCAAAGATTAGGCAATGAAAAATGAAGGAAATGCAAGAGGACAGGAAGAGGAGAACAGGATGAGGCAGTCAAGGAAGAGAGAATAAAGGAATGAAGAGCAATGGGATTTTGCTCTTTCCAGGTCGAATCACTCAGCTTAACGCCTCCCACAGATAGTGGGCCTTGATTAATATTTGTTGCACTGTCTCTTCACATCCGGTAATCAAGCAGGAGTTGTATGATGCAAATAGACTGTGAAACTTTCCCCCATTGTCAGTCCAGCCTCCGAACACAGAGCTACATGACAACTCATTAAATGTTTGGAAGCAGACATTATAAATGGCGCCATCGGATGCTGCTGCCTCCGGGTAGAGTAATGGTAATACTATAAGTATTAGCTATAGAGCTAATACTTAGATATTGTATTACAGTATTAACGCTTCGTGTAACTCACACTATGTACAACTCTTTTCTCTAAGTGCTGCTTTGTATAGAGTGTGTCACTTAACACTGCAAACAAGCCTAAGAGATAGAGAAGAGCAACACTAATTACCATACCCATTTTATAGCAAGGAAAAATAAGAACAGAGGGAACTATGGCCAAGAAGTCAGTAGAGAACAGAGTAGGAGGGGATAGGAAAAAGGGGAAGAGGACATAAAAAAAATTAAGGTGCATTATGTACATTACCAACTCCTCATGTTGAATGTAATCATCATGTACTGCACATATGTACTAATAAAAATAAAAATTGGGGGGAAAAGCACACAGCAGAGTTCTTACTCCAGTATCTGCTCTGAAACACCACAGGACACCCACTGTCCAGAAGCCATACCCCCCTGAGTTCTGAGTTCTGGACCCAGTATTCAGTAGTAGATTCCAGAATACAGGAATAATAAAGAAACAAGAGAATTCAAAAACCATGAGACATTTTGATTTACATTCATTTAAAGTTTTTCATGGTGTTTTGGCTTTGTATAGCAGGCAAAGGTGATCTCTTCTTGTCCACAGGGAGCTGCTATCATAGTATTTTTTGAGGGGTGGGTGAGTGTACCGGGGATGGAACTCGGGTCCTTGCACTTGTAAGGCAGGAGGCTGAACCACTGCCTTACCCCAGGCCCTGTCATAGTATTTCTGACAGAAGAACTAACTGGAATGTTTGGCTGTTAGAAAGTGTTAATGGGAGGTTAGCCCCAGACGGATGTGGGTTTCAGGGTTCAGTACCTGTGACTCAGGCACAGGTAGGAAGTAGGGGACACAGAAATCACAGGCTTTGAGGAGCTTATATTCAAACACAAGGAAGGAGTAATGAATCTTCAAAGTTTGTACACCTTGTAGACATATATTTTAAAAAATTAAACCTGGACTTTGTTTTTATTTTAATATTAGGTGACTTAACTAGATTTTAGACAGAGTGATGGAATAACCATTATTGCATATGACAGATTTCTGCTTGTCCCTTGGACATTAGAATAGCAAGTAATGAAAATGTATTTATTCAAATTGCCCTCTTTGCTCTTTCTGTCTAGGTCATACAGGTTTATAGTTCGTATCCTGCAATTTAGCACTCAGTTATGTATCGTACTGCATAATAGATTTGTTAATATCTTCTCTCCTAAGTAAGTTGTAAATGCCCTGACTTCAGAGACTATTTTTCAATCTTTCTCAACATGTACAACAGCACAGACCTCAGCCTTCAGCCCCGAAGCTTTTAGTCTAAGATCCATGCAATAAAAATTATCTAGAATCTTTCACCTCTGCTGATTAAATGTCAGGAAGAAAAATCCAACGTTTAGCAATCTTTCTTTGCTTTTGTTTTCCTTTCGTCCACTACCATCCTGCATGGTTGCTAGTTCTGCGCCTTACAACAAACAAACAAAAATCCTCAGTTCTAACTCAGTTCTCTTTTGTATCTATCAAAAGGCTCTTCTTAACTTGCTCCTCTTTTTTAAAATTGAGATATAATTCATATACCCTAAAGTTCACCCTTTTAAATGTGTTCTTACTTGTACACATTTTGGAGGTTTTAGTATCATCACAAAGCTGGACGAGCACCACCACTCCCACCCCCGCCCCCAGCCCCTGTGATGACCTCTACACTATGTGTGTCTATGAATGTATCTATTTGGGTATGTTATATAAATAGAACCATACAATATTCGGCCTTTATGTCTACCTTATTTCACTCAACATAATGTTTTCAAAGTTAATCTATGTCACAGAATGTATTCTATTTATTCTCTTTTAAGATAGAATAATATTCCATCCCAGGGATAGACCACACCTTCTTCATTCATCAGTGGATGGACATTTAGATCGGGCTTCCTTTATTTTGTTGTTGTTGTTGTTACCAAGGATCAAACTTGGGACCTTGCGCTACCGAGGCAGGTGGCGGAACTGCTGAGCTAAATCCCCAGCCCCTCCATTATCTTTTAAATACTTTTTTTCTTTATTTATTGTGCTAAATAAAAACTGTAGAACATTGGTAAATAGAAGCAGGTGATACCGCACATTTTTGCTTCTTACACAGAAGAAGGAAGGAGCACTCACTGCTCTTACAGTGCCAGGGATGGGCACTTGGAAGACAACCTCTACAAGAGCGTCTTTCTGGCTGTTTCCTGCTATGCTTAGTTTGTGCTGAATCTGCACCATGAAAGGTGTGTTGGATTTTATAAAATACCTTTCTATATCTTTTGAAATTACCGTAGAGTATAAAGTCTCCCTTTATCTTATTTATGTGGTCAATAACATTGATTCTTTTATGAATTTCTGGAATTGATTGTGAGGAATTATCTTTTATGCATTTCTGGATTTGATTCACTGTTACTCTGCTTCACTTATTTGAGGACTATTGGTGTGGTTGTTTCTTTATTGAGATGTCCCTGTCTGGTTTTGTTGCGGGGTTATCCTGAACTCGTAATGTGAGCTGGCTAGTATTCTTTGATTCTGGATTCTCACTCAGGCAGATAACCTGAGGAATGTCATCTTTTTCCATGCAGCCCGTGAGCAGGATCAGGCCTGGCTCCTGGTCACCTCACCGGTCCTTCCTTCTCCCACCTTACCTGAGCTTGCTCAGAAACACTCAGTTCAATAAACTCGACGCAGGCTCTCCTTTGAACTTATTTCAGGAGCTCTCTCTCTCTCAGAACCCCATACTCTGGCTTGCTGTGTTCTTTTATTGGGCTGCCACTGTCTCTGGTCACCACTGTTTACCTAACAGGGGGTGCTGAAGTCTGGGAAGTGGGGTGTAGAGCACCCCACCTCGCACTCCAGCATGCAACTCTCCCAGCTCTCCAGCCCAGCAGAGACCTCTTTCCAACATCTCCTTTACCTAAATCGTGCCTCTTAAAACTGTGGGGTTAGGGGTAGGGTTAATGCGGATGCAACAAAGTGACTGATGCTAGTTACTTCTAGAAAATGGACAGGAATGGGGTGGGACGATATGAGTACAGGGAGATAACGTAGTGATTGCTTTACTGACTGTTGAGCATTTTACTTCATAAAGATGCTTACAAATACTCATGTCCATATTACTTTAATTTTAAATATAAATGAAAATAAATATATAAATAAATGGTGGGTAACTAGTACAGAAAGAATTCACCACCATAATGAGACTGGGGGGACACTGAGCCAGAGTATGAAATTCAAGGAAGTGTCAAAAACACTTGTGACCAAGATAAATATTTTAATGCAATAATCAAAATTTGAGCTGGGTGTGTTGGCTCATGCCTGTAATCCCAGCACTCTGGAGGCTGAGGCAGGAGGATCATTACTAGTTTGAGGCCAGCCTGGGCTACACAGTGAGTTCAAGTCTAGCTTGAACTACATGGCCAGATCCTGTCTCAAAAAAAATTTTTTTTATGTTATATTGTTTTATTGTTGTTTAGCCTCGTGTCCGTGACGCAAGTGCCTCATTTGCTTTCCCCTAGCCCTGGTCCTAAAAGTGCTACCGACAGTTGGGAAGAGAAACTTCCCTCTTTGTACCCTTCTTGCTAGTTTAGGAATATATAGTCTAAAACTTTCGACTAGAGGAGTCAAACAGGCAGGCAAGCAGTTAAGAACTTTAAAAAGAGGTCTGGGCTGGAAACA
Organism: Fukomys damarensis; assembly: GCF_012274545.1. Taxonomy (NCBI): domain Eukaryota; kingdom Metazoa; phylum Chordata; class Mammalia; order Rodentia; family Bathyergidae; genus Fukomys; species Fukomys damarensis. The sequence continues at coordinate 13,755,322 of NW_022900922.1, read as the reverse complement.
TATGGAGTACCAACACTGTGTCTCATGCTATGGGTGTGGGTGAGGCTGACCAAGGTGGCTGAGATGGGGCCAACAGAGACCTGCAGAGCTCCGGCACTTTGGGCTCAGCTGGCGGGGAAGCAGCTCTCATAGGAAATGAAACTGTGGGGCTCATGGTAGGATATGAGGGAGACCAGCCAAACGTGAAGGGAATGAAGCCAAAAGAAGACAGTTGGGGTGGGGGTGGGGGGCGGATGCAAGGTTCCAGACAGAACAGAGGGGCTGGATTTGCCAAATGCTTCACTGAAGCCTTCATCTACGATGAGGAAAAGAGAACTGTCCAACGGCTCAGTGACATGAATGTCATTGCTGACACCAGCCTCTCTGGAGGAGGGAATGCAGCAGGAATGGCAGCGGAGGGGATGACAAGAGCAAGGAAGTGAAAGTAAGTGTGGAGACAACCTTGAGAAGCCTTCTTGTCACCTGCAGTGGGGACACAGGCAGGAGCTACAGAACAAGGTGCTAAATTCAGATGGAGAGATAGGCAACACCTACAGAACCATAGGCAATGTTTGAATAAGAACACTGGATCTAGACTTTGAGTTTCAGATTAAAATGGCAGTAAAAGTATTTTTTTAAATGCAGAAAATGATAGACACACTAATTCAGACTAGTAGTTACCTCCCAAGGAGGGCAGGGCAGGGAATGCATCCTATGCCATTTTGTGAGTGTTTTCATTGTTTAAGGTGGGCATTATAAATGCTTCATACATTTTTTAAATGTCTACAGCAGATGAAATGAGATACACAGAGAAAATAAGTACATAATCACAGTCAATGCTAACTTATGAAAATATAAAGTGAGATGCTATAGCAGAACCAGTGAAGTGGGAAAGGGGCCTGGTTTGAGTTGAGGTCAGGAAATGACGTTGACGCAGGGAAACATCTTATCTACTGCGCTGCCAGTAGCCCCACTCTTCAGTTCCCTCCAGCAACACTAAGCGGCTGCGAGACAGATGCGGAGAAGGGTGTGAAAGTTAATCCAGGACTGGGAGTTTTCCAGTTAGACCCAATAAAGGAGAAGAAAGAGGAACGAATTAATGGATTTGAGAGACACTGATTGCAGGGAGGGCCCGTGGAATTGATCTGGATGAGGCTGGAAGTAATGACAGAAAAGAGCCAAGAACCAGAGAGAAAGTGGGGGGACATGTGGAGCAAGGTCCTGAGAAACTCAAAGACCTTTTGAAGGGGATACTGGAGCAAATGAAGGGGAAGGAGATGAAGTAGGAGACAGAGATGCAGAAGTCTGGTGACCCTGTACGGGAAGGGTCCGGGAAGCCCTAAAGGAGATGAGAACCGAGGGCCTCCGCATGCATTCAGCAAACCCCGCTGGTTCCCAGACTAATTTACTGTGTGTCTCTCCAAGAAGTGCTAGATGTTTCCTCAACAAAATAAGGGAGATTTTCATGATCCAAAGATACCTGGTCTAACTAGGTCTTGGCAATTAATGGTGCACTACCAGAAAGTCCTGTATGAATGATTCAGCCTAAAGTTAGGGCCTGAGGGATGTGGTGTGTGAATCAGAATGTTGGACCAGGGAGGGAAGAGGGGTTGAGCACAAACATACACCTGGAGTGATGCTAGAACTGGGGTCTTGCTCTGGATTCCACCAGGCTGGGTCATTTGAGGTAAGGGAGAAATGGAGCCAGTGGTCGTGAGTGAGGATCATTGGTAACTTCTTCTCATTCATCAGCCCAGTCCTAGTTTCTGAGGTCCGGGGATCTGTCCTGAAAGAGAAACTTTTCTCCTTGACGTAAACAGCATTTTTAGGAACCTGTGACATAGTGATCAAGGCTCAGCAGGATATGGTGACTGTCAGAACTTGGAGCAGAGCCCTGTTGCTCCATGCTGTGTCAGCAGGGGAAGTGGCCAGGCAGACCTTGAACTCCAGAGGAGAGTAAAGCCATCCACAGATGCATAGAGCAGGGCAGGAGCTACTAAAAACGGCTTTGCTGGGAGAGCCAGAGCTGAATTACAAACTACAGTTTCACAAAGAAAACATTACGGTTAGGAACTCAGCATCAAGGTTTCCATGGCAATATTTTTTTAGTCTCTGGTATACACAGTACGTATAATCATTTCTGTATGTGGACTGTTAACCATGGATATATTCATAGCACTCCAGATTGCATAACAGAAATTCCTTGAGCTGGATAAATATAATGGGGTGAGGGTATACGTGTGTTCACCTTCAACTCTAAATCAAGAAGTGAAAGGAGAGGACATGATTTTTATGCTCATTTATCACTTTAATCATTACGACTAGCTAACAAGTGTGTATTAGTTGATAGCTAGATTAAGGCTTTCTTGGGCAGTAACCTAAGGCAGTGATGGTGAACCTTTTAGACTTTTCAATGATACAAATAGCCTGCTGCAGCACGCCTGCCATAGGTTCACCACCACTGCCTTAGGGCTCTCAGGTCTCTTAATCATCTTTTCCCCAGGGCTCTCTGTGTGACAGGTTATGGCCTTCTCCCTCACGAAAAGGCCCAGTGGAGACTGATCTGGTGTGGACAGGACTGGAAGCCACAGGACTGAGTGTGGAGGTGAAGATTCTGAAGAAAGAGTGGGGCCTATGGATCCCCTGTCTCGAAAAACATGTGAGAAGTAAAACTGAAGGAGTTTACAAGGCTACTCAGAGGGTTGTATCACAGAGTGGATTCTAAGCTTCTTACAGTTTAGAAAAATATTACCTTGAGCCATATGAAATTGCTGGTATTTGACCATCATTTTACCTGTGAAGATAACAATTTCATGTGATTCAACTAAATATTGTGAAGTGTTAAAATGCTAAAAAGTTTTACAAATTCATGATGATTTACCTGCCAAATCTCTAATTTGTGTCTGTTTTGCTTAAAGGTATGGAAATTTTGAGTATTTCACTTCTTATCATTCCGGCCAAGAACATTTGGGTAAGCGTGAATACAACCACAAAAGCTTTCTCCTTTCCTTAAGCCCCAAATGTACAAGTGCCAAGTTCTCTGTAAGAATGAACTCATTCAGGGAGTTTCCTACTCTTTTAAAATCTGGACTGAAAAAATAGTTAATCTCTCAGAATGATAAAATGCCTAGAACTACTGACTGAAGTTCATCAAATCTTATTTTTTATGTTTTTATTTTTATTTTTGGTACGGGAGATGGAACTTTGGACCTTGCAATTGCGAGGCAGGTAATGGAACCACGGAGCTAAATCCCTAGCCCCTTAAATATTATTTCTTAGGGAGAGCTCTATAGCTTTCTTGAAGGGACACTAAATGCATTCACTATTCTAAATGTAGCCACGATTTTTAATGATTCTCATTATTGATTAGCTTTAACTTCCATCGATATGCAAGTGGTTTTCAGCAAAGAATAAATGCATTTCTCAGTGATATAAAAGTCCTTGAAAAATGATTATGTAATAGTGACAGGAAGCTATTATTACTAAGCCCTTAGGTTTTATTTTTAACTATATTGTCAAGTACATCATAATTGTTTTGTAAGTGTGCATCGAGTAGCCTGTCAGGATGCTCTGTGATTTTGCAATTCAGAGGGTGAGCCCTGCTGTGACAGGAAGGGCACTGAACCAGGATGCTCTAGACACATATTTCCCAAATCTTAGTTCATTCATGTGGAGAAATTGGATAATAATGCCTGGTCTATTTCTTCAGTGATTGTAATGAAATTAATCTAACGACTCTATCTAATGAATTAGTTATAGGGAAATGATCTACAAACTTCAAAGCACCAAATAAAAGTGATGTTACTAGGGAAAAAAGCTGAGGGAAAGGCAAACACAGTATTTGAAAGAAGTGCTCCAAAATTAACTTAATGGTTCATCCATTAACTTCTAGCACATACGCACACCCCACACTCAGGAAATAGTGACAAATACAGGAGACCGAAGCTCTCTACTGTGACAATATTTTTAAAAAGTGACCATGTTCTTGCATCCAAGAGTAGTATGGGTTGGGCCAGCCAAGCCTTACAGAGGGCAGAGGGAGGTCAGCAGAAGCACAGCCGTTATCTGCCGGCCAACTGGCCCATGGCTGGAACAGCAGAGTCTCAGCCACACCTGCACCCACACTGCTCTGCACCTCATGGCTTTGAAACCTTGAGACCAGCTGACTCTTACGGATGCGCCATCTCTCCCCTGGGTCACCCTGCAAAGCATAAGCTCCTCCAAAGATCCATCTTCTCCCCTGCTCCCAACTGCAGCTTATCCATAGCTTCTTCTCCTTTGAAAATTGTTCTGTCCACCCTCTGGGACCCTCTCGTTAGAGCCTAACCACATGTTTATTCCAGACAAAGATACCCGCTGCCTCTTTGCCTTCCCCCAGCCTGGTCCTCCTGGCATATTCCTGGCTTCCCTTGGTGGCTGCTGTTCATTTTACTACATCTCAGGGCTGAGGAAGGGCTCAGCCTTCTCCTCAAATCCCTGAACCAATTTCCAACCAATTGCTCTTGTTCTCTTCAGTAAAAGGACCATCTTCTTAGTCTTTCCTGTTGCTGTGAGAGAGTATTGGAGGCTTGGATATTTATACTTAGCTCACAGTTATGGAGGTCCAAGGACGTGGTACCTGCATCCACTTCCTTTCTGGTGAAGGCCTCGTGGTGAAAAAAATAGAAGAGAAGTTGTGTGCTGAGGAGGGGCACACGTGCAAGTGAGTGAGCTCGAGGGCCAAGCTTGCTCTACAACAGCCTCACTGAAGGGAACTAAACCTCTGTCAGAAAAACATTAATCCCTTCACGAAGGCAGATTTCTCATCACCCAAAATGCCTCCTAGAGGCCCTACCGCCTCTCAACACTGTTTAACTGAAGCCAAGCATCAACCTGAGTTTGAGTGGGGATAAACCACATCCCAAGCCATAAGGACCCTCCAGTGGGGTCACTCCTGATGGTAGTGTTTCTTCCTTCAGCCATTACCTCCTTGTCCCCTCACCTTCCACTTGATTCACCCCTGAAGATTCCTGCTAAGGCATGTAGCCCCATTCCATCCCATTTTTGTACCACCTTGTACCTCCAGTGTCAGTATGCATAGCCTTAGACCCATGATGATGAACATTTTAGAGCTTTCAATGATACAAACAGCTAGGTGCGGCACGGGTGCCATAGGTTCACCACCACTGCCCTAGATTCACTCCCTCCACTTTGGTAGAGGCTAAATCTTAGACATTGCTACCATCCGGAACTCATTACACCCTTCTGGAATCACTTCTTCTGTAGTTATAATTCCCCATCCTCTCTCCCCTCACTCTGACATACGAAGCCTAACTAGACTCCCTCCTCCTGGAGAGAAAAGTGGCTCAATTCTTGCATTTCCTTCTTGTTTACTAGCCATTTACTTGCTTCATCTCCTTCCCTGTGCATTGCGGACACCATGGCTCATCACGTTGTCTGAGCTTTTTACAAGGAGACTTTTCAATTCTCTTGTTCCTTCACCTTTCCACACACTAGCTGTGCCTCATCTCCATGTCACTTGAAGACCTGAAGACTGTGGCAGAAAATGGCCAATCCATGCAGATCATGACCCCTGCAGATCTCTGCTTCATGCACCGCAGCATCCTTTCCCTTTGTTTCTTCAGTCAGCTATCTCTCCTTTATTTGTCTTCAAGCCCATTGCTCATTGCCTTTTAGCCATGACCTCACTTCCTGTTTCACAGATAAAATAGGAGCCTCTGGATCAGGCCTATTTCCTACTTCCCATTTCCTCTGCGACGGACATTGCTGGCTCATGTTGTTTAAATTCCTTCCTGTTCTTCTCATGCAAACACCTTGTAAGAGATCTTTGGCCAAGAGAAAGGCACTGAGAGACTAGGCAAGACTCCCAATGCCAAATGAGTGACCTCCTGCAAACACTGCAAGAGTTGAGAACAGAAATGGCTGACTGGCAGGAAGATCTTCTGGAGGAGAGCAAACACAGGCTGAGGATGCCCTGAGAAGCAGCCAGGGAAATGTGTGTGATGCTTCTGAGGACTACGAAGTGCTTTTCAGAGGATGAAAGATGTTACAGCTAGAGGTGAAGACAGAGCACAGCCTCTTGCTGTTGCTGAACTCCATTGAACAGCCTCTCCCCAAATTCTCTTTTTCCTGATCTTTGCCTGCTTCTACTCCATTGATTTCACCCAACCAATATTTATTTCATACCTGCTCTGTGCCAGGTGCCATATAAGTTGTCACAGATTGTAGGGATATCCCCACTACTCTAACTTTACAAGTGAAAAGATTTATAGAGCACTTATTCTCCATCCTACATGGAGCTGATCACTTCACACACATGGGATCTCATTCTTCCCCGCCAGCCCTAGGTGGTTGATCAGGTGTTCTTCCTGTATTTACAGAATTATGGAGACCTGGAAAAATTATATAATTCTACAAAGTTTGCACTTAATGGTAGGTGGTGTTATATTTGAACTTAAATGATCTGATTCAAAATTCTAGACTCTAAATTTTACTTTCATCCTGTAGCAATTGTCTGACTGTTCTTTAATATGTATGTTTGTTGAGGATAGAGACTTCGGTTTTTTAATGCAGAGGATATTGTTTTATTTCTGGAACAGAAAAGAAATCTTTGTTCAGAAAGGGGAGCAGAGGGGAGCAGAAGATGTCAGACAGCGAGGAGAGCAACTTCTCAGAGGAGGAGGACAGCCAGCACAGCAGTGATGGTGAGGAGGCTGAGGTAGAGAAAGGGCGGAGGAGTGCAGTAAGCAGTGAGAAGGAAGAGGAGCCTGAGAGAGAAGAGGAGAAAGAAGAGGAAGAGGAAGATGACAGTCGGCCCCCAAAAAACCCTGATATGGCGGCTTCATTCTGAGTGAGGCTGATGTGGACAATGAGTATGAGGACAAGGACCGGTAGGAAGACGGAGCCGAGGACATCCTAGAGAAAGGAGAGATTGAAGCTTCCAATATTGATAATGTCATTCTGGATGAAGACTGATCTGGGGTCCAGGGCCTAGAGAACCTGTGGAGGGACCAGCAAGAGGAAGAACTGAATGAATATTACGTGAAGAAATATGCCAAGTTGTCCATGGGGGAGATGGTCTATGGAGGGTCTGAGGAGCTCTGGGATGACATCACCCAGCAGCAGCTGCTCCCAGGAGTCAAGTATCCCAACCTGTGAACTGTCAAATGTAAGACCGGGGAGGAATGAGCTACAGCCATTTCCTTGATGAAAGTTCATCACCTACCAGTTCACAGGCATGCCCCTGCACATCCAGTTCGTGGTGGCCTCCAAGTATGTGAAGGGCCACATCTATGTGGAGGCCTACAAGCAGACCTACATGAAGCAGGCCACCAAGGGCGTAGGCAACCTGCAGCTCAGCTACTGAAACCAGCAGATGGTGCCTATCAAGGAGGCGACAGACATGCTCAAAGTGGTGAAGGACGTGGCCAACCTGAAGCCCAAGTCCTGGGTCTACCTCCAGCGAGGCATCTACAAGAATGACATTGCTTAGGTGGACTACGTAGAGCCCAGTCAGAACACCATCTCCCTAAAGATGATTCTGCACATTGACTATGACTGCATCGAGGCCTGCATGAGCTAGAAAGACTGGTTTACTGAAAAGAAGAAGTTCAAGCAACCTCCACAGAGACTCTTTGATGCTGAGAAGATCCAGTCCCTGGCAGGTGATGTTGCCTCTGATGGTGACTTCATCATCTTTGAAGGCAACTGCTACAGCCGCTGGGGCTTCTTGTTCAAGAGCTTCACCATATCTGCCATGATCACAGAGGGTGTGAAGCACACACTATCTGAGCTAGAGAAGTTTGAGGACCAGCTGGAGGGCATTGACCTGGATGTGGTGACAGAGAACACACACAGGGAAGGAGCAGGAGTACAACTTCCAGCCTGGGACAATGTGGAGGTGTGTGAAGGAGAGCTAATCAACCTGTAAGGCAAGGTTCTTAGCATGGATGGCAACAAGATCACCCCCATGCCCAAACACAAAGACCTCAAGGACATGCTGGAATACCCAGCCCAGGAGCTTCACAAGTACTTCAAGATGGGGGACCACGTGAAGGTGGTCACTGGTTGATTTGAGGGTGACATGGGTCTCATTGTTCAAGTGGAGGAGAACTTAGTCATCCTCTTCTCCGACCTCCCACGCACAAGCTGAAAGTGCTCCCCCGAGACTTGCAGCTCTGCTCACAGACAGTGTCAGGCGTGGATGTTGGTGGCCAGCATGAACAGGGTGAGTGTTGCAGCTGGACCTCCAGACTGTGGGTGTCACCATGTGACTGGAGTGGGAGACCTTCCAGATACTGAACATGTATGGGAAGATGGTGACTGTCAGGCACTAGGCTGTGACTCAGAAAAAGGACAATGGCTTTGCTATAGCTGTGGACTCAGAGCAAAACAGTATCCATATAAAAGATATCGTCAAGGTCATCGATGACCCTTACTCAGACTGGGAGGGTGAGATCCACCACATCAACTAGAACTTTGCCTTCCTGCACTGCAAGAAGCTGGTGGAGAGCAGAGGCATGTTTGTTAGCAAGGCCCACCATCTGGTGCTGGTTGGCGAGTTAAGCCCTGGATGTGACCAACTTTACCATGGGGGCTTTGCACCTATGAGGCCCTGGATCAGCAGCCCCATACGCTCCAGTGGTGGAGGTCAGCATGGTGGCTTTGGCAATTCAGGTGGCAGTGGTGGTGGCCAAGCAGGGGCGGAGGATGGAGAGACGAGCTCATCAGCCAGACTGTGTGTATCTCCCAAGGCCCCTACAAAGGCTATATTGGCATGGTGATGGATGCCACAGAGTCCACAGCCCACATGGAGCTGCAATCCACCTGCCAGACTATCTCTGTGGACCGCCAGGAGCTCTTGGCGACCAGGTGGGATGGCCTCAAACTATGGTCAGATGTATGGCTCCCAGATGCCTCTTCATGACGGCAACCATACCCCACATTATGGCTCACAGACGCCCCTGCATGATGGTAGCCTAGAGTGGAGCATGGGACTCCAATAACCCCAACACACGGTCACCGGCCAAGGAAGAATATGAGTGTGCTTTGATGATGAGCCCACAGTACCCTCAGGCCTATGGGGGAACCTCCAACCCCCAAATACCTGGTTACCCAGACGCTTTGTCTCTCCCCAGGTCAACCCACAGGCACTAGGGACGCCCACCATGTATATGGATAACTAAAAACAAACAGGGTTGAGAGGTACAATGTCTTCCCAGAGAGGAGGAGAGAAATTGGTCTGCCTAAACTTCCTGGCACTGTTTTTGCATGCATGGGCCTTCGACAGGCAGCAGCAGGCAGTGGCAGGCAGAGGCCCAACAGACTAGCTGACTCATCTGCTCGGGGTCCGAAAGCCTAAAGCTATTGCTTCCTGGGGGTGGTTTGGTGATACTGCTTTGCTTTCCTTTTGTGATGACTGTGGCTCTGGGTTCATGCTGCTGTCTGACAGGATGTGTAACCTGCATATGCTGATTGAATTTACATAGTGCCTGACTTTATTTTGAGATTCTGTTTCTAGCTGTATATGCTTTATGGTTTGACCTAGAAAACTGAGTTTCCTCTAGTGATAGGTTTTGTTCCCTTTTTAATTAGCTCAGGGCTAGCCTGCCAGTAAAGCATCCCATTTCTGGGCTCTTCAATTGGAAGATGAGTTCTGTTTACAGGGAAAACCCAATGGGTCCAAAGGAAGTCACATCAGTGCTCACTTAAGTCTGGAGATGTCCAATCCCAAGAAATTCAGCCTTCCCAGCCGTGGGGCTGAAAGACACAGACTGACAGGAGAGGCCTTGTCAAGTCCCCAGTAGTGAGGGCTGCTGTACTGTCCCACGATCTTTAATGAATGTGTCTACTTACTACATACTGTGGTGTGTATGCTTGGCAGTTCTTTCTTCCTCGTAAACAAGAACCTGGACTTATTTTGGCCCATTCAACTGTAACAGTCCTCCTCTGTCAGGAGCAATTGTACATAATTTTTGGGGGAAAATCATTTGATGAGGCCTACTTCTTCTGGCTACAGGGCAGCTATGGCAGGTCGAGACATAACTCGATTTTGGCCCCTGGTCACAGCGAAGACCTCAGTGGTCCGGTGATGCCGTGATGTTCCAGGTCAAGACACCCTGGGGAAAAACAAAATCTTCATCTGCATAGTTCCTCATTGTTCTAGGATCCTCCGCCCCACAGTCCTCTTAGTAACCTTTTACATTTGTTACTCTTCTGATGTACTGAACTCTCTGCCCTGAGTCATCTGTTATATTTGTTTTCTCCTGATGTACTGAATAAAGGTGTGGCAACCTCATGGGCTGCCCAGAACAGCATTGATCAGGCCCAAAGCTCAACTTCTTCTCTAAGCCTTGCTTTTTCTATCTTTCCTGTGTAAGAAGTTAATTTACCTTGTGCTGTCGTGGCTTACAGGAGACTAGGACCTAACTGCAGAGGTTCTAGTGAGGTCCCCTTTCCCTGTTCCCTACACTCCTCTGAGACAGGAGCCAGGGGCTTGAGCCCTTGTCTGAGACCTTAGTCATGCCTCAAATCTCTCTGACCTGTCCTCTGCCTTTTCACTTAATAAACACGCAAAAATATTTGGAGTACATATAGTACGTGAAAGAATGCTTTAGAAAATACAAGGAATTGAGAGGTACCAGGTTTCTTCCCAAGAGTACACAATCCAGAGCAGTGGTGCCAAACCTGACATGCATGTCACAGTGAATGCTGTGAAGGGTTCACCATCACTGGCCTAGAAGGAGGTAAAGCATGTGCTGGTAAAAATATCAACACTAAGCTGAGTGTGGTAGTACATGCCCACCAGTATTCTGGGAAGAAGATGGCAAGTTTGAGCCCAACCTGGGCATTAGTGATTTAAAAGTGATTTAATGAGCAATTTAACAAAATCACGCCTAACACAGTGCCACAAAATAATACAATAACAACACTAGAGGGTATATGTTTGTACCTAGAAATGAAAACATTGCAGGTATCCCAAATTCAAAAGGAGGAGTGAGGGCTTCCTGTGGGTTTAGGTAGTTGAGGAAATCCACCTGCAGGGCAGGCAGATTCCAATGGGATCCGAAAGACTAAAAAAGTCAAGTGAAAGTGACACAGGACAGGAAGGAAGCTAAATCACTGAGGACTCAGGGACTTACCAAAGTAGCAAGGTCAGAAGTGTCTAGAGGGAAGGATTACAGATGGCATTTGAAGCTCTGGCCCCAGAGTTGGGAGGTATGAATGGGGAACTTCAGGGTCCCTGAACAGGAGCATTTCTCCTATGAGCAGGAAGGCTCTTGGAAAGGTGAAACTCTGACATTCAGCATCAAGTTACTGTCAACAACTAGGAGGTTTCCTGTGGCTACTCAGTGCCCTGAGTCCACACTGCTGAGGTGTCATAAGCTTGCATAGTAGCTGATGGTACCATCCTATATCATCCAAAAGCCCACCACTGGGGTGATGCCCTCTATGTATGAACGTGACTTGAAAGCATTGGTGATAGCCAGCAGCCCAGGCCAGACTGCTCCAGAGGCAGTATCTTTACTATAAGGAACAAAACAAATGGTCAAAAGAAACGGTATCATCCACTCTTGCTTTCTTTCTCTTTTCTCACATCAAAGCCACAACCTCTGCACTATAATGATCTGAAATCATGAAATAACCAAGCCCACATGAGTCCTTTCCAGTCTACTGAGTCACGTGGCCTGTTCTGGAGAAAATGACAAGGCAGCTGAGTGAGCCAAGAGAGACGACAGGATAGCTGTCATTAAGACACATCAGCACTGGATCACTGGTAAAAGTGTGTGGCTGGAGTGGGGTTTTCATTCAAATAGGCACAGCAGGACAGAGCAGTGGGCACATCAGAATTCTCAGTGTATTCCCCTATATTTAATCTTTACTCTTACTTTTTGTTAACCTGCTTCTAGAAAGCCTTTTCCTTTCCCTTCTTATCTCTTGTATGCATGGAGGCTGTACAGAAACAAAAGGTGAGAGCTGGGGATTTAGCTCAATGGTGCCACTGCCTTGCAAGGGCAAGGTCCCAAGTTCGATCCCTGGTATCAAAATAAATAAATGAATGAATATAAAAAAGAAAGAGAAGAAATCAGAGGTGAGAGCACAGAATTATATTCTAACTCTCAGAGGTGAAATGTACTGGTGAGGAGCTATGGTTAAGAGCCAGGGGACATTGGCACTGGAAGATGAGCATTGCTCCGGCCAGGCATGGACCAGTTGCCACAGGCCTGCTCCAGCAGAAGGTCCTGAGTGAGACACCATTGTCTTCTAAGAAGTGTTAAAGACAGAGGTCAAGGAAGCAGAGCTTCCTTATCTCTGTGGAAAGTGGACAAAAAAAAAGTAGCTAGCAAGGCATATACAAATCACTGGAGTAGAGGTTTCAATGGAAGGGAAAAATCCTCAATCCTGAGGTTGCTGACCTCCCTGGAGACAGGAATCTGTGCAAAGAGGTGGACCAAGATGAGGAAGGGAAACCTCCCATCTCTATCACTGGACTCCAACACCCAGGGCTGTGCAAGTCTTCCCAACAACCCTCATTCCCACACCAGGTCTACTCAATGGATTTCAGACAGACCTGGGCCCCAACAGACCACTCCCAAGATGTTCCAGTTTCTATTTGTAGTATTGGAATAAGATATCTTGTAAAAGTCTCCTTGGCCCAGTTGTAATATAGAATTGGAGTACAATCTCAGCCAAAGAAGTAAGTAGGGAAATAATGGTGAATTTATGAGAAAAATTTCCAGTGATGATTTTGGAATTTCAGCATAGTCCATATGTATGTTGTTCTTGTTGTCTATCACTGTGTAACAAGCTAATCCCAAATTTACTGATTTAAAGCAACAATCTGATTACATCTGAAAGGGAACAGCGATGCTCAACAACTAGGCCATGCACACCGAGAGGTCCGACTGGAGATTTTATTCAGGGGAGCAGAGCAGAGAGAAAGAGCAGAGAGAGAGAGAGAGATGAGGAAGTGCTGGCCTATTTATGGAGCTTGGAGCCAAAGACCTCCTTGTTAGGATTGAGTAGGCTGCTCTTAGCCTATCGCAAGCCACATTGCCCTCTAAGGAGGGAGCCCTGCAGGAAGCTTTAGGTTTAATTCTATATGCTAGCTGAGGATTTAGCTCAGTGGTTCTGCCGCCTGCCTCACAAGCGCAAGGTCCTGAGTTCGATCCCCAGTACCAAAAAACAAAAACAAACAATTCTATATGCTGACGTGGTCTTGGGAAAAGGAAACTCAAGACAGGGGTTTAGGGGAAGAAGAACCCGGAAGTCCAACCCAAAATGGCAGTGTCACAACATACTTTAACGTGATCAATTCCCTAACAACATCTGTACATGCAGGTAGAATTATGCTGTATTTAACCCAGGGGGGATAGACAGAGATTGGGCACCTGGTGGCCTAGTCTAGTGTTAGAGATGCAACATTCCTGTCTCTGCTATCTCAGTGAGGATAGTCAGAGGTTGGGCTCAACTGGACTATCACCTGAAGTACATACATGTGGCCTTTCCACCAGGGCTCAGGGATACAAGAGAGGTGAGTGCTCCTGTGTCCGAGGTAGGCAGCCACAGTCTTTTTATGACTGAGCTTTAGATACCATCCAGTGTCATCTCTCACGTGTTCCGTGGGTTGAAGTAGCCACAAGTTACTTAGTTTCAAAAATAGGGGATACAAACCCTGCCTTCTAATGAGAGAAGCATCAAGAATCAAGTTTTAAAAGCTGCCATCTGCATGCACATTAATTTGAGTGTATGATGACTCATCAAACCTGTGCATGCAGTTACACTAGTGCCCCCACAGACTGTGACACTCCCAGACTGTGACATGGGGAGAGAGAATGCCATTCTAGTGGGCACTGGGGGTTTGGCATGCAAAGCAGTCCTGAGGACAGAATCTACACTGTGATGCAGACACAGGAGGCTGTGGAGCAGCAGGAACCTGTGAGTGGAGACACAGGAGAAGAAATTCTGCAACAGCAAATGGACTTTGACAGGTGGCCTCAGGGACAGAGGGCCTGGAAGCTCACAACAGCAAAGATCAGGGACAGGGTGGGTTAGCATGGTCTACAGATGGGGGTGGGGATTTAGCTCAGTGGTTCCACTGCCTGCCTCACAAGCGCAAGGTCCTAAGTTCAATCCCCAGTACATAATAATAATGATAAAAATAAAAAATAACCAGAGAGGACAGTGTAAGATGATGACTGTGGTGATGTGGAGGACGAGAGAGCAGACAAGATTCTCAGAGCTGAGTATTGACTGATGGCCAAAGTTTTCAAAGGCCAAGGGACTCTTGGTATCGGGTTAATGGCTTCATCTTGAAAAGTAAGGGGGTGTGTTTCTCCTTAAGGGTGAGATGAAAGGAAGAAATGAGGTGATTTTGTTTTTTGTTTTTGTTTTTTTTGGTACCGGAGATCGAACTCGGGTCCTTGCGCTTGCAAGGCAGGCCATCGAACCGCTGAGCTAAATCCCCAGCCCCATGAGGTGATTTTGAAGTGCAGTGGCTAATAGGGTGGTTTCTTTGGAAATGGCTCCTCAATCAAAAGTATTCCAGGTTCATCTTGCCTTGAAGGAAGAATTGGATGAGACAGGCCAATAACGGTGCCAAAAAGTTTATTTGAAAAGTGCGGAGCAAATGAGTGTGGGAGAAACCAGCTCTGCAGAGCCACTTGGGCCAAAGAGAAAGAGCAAAAGCAAAAGTCCTGTCTGAAGGCATAACATGGACCACCATGCAAACTCACACACCACCCCAGTTTTCTGTGATGGTCAGTCCTTTTTATGCTGTCCACACCTCGTGGAAGCTCCAAAAAATTCTACATGTGTGGTCCTCGAGTTGCCTTGGTATCTTGTATGGGACAGGCCGGCTCATTTCTGCAGCCAGCTTTGCCACACCCTATTTCCTATATCACAGAGGTAAGGGGAGGGAGGGATGGCTTCAGTCTTCTGAGTAAGGTAGGAGGTGAGACTATTTGCTGATGATCCTAGCAACTCAGGAGGCTGAAGCAGCAGTATTGCAACTTGGAGGGCAGCCTGGATAATTTAGGGAGTCCTGTGTCTAAAAGTGGGGGTAAAAAAGGGCTGGGAATGTAACAGCACTTGCCTAGTGTTTTCAAGGCACTTGGTTCTATCCCCAGTGCTTATGGTGGAGAGCTCTGATGAGTATACTATACATCTTTATGAGCATTTTATGAAAATAAAAAATAAGTTGTTTTGAACTTCACTATAGAGGCTGATGATACTCAGTTTCTCTTCAGATCATATAAATCTTTGGCCTTTTATCAAGCTATTGTTCTAAAAAAAAACCTGTACAACTCAATTTTATTTTAATCCTTTTCCTGATTATTAAAATATGTCTACAGTAGAGAATTTTAAAAATATGAAAACATACAAGAAATGAAAGTCGCCTGTATACTCCACTGTCACCCATAGGGGCTGGTTTTATTATCATTCAGTCAATCTCGTACACAGTTACAATTCTGTTTTACGACACAAAATACAATACCCAAGACTCTATACAATTTTGCTTATGTCTTCAAATACAACTTGAAAGGTTTTGGGCCACCCAAATTGTTGAGATGCCATAACTTCTTTAGCCATTCTACTATTTTGGAACATTTAGGATGCTCCTGATTCTTTATTTCATATATGTATATATATCATATGCACATATATTCAGATGTGTGTATATATTAATGCATCCTTGTGCAAAAATGTTTGCCTCAGTATTTTTCCTTAGAAATGACTGAGTCAGAGCACATATATTTTTATTACTGCAAATTAATTCTATGGAGTGAGCCTCACTGTGTCACATTAATACATGCATATAAACTTGGATCACACCCACGCCATTACCCACCCTTCCCCTCTCCCTGATCTCCTTACTCTAAATAGTGAGGTTTCTTCTTTCAAGATTCTTTCGTTACCAAGGATTGAACTCAGAACCCTGCACTTTCGAGGCAGGCGGTGGAACCACTGAGCTAAATCCTTGACCCCTCAAGATTCTTGAAAGATACAACCAAGGTGCTTTCCAGAAAAAGTTGTAATTTTTACTCTTTCCCACAACTAGGTGGCTGAGGACCCTCCTTGGCATTTCCAAAGAAGTACATAGGAAAGCTGCTTCTTCTGGTAATCGGCATGTTGGGACTTTGCCATGGTGACCTGAGGTCATGTTTAAAAAAAAAAAAAATAGCAGTCAGAAACAACCTCTCTAAAACTCTCCGAGACATCCAGATTCTGGGGGGTGGGGGTGGTGGGGTTACGGGAAACTTCAAGGTGCCTTTTAGTGCACAAGGTTCTGGCAGTTCCACCATGATCGCTGGCTGAAGAAGGTCAGGATTTTGGGACTCGGGCTTTGATTCGGCGGAAATACGTGGAGAACAGAGTAAGGCAGCCGGGGCTGGCCAGTGCGTGGCCCAGAAGTGGACCTACTACGCGCGCGCGCGTATACACACACACACACACACACACACACATACACACACTCGCGCGCCCGGAACCCGGGAGGGGACCGCTGAGGGCGGGGGCGTCGCGGTCCGGTCCGCCCAGCCCAGCCCCCT
>NW_022900922.1:13725827-13738762 GCF_012274545.1 Fukomys damarensis | reverse complement strand
GTGGAGCGGCACCGCTCGGCCTGGTGCTTCGGCCTGCTGGTGCTCGGCTACCTGCTCTACCTGGTCTTCGGCGCCGTGGTCTTCTCCTCCGTGGAGCTGCCCTACGAGGACCTGCTGCGCCAGGAGCTGCGCAAGCTGAAGCGGCGCTTCCTGGAGGAGCACGAGTGCCTGTCCGAGCCGCAGCTGGAGCAGTTCCTGGGCCGGGTGCTGGAGGCCAGCAACTACGGCGTGTCGGTGCTCAGCAACGCCTCGGGCAACTGGAACTGGGACTTCACCTCGGCGCTCTTCTTCGCCAGCACCGTGCTGTCCACCACAGGTACCGCGGCCCCCCCACTCCCGTCCCAGCCCCCGCCCGCCGCGGCGCCCACCCCTCCCCCCGCCCCTCCGGGGAGCCGGAAGCCGGCGGGTGACCACGGGGCGCGACTTGGGTGTCACCGCCCGCAGCCCTTGGGAAGCGGGCTCGAGTGGCCGCGTAGACTTCGCCTGCTGGTTCTTTTTTCCGGACACCGTAAGCCAGGCCGCCCAGGGAATCTAGCATTCTGGCCGGCCGCGGGTTGATGGAACTGCCCAGGGCGCCAGGTGCGCTCCCTTTCCTCCTGACCCCAGCCTAGAGGGCGAAGCCGCAGAATCCAGTAATGACCCTTTCATGGTCACCTTCCGGACTGTGTCTTCGGGGCTGCATAGTTATTTCAGTTCCTTTTTTCACCTTCGAGGCGGTTTGGGGGCACTCATTGACATCAACCAGCAGAATAAACGGATTCCTTTTCACATTTGGTGGTGGGGGTGGGGTTGGGGCAGCATCCAAATGCCTACTCTCGGTCAGAATGGGGCACCTTGATCCAGCGGTTGCTGTATTTCAACTTTAGGTATGCACGGCTAGCGGTCTATTCCGGAGAGTCACCTCCCCAGGACGCTCCGAAACAGAGCGGCTTCCGGAGGTGCAAAGAAACCAGATCCAAGCCCCGGTGCCCCAGCACCGCGGTGGATTAACTCAAAGAAGGCCGAATTTCCCCAGCCGTGTCTAATTTAGGTGCACAGGCTTAGGTAGAGGTATTAACAGGTGTTTAGACACTGGACAGAATCTCAAAGGATGTTCAACACAGTCCATTCCTTTTATCCAGGATACCCCAGTCTTTGAAACAATCCATTCTGCCTTGCACAAGGTCACACACTTCCTAGTTACCAGTGAAGTCTGGAAATCTGGGCCATGTGACTTCCCTGCCAGGAACACTTTGTAACCGTCTCCCTCACCAAACATAGGTGAATCAACCTCACCTGTGTGCCTCCTTTCTTCTTCCCCACACCCTCTGCACCTCCCAGACTTTGTTTGCTCATAATCTGGAGCTATGTGGAGTTGATTGCTCTGGCAATTATTCCATAATGAGTAATAACAGATCACATAGAAGGTTGGGGTGAATTGCTAAACTAATGTAAGTTTATCCTGAAACAGTAGAATTCTGGCTTGTGCTTTGATATTTAAAAGACTGTGTTAAATGTAGGCCTAAACAAGACAAACCTGTTGTCGCACTTTCCAGAGAATGTCTGCTCCTCTGGTATCACTACTCTAGTTTTTATTTCAGCAGGTGCTGCCTCCATTGTCTTCCTCTGGCTCTGTTCTTCAGATCAGCCAGCAGTCATCTTGCTTTTCTCTTCGGAGTATGTTTGTGTTAAACCGAGAATCATTCACTCTTCACAGAAGTATTTCCGCTGGGCTACAGCTGGGTTACAGGGTTGGGTGAGCATTTAGGGGAATGATGATCGTGCTCACTAGTGGGACTTAGAAGTTAAATCAGGAATGAGAACAGCCTTACAAAGAAAAGAACATGTTTGCTTTTTCGGGGGGGGGGTCCTCTAAATATCACATGTACTTAATTAAATGTCAAGTTAGTGTATCCAAGATTTGAGCTTCCCCCATTAGGGGGAAATTGCATTTCCTTTTAAAAAGGGGGAAGGGAATAGACATTTTATTATTGGTATGCAGATTGCATTGTAGTTCCTAAGAAAGTCTGGATTCATGCAAAACAAGGGTTCATTTAGGAAATCAGTGCAAGGGGCACTTAGGGATAAGCCTAATGAAAAGGTGCTTCTTGGTTTGTAAAACTAGCAGATCAATGAACTCCTGTTATGAATAAAACCGTTCTGAGTCAAAGGCACTCCTCTGTTGGTTTTGCACTGAGCCATTATTGGGTGTATTTGACATCCCTCCTGGCTTCAAAACTGATCTGTGGCAGAAGTGCAGACAGTGTTTAGATTCAAGCTGGAATAGTTCATTCTTAGGAAAATATTTTCTGGATGAATATTGGACAGCTGTAATTGTAGTGGCTCCTCTTTCAGGTAGATATTAGTCATGTGTCCTTTTTAACTTTCCTAGCCATGTTGTTGGTTGCAGTCACTGAGTTAATTGGCAGCCAGTTAATCTGTGCAGTCACTCTGGCTCGTCTGGAACACTAATGATGGGCATCACAAAGATGCTGTTCTTGACAGTTGTTGCTATAATATAGGTTTGTGAGTGCATTGGTGTAGGAATCTTCTTACCCTAAAAAGCCCAAGCTTCTGTTCCTGGAAGGAACTGTGTAGTCTTCATGGTCTTTTTGGAAGAAGCCTTAGGTTGGCCCAATGCAAGAACGTTCTCTTCGTTTTCTATTTACCAAAGACTCTACATTTTTTCTAACAAACAGTTGGGTATCTCTTTACTTCCATTTTTAGAAGATAGTAGCGTTTTCTGTTTTTCTTTTTTTGCTTCTCCCATATCGAGGCTTATGACGGAGACATCAGTAATAAAAGACAGGTTGACAGGAGAAAAGCTGACACATTTATTTAAGATGTTTTATGTGACACAGGAGCCTTCAGCAATGGATAAGGACATTCCCTTCCTCTGGGGGTAAGGTGGGTTCCTTGAAAGGTCAGAAAATATTGTATGGCCTGTTTCAGGGAAAAGCAGTGAGGGAGGAGGGGATAAGAAAGGCTTTTCTGTTTCTGTTTTCTTAAATGTCATGGTGCCATATTTTGGGGTAGCCTATCTGAGCTCTACTGCCCTTAATCAAGAAAGACATAGGGTCCCTCTCATGAGAATCATGTGAGAATGGAGAAGAGAGTTGACACATGTGCTTTTCAGAGGGAAAGGGGGTACAGCAGTAAAAGAAGAACACAGTAGTTCACCTGTAAGTTTCACACTGTGGCTTTTCCCCAACCAAGGCCTTCACACTGAGCCCCATCCTCAGTCCCCCACCACCTTTGGTACCGGGAATCAAACTCAGGACCTTCCACTTATGAGGCAGGTGCAGAGCCAACCATTGAATGAACTCCCCAGCCCTTTTTTATGTTTTATTTTGAGACAGTATCTTGCTAAGTTGCCAAATGGCTCAGGCTAGGCTTGAATTTGTAATCCTCCTGCCTCAGTCTCCCAGAGTGCTAGGATTACAGGTGTGCACTAAAATGATAGCTACAAGCATGTATCCTGCGTGCTTTTTTTGTTTTGTTTTTCTCTTTTTGGTACTAGGGATTGAACTTGGGACCTGGAAAGCAGCTGATGAGGTGCAGCCACTGCCATGTTTGCCTCACAGGCAGAAATAGATCCAGGCTGGGTGGCTTCTCTGCTCGTCTGATCTGTCAGATGAGATCGGGTGCATTCAGGGCGGTATGGTTGTAGACCTCTCTGCTTAAGTCACAGAGCTAGAGATGACATGGCCTTGATCTGACCCCAGTGCACCTGATCTAAGAGCCTGAGCTTTATGGAGCACCTGAGTGTAGAAGGTTGTGATAACCTGAATTGTAGCTCTTAAAAGTCCTCATTGAAATCCTACTCTTGGTACGTCAGGCTGTGACTCTTCAGAGAAGCAGACTTTAAAGAGATTCTTTTGGAAGGCCGAGGCAAAAGGATTGCAAATTTAAGTCCCATCTGGGCAACTTAGACAGAATGTGTCTCAAAGGGCTGGAGATGCAGCTCAGTGTGAAGGCCCTGGCTCCAATCCCCAGGATCATCCCAAACCTCACACAAAAGTGGCTTTCAGGTTAGAGAGAGGCCTCAGAAGAAACTACACTGTGAACACCTTGATCTTAGACCTCCAGCCTCTAGAACTGTGAGGAAACAAATTTCTGTTGTTTTAAGTTACCTGGTTTGTGGTATTTAGTTATGGCAGGCCTAGCAAAGGAAGCAAGGGATACCCAGTAACGTGTGGGGGGGTTGGGAAAAGAAGGCAGACAGTGGAGCACAAGAAACAGAAATTTTTAGGCCAGGGATTTAGCTCAGTGGTTCCGCTGCCTGAGGGCAAGAACCTGACTTCGATCCCTGGTACCAAAAAAAAAAGAAGAAAAAAAGAAACAGAAATTTTTAGTATTATGGTTGCAGCAAACTGTCTTATACAGTGTATCTGAGTAGGACAGAACCCAATAATTGTTGATATCCTTGAGGCATTAAGAACAATACTTTGGAGGCCCCAGGGATTTAGCTCAGTGGTGCTGCCACCTGCTGCGCAAGCGCAAGGACCCGAGTTCAAACTCCGGGACCAAAAAAAAAAAAAAAAAAAAAAAAGAAAAATACTTTGAAATGGCAGAGAAATTGATTATAGAAGCATTTGCACCCAGTCATAGGTAAGGAGAACAGAGATTTAGTGTTTGCATGTGTGAGGTTCCCCCCCAACCACCACCTTTACAAACACTTGCTGTTCTCTCTTGCTGTTTTATAATACCAGAATATTGTTGTTATTATTGATGGCAATATTGGAAACAGACTGTCTTTTTTTTATGGTATAACTGTAACTGTACTTGAGGACAGAATCTTCCCTTGTGCCATGAACCTAATGAGAACTCTGAGGGGCAAATCATCCGATGTCTCTGCTTTTCTTTTCTTTTCTTTTTTTTGGTGGGGGGGTGTATGGATGATCAAACTCGGGTCCTTGTGCCTGTGGTGGTGGAACCACTTCTGCTGTTCTGATGTGTGTGGGTGAACCATAGAAAGTCTAAGCTTGGGCATTTCCAAAGGGCCTGACTTACTGCAAGACTGGGCAGGGACAGATGCGCCATCTACACTGAGGGCTGTCTTTACCACACACTATGCTGGATTTTATTCTCCAGTTAGAGTGAATGGTGCCAGTTAGAGCCAAATCTGTGAAGTACCAACATGCTGAACTTCTCCCTGAGCTGTGCTATACTCACACTGCCTATTCTGAAATAAAGAGGTAAAGGTCGCCTCTTCGTTAGGAAACTTGCAGCTTTTGAGGTGTTTTCTTGGCTCTCATGAAGCTTCCCTCTCTTGGACCCAGTCTGGCGCACCCTCCCCTTCCTTTCCCTTCCCTTCTGTTCCCCTCCCCTTCCTTCCTTCCTTCCTTCCTTCCTTCCTTCCTTCCTTCCTTCCTTCCTTCCTTCCTTGCCTGGGATTGAACTCAGGACCTTGCACTTGCGAGGAAGACAATAGAACCACTGAGCTAATTCCCCGGCCACTTTAGTTCTTTCTTTCTTTGTTCTGGGTAGACCCTTGGTCTTTGCATGGTCCTCAGAGTTGGTGGCCTCTGTCAGCAGCACTTTCAAGACTGTGGCCCTGACCTGAGGTTAGAAGGAAGGCAGGTGAAGAGGCCATCCTGAGGTGTGGAGCTTGTGTTCCAGAGAGGACTCTCTGATTTGCTTCCTGATCCTGAGTCAGACCAACAAAATTGTCTTTTATTTTCTAGTGATGTTCATAATTCATTTTTTAATTTGCAAAATTAGCTGAGTTGTCATATGGATGAGAGTAATTGACTTATGTTAGACATCAGCAGTGATTTTTAATTTGTTGCTGTCTGCTCATTCCCTTTCTGCATTAGCTGGCTGTTCCAAGGGAGGTTGACTTGCTTGTGCAAAAAAGCCTGCCCTTGAAGGCTCTGTAGTCCTTAGTGTCAGGAAGGGCTTTCACTGCAAGGTTCCCAGGGCCAGGTACTGAAGGTTAATGACATGGTGGTGTGTAGATTCAGAGGAGAGAAAAACAAAACACAGTGATGGTTTCTGAGGGTCCCAATGCACAGTGCGATAAGGATTGGAGGCTCCAACTGTTTCAGTGCTCTGTTAATGCTTCGGTGGGCTCTGGACCCAAGCTTATCCACTTATTCTAATCAGTGCCACCGGCTGCACTCTACTTACTTTGTGGAAGCCTGTTGAGGTCAATGTAGGGCCTGGTTTCACTGTTTGGTCTGCAGTGTAGTCTGCAGGAGGTTATAAGTACTTGGGGCCGAGTGCCATTTGATGAATATGTTTAATAGAGTTTTAAATATTTCAAGTTTCGTGCTAAGACAGAACAGCTAGACCATAGTGTTATTTCTAATTGCATATGACATAAGACTTGGGAAAACAGATAAAAAAAGAGCGGAAGTATTTGTTTCATATTTTACAAATTTAACTGTAGGATATTTAGAAGTATCTTCAGCACATTTTTGAGGAATAACATTAATAAAGTTAGCATGGAGTGTGGTTTCTATTTTTACAAAGACAGTTAGAAAATATTTTTTTCTGTAGGAGATCCAGACATTCAAAGTGTATCAGCTTCAAATGAAGACATTTACAGTTCTTAAAGATTGTAATAGATGGGAATCATCTTGTGACTTTCAGAAAATTGCCTGTGGACGTTCACCTTTCCCTTGTGCTTTTCAATTTGCTGCTTGATAGTTCGAAACAATCCCCTTCATGTAAATTCAGATCCCTCCCATCCCTGATGACCCGAGTCTCCTCTTTTCTCAGATACAGGATTTTGACTTAGCCTCAGCTTGTGAGCTATAAGAGGGAGCGTGGAATGTTTTGAATTAGAATGAAAAGGCTAGAATGTAACTTGCAACTGCAGTTCTTCAAGTGCTTGAACACTGGTTACCAAGGCACTCAATTATTTAAAGCCTGTGGTTAGGTGGATTGAGTTAATTAAAGAAGCCAGGGAGGCTGTCTCTGTAGCAGGGCAGAGTAGGGGGCTCATGTGGGAATCTGAGCAGGCGGAGGAGTCTCCTCACCACCCACCAGGCCTGACACTCACCAGCCCAGAAGACAGCCTGTTGCGGTTCCAGCAGATGTGCCTTGCTATGGGCTGTGCTGGCGAGGTGGTGCTGTGTGAGTGCGTGATCTGTCACCCACCTCCACAAAGGAACTGATGCTTGGAGAGCAGAGCAGGAAAGATGGGAAGAAAATTTAAAAGAAAAAAATTTTTCAAAACAAAAAAAGAGGAAGAGAAGAAAGCAAATTTCAGGTCAGAAGGAGACCTAATCCCATGTTGGTTCTCCAGCCAGACTCCTGTCGCTTGTAGAAGGGACCTGATAGAGGCTAAGAGGACACATCTGGACTCACCTCACCCACCGAGACTTCCTCCTTCGTTCGCTGTGCCAGGCTGGGTCACCTAGACCAGTGGTGCTAGGGCACATGTCTGTGTCTGCATCTCTTCTGCTGCCTCTGCTGTCCCCAGACAAGGGCAGTAGCCCCTCACACAGAGCTCCTTCCCTGCTGTCATTCAGCCGGAGAAGGGTGGTGTTAAGTAACACTGTCGTGAGTGAGGTCAGTCTGAAAGGGAAGGGGAAGTAGAGAGAAGTAAGACATGGTACTTATGTGTAACCAGCTGCTCGCGATGAATGTAATCATTGTGTAATGCAAAAATATGTATAATAAACAGTCTAGGATGAAGTCATGCAAAGTGAGGTTCATGAGTTTTATTTCTAGGGAAAATATTTCTGCTCGACTGTGCTGAATAAGTGTCGTTAGTCACTTTTCTGTTGCTGGAACAAAATATCTGATGCCCACAACTTAAAGAAGGAGTAGTTTAATTTGACTTATGGTTCAGGACAGTCAGTCCTTGGTTGGCTGGCTCCAAGGCAGGGAAATCATGGTGGAAGAGCGTGGGGGAGGAAAGCTGCTCATCACGTGACATCCGGGAAGCGGGGAGAGAGGGGAGTAGCCAGGGAGGGAGATGCACCCGCCAAAGGCACAGCCCTAGTGACCTACTTCTCCCATCTGGCCCAAGGTAACTGTATCTAGCTAGCAACTCATCAGTGGATCCATTGATGAGTATATCACCGCCATGATCTAATCACCTTCTGAAAGCCCACTTCTGAACTCGTGAGGCTACTGGGGGACATTCTAGACCTAAACCATAATAATGACTTTACATAGACTAAGTAAATACTGCCATAGCCCTTGAGCCAGCACTGAGCTGAAGATCGGGGCCTCTGTTCTCTTCAGGCAGTTCCTTGTAAACTTCTGTCATGGCTTCATCTAGAGCAAGCAGTGGCCAAAGTAGATCGGCTCCAGCCCCTACATTCTGAGAACCCTGCTCTTTAGACTATGTCTACTGTGCCTGTTCTCTTACCCATGTGAAGGGGTGCATGAGACGGAGCCACACAAGGGTGATCAGAAAGCCTAAAGGCAGCTGGAGAGACTCAGAAAAAATGATACTCTCAGAGAGCTGCAGATAAAGGTGAGAAACCTCACAAATGAGTGGGAGGGGGGATCCCTGGCAACACCAGCAGGACCTGCGGGGGTGGTGACATGGGCAGAAGTGACCGAGGAGCCTCGTGGAGATGGTGGATTGAGGTTAATGAAACAGCACGGTGCAGTTGGGTGTTGCGGCCCAAGGGAAGACAGCTGTTAAGGACAGAGATGTCTGCCCAGTACAGACATCCAGAGGGAGATGAGGTTTCTGCAAACAGTGAGAGGTTGGCTTCAGAGCCCGCAGCTGTCACTGGGCTGCAGTGCCAGGCACGGAGGGTGAGGCCAGAAAAGCGTGCATTTAGCACCCACCTGTGGTAGCAGGAGCCGTGACTCCTGGGTAGAACCTTGTCAATCAGGTCTGTGGGAGCTTCTGCTATCACCGGCCTTGCAGGCCTCAGTCATTCTTAGGGATTATGATGGGCTTTGTGCTTCTTTTCAGGAGCCCAGACCACAACTTTTGCTTTTTTCACCCTCCAGATTTTCGTCCTTGCTAGGTTTGTTCACAGTTCATGGCTTAAACCATTGTTTCTTTTAAAGACCTTCACTGGGAAAGCTTGGCTCCATCTTCAGAGATGGGCCGAAGTTGTCCCCGGAGTCTCAAGTATTGGGGCTGCCTGGGGCTGTCTGCTGGGGCCTCCTCTGAGGCCTTTCAAAGATGGGCCAGGCTCTGTGAACTTGGGTGTGAGCCTGTCTGACATTTCCATTTAGTTTGCATTGATGGCAGGTGAGTGAATCTCCAAAAACAGCAGTGAGGTCCTGGGGAAAAGGTGGAAATGAGGTCACAGGCAGTACTGGGTCCTCTGTGATGCTTAGGAGCCCAGTCCCCTAGGAAGCTGGCTTGCCATGTGCCTCCTGACAGGAATGAAATAGAGTATGTAAAAATATAAGTACACATTAGCATTTGTGGAAGACGGTCCATGGCATTATGATCCCAAGTTTGTCCCCAGGGCCTTTCCATGTAGGTTGGTACATCCATATAAACCTGATTAATGTAACATCACTGGGAAATGTTCATAGCCCAATAAAAATGCCTGCTTTTCTTAGGGGCTCAAGAAATAGTTTTGAATCAAAGAATATTGGATTTTATTATACTCCTTGAAGTACCAGTTTTGTAAGATAGAATCTGTAGTCCTGTTCTCTGTTGAAAAGTAAAATTGTGGTACTAGTGTAACTAAAATCTTAACTAATAACCTGAAAAAATAGTTTACGTATATATTGTTCATTAAGCTTACTTAATATTTAGACACAATCAGAGGAGACAAATTTTGGTAGTTTCTGGTGTCTAAAATTTCACATGAGGGCTGGGGATTTAGCTCAGTGGCTCTGCTGCCTGCTTTGCAAGCACAAGGACCCGAGTTCGATCCCCGGTACCAAAAAAATAAATAAATAAATAAAATTTCACATGACCCAGGTTTGTTGGGGCACTCCTTTAATTCAAGCACTTAGAGGCTGAGGCAGGAGGGTGGCCATGAGTTTGAGGACAGCCTGGGTTACATAGTAAGTTCAAGGCCAGCCTGAAGTACACAGTGAGACCCTGCTTCCAAAAAGCCACGAAGTAAACAAATAGAGTAAAATTTGACATTGTTTTTTTTTTTCATTTGGGGCTAGAGATTTTAGAGGTGGTGATGGGGAATAAACATGATTTAAGAAGAAAATGCTGCGCCTTGGTCCTGATTAAGCCAGGAGAACCATTCTAGCCTTTAGTGTAAGGAGCGGGCAGTTAGCATACTGCTGGATCCACAGAAAAGCAATCAATCGGTCTCTCTAGTCATTCATTATTAACTGGGTGCAAGGTATAGCCAAGACAGGTGCTTGGTAAAGATGGTACTAAGACAAGGGAACTAGAGGAAATAAATGCTGCAAGAATGTTTCCATTTGGGTGTGGCTTTTCGGTTCCCATGTATTGCTAACAGGGTTAGCAGGTCAGACCTGCATTATCCCTGCTTGACACATGTGAAATGAGGTGAGAAAAGACGAAAGTTTTATTTAATGTGAAGTAGTTGGAAGCAGCAGTATCAGAGCTGAAACCCGTAAGCTCCAGCAGGATGAGCACTCTTTGAGTCAGCACAACTTGATCGCTGCCCTGGTTAAATCTGGAACATCCGCTAAGATTGGTTCGCTGAAGGCTTGGTTCCCAACATAGTGCTGTTGGGAGGCCATGGGCCTAGTGGGAGGTCTTCAGGTTGCTGGCAGAGTGCCTTGGACAGGATACTGGGCTCCTGCTGGGTCTCTTCCCCTCTTTTGTTTCCCAGCTGTGAGGTGCTTTGCCCCACCATCTCACCATGCTGTGCTGCAACAGAGCCAACTGACCAGGGACTGACACGTCTAAAACTGTGAGCCACAGTAAACCTGTCTTCTCCATAAGTCGATTTCAGGTATTTGTTAGAGTGGCAAGAAGCCAGCTGATACATGGCAGAGTGTGAATAGAAACTGCAAGCTTGAGAACGCTGTCTCTAAGGGTCACTGCACACAGTGACTCAGCTCTAGGAGGTGCTTCCAAGGGGGACATCTGTCTGTCACAGGACTATGTGCTACGCCTCCTCAGAGCCACAGTAAAGAGTGGAAGGAAGCCAGGATCACCTCTTGGGAGCAGGCAGGTGCCTGTTTGAGTTGCTCAGTTTGCCAGTGTGTCCTGCTGAGGGATAAGGACACGAAGCCATCACCTTGTCCAGAAAGAACACTTTGTTAAAGAAATAATTGCTTCTCTCTACAGCTCAGTTCATGTGTTGTAGCCCTGACTGGTACATAAAGCTCCCACTCCTTGGCAAAAGAAAAAAGAATGTTGAAATATAAGTAATTCTCTGCTGCAGTCTACCCATTATTTAGGCCAATTCTTCAAGGTGGAATTCTCCTAATAGCTAATGTAGGAAAGTACCCCTATATATATTTTTTTTCCTTTGCAGGAACTACTTTCAAATTTTGTTAATTGCAACTACCAATTTGTGAATGAAAAAATAGTAATTATTTGTACAGAAATGTCTTATGTATGATTACCTGCTTGGATAGTAGTATCCCTAAGAGCATATTTATCTCAACACGGCTCAGGAAAGAATGATTTTTTATTGTAAAATAAAAGCCATATTTAGTGTACATGTAAATTTTGAGTTCCCAGCTCAGCATGAAATACAGGAATAAGTATCAGACATCATCTTCATCCAAAGGAAATATAGAGGCCATCCCCAAAGCCATCAGATTTTTGTAGCTTGTCATACTCGAATGGTTAAATAAAAACAAAAGGTTAAAGCCAGAAGGATATCACAACTGTTTTTGTTTGATGTTGGGATACTTTACATAGGTCCAGGAATAACATGTTAATGAGTCCATATCAAAACCAATATTTTTGTCTTTTATCAACACAGTGATGAGATTTGCTTTTGCCAAATAAAACTGATTTATCTGTTGTCTCATTTTTGTTTACTCCTTTTTACTTGCACAAAGTACCCTTTGGCACGGCTGTGTCCCAGGTGTTTTTAGTTGTTGAGAAGCATCACAGAACAATATAGACTAAAATTCTTGCCATAGAATCTACATTCTAGAAGGGAGGAATGATCATAATCATTACAAATGAAAAATATGTTTTTTGTAAAATAAGTGTTTAAGGAAAAATAAAGTACTGAAGGGTGGTATAAGTTTTACATTGAGGAAAGTGTAGGTATTTCACATGAGGTAATCTACATGTTCTTCTCCAAGTAGATGACATTTGCATCAAGATGTACAGTTGGTAATAAGCCAGCCATGTGCATGGTTAAGGAAGGACCATCACAGGCAGTGAGGATGGCAGCTGAAGAGGCCCAGGAGGATGTCTTCATGGGAGCCAGCTTCTGTAGCCACTGTAGGTCCCAAAACAAGTGGAATGTTTCAGAAAGTCCCATCCGAGTCTCTAGAATAAAAGAGAGGAAGACATAATTTTCCCCAGCCATCATAAGTTGGTAGCTAGGGTCGACTAGAACAGACAAGTTAACAAGAGAAAAGACAGCAAGTTTACTGAGTGTGCAGTGCATATCTCAGGAGAAATGTCACCCCATGCTGTGGCGTGGAGACTCACCTTAAAAAGCTGTTTAGCAGAAAATACATTTTAGGGAAGTGACAGGACTCCCAGGCTGTGGAGTCCAGAAAGCTGTGGAAAGGTAAATTTAGAGGAAAAGTCTGGAGATCCATATGGTCCCAGGTTTCTGAGCTGAGGAACAAGCATTGTAGTCATTAGGCAAGAAAGTCAGGAGGGAGATAGAAAGATCTGTTTTTTGTTTTTGTTTTTGTTTTTGTTTTTTGTATATTTAATTTTTGAGGTTTTTAGGCAGGGTCTCACTGTGTAATTCAGGCTGGTCTTGAACTTACTATGTAGCTTGGGCTCGCCTCAAACTTTTAGTGATCCTCCTGCCTCAGCCTTCCGAGTGCTGGCATTACAAGTGAGTGCCACCAGGCTTGATTTAGAAAGACCTTTTGCCTCTGTGAGTCTCTAGTTTGCTTTTAGGAAAAAAAAAAAAAAAAAAAAAAAAAAGCTCTTT
>NW_022900922.1:13705813-13725572 GCF_012274545.1 Fukomys damarensis | reverse complement strand
AAAAAAAAAAAAAAAAAAAAAAAGAGCTCTGCTACATTCGATTTTAACCAGTTCAAGGATTATGTGTATTTTGGAGAGAAATACTTTGATTTCCATGTTTGGTTTCTGTGTTAGTTAGCTCTCCATCACTGCTATAAAATATCTGAGATAATAAACTTAGGAAGAGGGAAGGTTTATTTTGGCTCACAGTTTGGAAGTTTTAGTCCATGACAGATTGGCCTTATTGCTCTAGGCCTATGGTGAGGCAGAACGTCATGGCAGGGAGTGCATGTTGGGGGAAATCTGTTCACCTCATGACCATGAGCCGGCTAGAGAGGAAGGAACTAGGAACCCACCATCCTTCCCAGGGCATTTCCCCAGTAACCTGAGACCTCTTGCTAGGGCCCACCTCTTACTGTCTCCCAGTAGCACCAAGCTGGGGCCATAGAGGGGACCTATAAAGTCCTAACTGTACCTGTAGCAATTTCTTTCAAAACCTGCACAACAAGAATTCTGTTTTCTGGCACAATGGGATGGCCAGAATGTGGGGCATCCTGGGGAGCCTCTAGATAAAGAGCAAATCCAGTTCAGCCTTTGAAGAAGCAAGAAACTCGATCTAAATGGTCCTATCAGGCTAATCAGCCTCAGGAGTTAAAAGCCTTTAAAGATTGGAGACACTCAGTGGTTGTGAGGGAGGAGAGGTATATGCAGTTTGAATTATAAAATTGATATTTTGTATTCACTGTCATGCAGTTTACAGAAATTAATGTTTGACTAAGTATCTTTAGCTGTGGAAAGATGGAAAAAGATACAGGACTGTCTTCTATCAGAAGCAGGCCCTTACTCCCATGCTGTGTTTCTGTTGTGTTGTTTATCCAAAGGGGTCATTAGTAAATTGCTTCAAATTATTAGTAATAATTAATTGCCAGTTAGCAAATAATTAGAAAAATGTTAGTAAAATCATTAATGAAATTCTTTTGTGGGTAGTCACTGCTATAAGGTCATGGGTCTTAAGTGGTAAATCAAAGCATATACACATCTGGTTTGAGAAGCCTAAAAGTGGGCTCAAGCCCCGTCCCTCCTCTGTTCTGTGTCTGCCCAGAAGGGAGCTTTCTGGGGCCACAAAAAGAAGTACCTGAGGATTAGGAAAAGAAGACAGTCTGATTCTTTCACTTTTGTTGCTTTTGCTTTTTGATGATCAGTTTCCTCAACAAAAGGGCAAATACCCACTGTACTCCAGCGTCTGCTTCCGGCACTTCTGCTCCAACCTGGTGACCTCCTGAATTGAGTATGCAAGGCTTTGAATATGCACTCAAAGAGGTGCGACACAAGTTTTCAGGGCTTCACTCATCTGAGTGAAGTGCCACCTCAGGACCCTGTGCACTGGCGGACTGCCACTGACTTCCACGATGCACCTATCTGTTCACCAGTCTGCTCAGAATTCTTTTGTGGAGTTCTGTGGGCAGATACATACTGTTCTTCCTCTTGTTGTAATTGATCATTTATCAATTCCAGTCAAGTCTTCTAAGGAAATTTCTCTATGATACTTTGTGCCTGTTATTTTCTTTGTAAACTGAAACTGTATATGCCTAGCGTGGTTAGGAACTAGTAAAAATAACCATTGGTCAACTCCATAGCTGCTGCATAACTTGTCAATATCTACTCTGTTTTGTTGTAAAATGTGACCTTTTCTGGCTTCATCTGTGCTGAAGATTCACTATCAATTCCTTTTGTTTTGTTTTGTTTTGAGATTGTCTTGCTATAGTCCCGCTAGCGTTGAACTCACCATGTACAACAGGCTGACCTTGGATTTAGAGGATCCTCCAGCCTCAGCCTTCCGGTGCAAGGATTACAAGCATTAATCTTACCATGTTGGTGTATTGCTGACAGTATCCATGCCACTGATACTATGTTTTACTTCTCCATATGGGAATCCAATGTTATGTCTTTCTGAAATCCAAAGACCATACTATTCTGTATTGTGAACTTGGCAACATTTTTTCCAGAATTACCATTTTGTTCTCATGACTAGTTCCTGTGCTGTGCTGCTCATCTGGTGTTTTTTTTTGTTTTTGCAAATACAACATCAATGGGTATCCAGTGAACCGATTGTTGAATGTGATATTTGGGTTACTTTTTGACTAGGTGCAACAAGTTTGTTCACAACGTCATACGGTTTATTACTCTCTTTATTACTGCACAGAGAAAGACCTGGTAGTTGAGTTCCAGAATAAATTTCTAGATTCAAAGTGTTTTATTTTTGTACCATAGTTGGAAGGTTTCTTTGGCATTGATGCCAAAACCTCCAACAACCACAAAATGATGCAAGTCGTTTACCAGTTGTTCTGTATTCAGATGGTATATAAATTGCTTGACAGTTCGAAGTAGAGCTTTCAACAAATGAGCAGACAGCAGCCAAATTGCTGTATTATTTTTTTCTTTCTTGGTGGGTCTTTTTGTTACCCAAAAGGCAGTTTTGAAAGAAACCAAATCTCCTGAGTGTCATGATTCTGACAGTCTCAATGCCACCTCTGTCACTTCACAAATCTATGAGATTTTCATGAACACAATTAGAATGATAAAGTCCTGCTATGAAGGCTTTTAGTTCAGATAGGGAGGCGTCATGATAAACATGTTTTGAGTATTACTATTGATGCGCATAGAATGTTTTCTTGTATTTCATTATTAGTGTATTTCCAAACATCTTGTAGCACATCGCCCGTTACAGACGAGTTCCAACATCGAACCACAGTGTGGGTATTCCATCCAAAAGGTTTCATCCCTGGCAAGAACCTAATAACATTTCCTGACTTAGTTCTGACGTTGTATACGTGGCCATTTTGTAGCATTTTGATTAGTCAAACGTTCATTTCCTTGAGTGCTTTCTTCCCCTTTTGAATCAAGGCCCTCATTCTGTACCTCCATCTGCCGCCATATCTCTCTTATCATATCTGTCATATATCACTGACTTCTTTGGCTGTGATCCAAGTCATCACTTACCAATCACCTCATGGCTCACTTTCTACCTCCCCCCACAGTTAAAAAAGCAGATTTTCATGCAACATTGTATGGAATTGGGCTAATTCTACCTGAAAAATCAGAAGAAAACATTTAATAAGAAATTATAAACACACAAAAATGTAACATGGCACATATTGTGGATAAAACTCACCCATTTACACTTTGACGTGTATACAACTTGCTGTTTTTCATACCAAGTGGGTGAACACAAAGATTGTTTTCTGTGTTCCTCCAGCATAGCTAGTGATATGCACAGCAGGCTACCATTTGGCCAAAGTACGTACTTCTCATTAGAAAATACAGTATGGGCATCTGCAACCCAGTATAAGGAACTGAGCATGCTGGATCCTCTTTCCCATTAATATCACCAGGAAAGAACAGATGTTTTTGAAAGTCATCCAGTTATTTAAAACTCAGCTATGAGACCATCAGTGTTTGAAGGAACTTGGCATTATGGTGGTTCCTGTATTTGCTGGGTTTTGGTTTGGGGTTGGCCCTCCTGGCTACATACTGAGCACTCCTCCCTGAAAAGCAGTCCTGAGCGATGGATCCTTCTTCCAGGTGTGGCAGATCAGGGCTCAACTCTGAGGCTCCTCCCACCACCTCCATCATGCTTGAGCAGAGCAGTTGCTCACCTGGAGCTTTGGGATGAAAGGAAAAGAAACATTACAGGTTAAACACTGGGCCAGGTGTGGTGGTGCTGACCTGTAACCCCAGCTAGTCAGGAAGCTGAGGCAAGGGAAGATCAGAAGTTTGAGGCCAGACTAAGAAAGTTAGCAGGATCTTGTCTCAAAATAAAAAAGGGACTGGGGATGCAGTTTAGAGCAAAGGCCCTGAATTCAATCCCTGGTACCAGAAAAAAAAAATTTTTTTAAAAAGCAGTAGGAGGGAAGTACTTGCTGCTATTCCTTCAGCATTCTCATTTTTCTGATGAAGGCCAAGGTTTGCAAAGGAGACTGACTAAGCTCTCTGTCCAAAGGGGGAATCCAAGGTAAGACTTCTACTCCCAGATAGACTGGAAGCAGCTAGGCAAAAAGCAGATAATCCTGGTCTGAAGAGTTAAACATTCTTGGTAGCACATGAACAAGTTGGAAACATATTCCTCTGAGTGAAATATAGCTTTTTGAAGACATATATCATTTCTAAAAAGCTTGGAAACACAGGAATTAGCAGTCACACGACATCGATGTTAGTGTGGGCTTAAACTCTGCCTTTGATTTATTGCAAGGTGTCAAGTCAAGTAATAAAGGAAGAAATGCATTCTTAACTGCTGAACACAGAAGGCTTCTCAGGGTGCCTAACCTTGCTTCTAACCTAGGGATTAGCTTGTGCTCGGCTGATGATTATATTCCAATTTCCTCTCCTGAAAGAAAGACACAGTGGCCTTGGAAGGAATTAATAATAGGTAGGTGTCAATGATAAAATGAGTTGATGTCAGATGCTATTTTCAAATTTTCTGAAACACTTCCCTCTGATGGCAATTTAATAACATTTTACATGTGAATTTTTAATTTCGTAAATAGGTGGCCCTGTAAGTTGCTTCCCCAAGAAGTAGTTTTCTGGGACAATGCTGTAAAAATGAAAGTCAGGTCTGCCCCACGTCTGACTGTTACAATTTAAGCACTGTGTTCCTCAGGTGATGCGGAGCCAGGAAAGCTAACGATTCCAGGATCAGTCCTATCTGAACGGGCGAGTGCCTTAGAATCCAGTGACTCAATCCTGGGAGGGTATGTTTTACTGACGGGCACACCAGGGCATAGAATTATCCAAAGAAGGACACTTGTAAGTTTTTTGTTTTGTTTTGTTATTTTGGTACCGGGGATTGAACTCGAGACCTTGCGCTTGCAAAGCAGGCGGCAGAACCACTGAGCAAAATCCCCAGCTCTTGTAAGTGTGAATTAAGGGTAGAGTCTAGTGCCAGCAGGGCGTCCTCTCTTCTGCTCCCAGATGGTGGTGGGAGTCAGTCAGGTGGAGACCTCAGCCAGGGCAGGCCACCTGTCAGGGTGTGTTGCCTCTGATGTTGGGAGTGGTGGTGGGTGCCTGTTATCTCAGCATCTGGAGGCAGGTGGATGACAAGTTTGAGCCCAACCTGGAAAATCTAGCAAATTACTGAGACCCTTAAATTAAAAAAAAAAAAAAAAAAAAAAAAAAAAAAAAAAAGCTGTAGATGTAGCTCAGTGTGAAGGTCCCGGGTTCAATTCCCACTACCAGGAGGGAAAAAAAGGCTGCCTTCAAGGTGATTTGAGTCTGCACAGGCCCCTGGGAGCTTACTGGGTGCATAGCCCTGTCTGAGGTTCCTGAGTTCCAGATGGAGTCTAAGTAATCAACCTATATCTTACAGAGGCATAAACTGATAATTATAATGCAAATGAGTACCGATTAGCACGGTTTTCAAGTGGCATAAAGTATGGGAGCAGCAAGTCACTTTTTTTCTGACATTGGGGATCAGGTGGGAAGCAGTTCAGTCATTGAGACAGCATTTCCTGCCTTTGCACACTGCTTTCATCTTCATCCTCATCCTTTGGCCTCAGAGGACTGCAGCACTGCAGGACACCTTGTCTGTGATGATGGTGGGAAGAAACCAATGCTTTCAGGATTCTGTCCTTTGGTCACTCCTAGCTCAGGAGAGATGGGAAGGAACATCATGGCCTCCTACCCAGGGTTGGGGACAGCAGAGAGAAGGGTGCCATGTGTTGGCATGGAGGGACCCTGAAAGGTGTAGAGCCAGGCCAGAAGGATGAGAGGTGCAGCATGGTAGAATTATGCAAGTGAGAAAGGCCCAGCGTATCCTGAGTTCCCTGTGACTAAGATCCAGGAGTGGAGCGAGCCTGTAGGGAGAGGTCTTCACTCTAACCCCCTCGCCTAGGTGATGGTAGCACAAGAAACAGATGAGGCAGGAAAAAATGGCTGAATGAGGACACGGTGGCAGTGCTGGGACAGAAAAAGCAAGGAACTGTGGGAGTCTTCTGGCCGTGTGCATAGAACCTTAGGGGTGTAGTGGAGTCAGGGATGGCCCTAGGGTTCTCTGATAGATAGCTGAGCCTTTCTCTGGGCTGAAGGAGGGGTGCAGGGAGGTGGCTGTGCTGTGAAGTTTTGGCAGGTAGAGAGGTACAGTGGTGTATCGGCAGTTACTCTGAGTTGAGGGATAAGGATGTGTCTGCCTGTTTATAAGCTAAATAGCTAAACTGCCTCATAGTAGGTCACAGGTAGGCTGGACTCTGATGTCCCCTCGCCTCTCAGGGTGGCCCTGGTTTTTAGGCCCTGGTTTTCTGTAGACCATGAGGTAAAAAAGACAGGAAACCCTTGCAGGCAGTGAGTGCAGTTGGAGTAGAGGTTTTCAGTGTGGCAGGCTGGTCAAGGTGAAAGAACACAGATCCACGGCCTGGCAGATGGAAGTGCGAGGGACACGAGTGAAGTCAAGGGAAGAGGTATTTCAAGGACAAGGGGGAACCTGTGTAGTCAGTGGTGCTTAGAAGCCGAGAAAGATGAGGAGGGAAGTAATTCAGGGACTTGATAATATAGAAGCCGCAGAAGCTCAGGTTGAACCCTCTGTGGGGAGGGTGTGTGCTTAGAATCCAGAAGGCTTTCCTCCCAACCTGGAGCAGGGAGTTGTCTTCCCCTCACATCTGTCTGCTTCCCCCCTGCACACCCAGCATTTCGTGTGTTACAAGATGACTTTGTTGCACTAAATATTTAATCTTCTGTAATGTGGAACGTAAATCCCTTATTAAAGTGTCAGTTTTACGAATGGTATGTCATCTGTGCCCTGCTCCTTTCACTGATGTCTTTCCTTTAATACAACTTTGCCACAGATGAAGGCTTCCTGGTAGCTCCTTGGGTGTGTGCGATTGTCTGGCTTCTGTAAGTCCTTTGTCTCGGGAGAGGCTCTGCACACTTAATGCTTCATTCACAAGTGTGCATGGTGGTGTCAGATCTCATGGCCAGGTGTGTGGTCAGGCTCAGCAAACACGAGTTGAAACTTTATGGCAAAGGAAACCCTGTGGTGGATACCACTGCAGCCTCAGGGAGAGGACAAGTCTTCCGGGTCCTCTGGGACCCTTCCTGGAGCCACAGCTATAGTTGAGTTTCTGCCTGTGAAGGCCCCGCCTCGGTCACTTGTTCATCCTTGGTTCAGCCCTGGATGCCATTGTGAAGGTCTCTGCTCTGGAAGGGTCATTGTGCACCATAGCAGTCCATAGGCTGGTGAGAGCCGACTCAGAATGCCTAGTGGGCGGGGTACAACTGTTCAGGAGAAGAGCATTTCTGGAGCACTACAGGCTCCCTATGGGTTGGTAAGATCAATATCCCTAGCCTCCAGCCTTGGCAGATGCCATGGGCTCCTTCCAGAACTTGGCCTCTAGTGTTAAACAAGGGCCCATGGCTGACTTAGTTTAAATCCCCAAGAACACTGCTGAGAAAACCCCAAACTTATTCCCTCTGTGCACTTGGCCTGAGAGTTTGAATCCTTAAGGAACATTCTGAGGTTTTAACAATGCTCCCATCTAGGAGACTATGAAATTATTATAGATTTGGTGGGCTTCAAATTAAGAAATCTCATTTGGTTGTGTCTTAATACTTTTAGGTGTCACAGTTCTGAACTCTGTTTATCTTCTGTTATATGAATGGGAAGGTACAGTTTTACAGAAGCAGGCATTGCAAAAGTGAAAATGTAGAATATTCATACCAGAAGTTGACTAAATGAACAATGGTGTTCCAACATTACATCTCAAACCTTTTCTTTTTAACTTGTTATTATGCATAGTTTTTTTCAAATTTAGACTTGTGTATAACAATTACACAGTCTGTTTATACACCAGCCATCAACACTCTGCATTCTGTCATTCTTGTTTTCCCTATGCCACATACCTTCTTCGCTTTTCACAGTTTTTTTCCTGGTATTCCATATTAGTTAATTTTTACCAGGAAAAGCTATAGTAACAGGGCCCCCAAATCTCAGTGCCTTATAATGGCCAAAGTTTGTCTCTTTCTCAAGTTACCTGTCCTTTTTCGGTATAGGTAGCCCTTGCTCCTCCCTTTCTTTATTGGGGGAGCAAGATGGCCCTATATCTATGGGAGACCTCTGTCAAGCCTTTGCTGAAAGGGTTTCACAAGGATTGGGCCATAACCTAGACTACAGCCAACAAGAGGATCCAGATTCCAAGAAGAATCTGTCATCCAAGTATAACAGGACGTTTTACTTTCCTAGTAGACACAATAGTCTTCCCTATCAATTAATCTACAACCTAGGGGACAAAGAAGTTAACACTTGAAGTTTCCTAATTAGGAATATACACCCCAGGAGAAATGAGTTATTATGTGACAGACCGTACTCAACGAATGGTTAAGTAGCTAGACTAGAGTTTATTAATTAGCAAAAGGAATGCCAGGGGTTATTTTTCATTGGTGAAGTGGTTTTCTAATTAGGAAAGATAGACTGGCTAGAGATACTGTTCTTCTACCCTTGCATGAAGGGGTATCCAGTCTTTGGAAATCTAGCAAATAGACATCCTTCAGAGCAAGATTTTTTTTTTTTTTTTTTTTTATGTGCTGAGGATTGAACTCAGGTCCTTGTGCTTGCAAGGCAGGCAGTGGCAACACTGAACTACATCCCCGGTCCTGGAACAGGATTCTAGATCTAAGACTCCATCCTTTGATATGCTCTGCTGAAAGATCCTTGAGATTATGTTCCCTGAGTTGCCCCGAATTTTGTTGAATGCATCTGCTAACACAGTGTCACATCTATCTCTTGGAAGCTTTTTCAGTAACTACTGTTCAGACACCTGAGAATGCTGATATACCTAAGTTTACAGTGCTTTGACTCTTGCCCCCACTATACTATATTATATCATACTATACTATATAGTATACTACATAATAGAGAAGTATGAGAAGAAACCTATAGTTCTTACCTACCTTGAGTTGTTGGAATCTATCATTATCCAGCTGTAAATTGTGCTAAATGGCTGCCTTATTGGGTTATTTTGCTATGGGGGAGTGAGAACTTCAGAAGATTTGTGTTGGGGATCATCGGTGCTTTCCCAAATACAGAGTAGCCTCAAAATTCCTATATATTAGCTTGTTCTATAAGCACCGTCGTTGTCTTCAATAGTGTTAAACCAAAACTCTTGAGTTCAATGAAACTCTGAAATAAAAGGGTTTATGGAGCCATTACAGTTGGTAATCAGAAAGCAAGGACCAAGTCTTTCAAAATTCCTATAAATACCAGCAGCAAGACTGGGCAGCATCTGGAAAATGTCCACCAGAGCAGAGCTAAAAGCATTTTTATAAACTCTGGGGAAAGAAAGAAGTGCAACCTAATAATGCAAAGCTGTGGAACCTTTGGATTAGGAGAGCTGGTCTGTAAGGAGATGTAATTGTTGCTTCTGAATTGGTTGGGGTTAATAGTTTTTTGTTTTGTTTTTGGTACAGGGGATTGAACTCCAGTCCTTGCACTTGCGAAGCAGGCAGTGTTACCACTGAGCTAAATCCCCGGCCCAGGGTTAATAGTTCTGAAAGTATATACTGAAACAATGAAACAGTGTGGTATGGTCCTGGTAGTCAGTTGTCATGGGATTTATGTTGAGATTTCAGCATAAAACTCTTGTTTTGTTAGTTTCACCTGTGGCTAACGGATTAACTTCCCTTATCTTTTCACCCTCCCAGCCTTTGTAATGAAATTTAGGACTCTATAGAATTTTTTGTCACTTGTTATTAGGAACTGTTTTAATAACCCCTAGCCATTGGCATAGCAGAAGATATCTTGAAGGACCGGGAAGAATTAAACTGTATGCCGCAAACAGAATGGAACACAAAGGTAATCTCTAACTAGTAAGCCTTGGAATTATGGCCCGTCTGACAGGACATAAATATTGTTGGGCTAACTCATTAAGTCTTTTCTGTTAGCATCAGTGGGAGAGTTTACTTTTCTGCTGTTTCATACGTGCTGCATCTGTGTTCATTGTGGTACTTTTCACTTAGTCCTCATGACACCTACACGAGGTAGAAGTAGTGTTCATCCTTGACAGACAGGAGAACTAGGGCACATGGGCCCTCAGTCAGTCAGAGGAAGAACCAAAATTCAAATTCAAGAAATAGTCCACAATGCTTAAAAAATTCTAATTGAGAGATACGGTAGTTAATCTTAACTGTCAACTTGATTGGGTTGAGAAACACAACATTAGCAAAGCACACTTCTGGGTGTGTCTGGATGTTTCCAGAGGCAGCTGGTGAGTGGGACAACAAATTGAGAGGAGAGAACCCCCTTAAATGTGGTAGCACCAGCCAGTTAGCTGCGGGCCTGAGGTGGACAAAAGTAGCAGAGGGAAGCCTTCCAGCACAAGGTCTTTCCTTTTTTCTCTGCCCCTTAGCTGTCCTGAAGTGAGCAGCTTTCACCTCCATTCTCTTCCAGCATGATGTGGTCGCCTTGCCATAGGCCTAACAACAACAGAGCCAGCTGACCATGGGCTGTAACCTCTGAAAAAGTTTTCCTCCTTTAAGTTATTCTTCTTGGGTATTCTGTCACAGTGATAGAATGGTAACTAACCACGAGACCATTAAACTGGGGTGGCTGTAACACTTCAAATTATTTCTTGAACAAAACAAAGCTTAAAGAGTAAATTGAAATGATGAACTGTTCTAGTCAGGAACAGCTATTAGCAGGCTGAAGTAAAAAATAGAATCACAAAGGAAGAAGAGGAGTGATTATTGGACATATAAGAAGAAAGAAAGCTCCTGATGATTGGGAGGGTTCCTGAAAAGGGTCACCGGAGTGATCTCTTTGTAAGGGTCTTTTATATCTAGGTGGCCAAGTCTCTGGCCATAACAAGTGAAGGTGAACTTGGCCTATAGGATTTGAATATGGGTTGCCAATGCTCTAAAATGACCTACAGACAGAGCACACAGTGTCTTGTGCACTAATTAAACATTCTTTGGCCAGACAGGAATCTTGCTATGTATGTAATGGGTGAGAAAAAAGTCACAGGGAAGAGGGGATCAGTTAACATGTTTTAGCTTTTACATTCCTGAGCTTAGTGATCTACATGGCTTGAGTTAACCCTTAATTCTGTTTCCTATGCTGTTCTCTTGGAAGACTGACCACCCTGACTCCATCTTAGACCCACCCCCTTGTCGACTGCCCACTTAAAAGCTAAATAGATAAAACTACCTCTTAGGCCACCAACTACAGACTTTCTACTCCAACCAATTGAAGTTGTTTCCATTGTCTTGGTTCTGCAAATACATTATAAAGTTTTCTCTGTTGCCTCTCCTTGGAGCCACTTGCTGAATGGTGCCCAGATTCATCGACTGCTGCATGCTCAAATAAGCATTTTCAAATTTAAATGTGTTCAAGTTGGTCTTTTTTATCATCATCTTGTTCCCTTACCAAAGTCTTTAAAGTAGTAAGAAAGAAATTATACTTTATTACATGAACATTTGCCTCCAAAAGGTGTAGAGTCCCATCAAGGTGCAATGGATGCCATGTTTTCTTCCCAGGGTTGTGGACACCTTGTGGCTATTTTGCGTCATTATGAATGGAGTGTGGGTGTGGCTTGATTCAGTGGAATCTTGAGGACCTGATCATTGTTCGGTTCTGCTTGCTGCATGACAGCCAATATTCAGGGCCAAGTGATGGCAAGGAAATCATGTTTTACTTATGTTAAGAGAACGGATTGGGGAAAAGGCTGCATTTTCATCCTAATGACCATTTTCGAAGAATTTGTTCACGTGGAAGGGTTTTTATCAGGAAGAAAGGGGAGTAGTGGGCTAGAGAGCAGGGAGCCCCAGAAGGCTGTGCATTAAGTTGGGCATCTAGCCTCTAGACTTGCTGGTTTTCTCTTCTCTTCAGTGGGAATATTTCTGTGATTATAATTGATCTTCTTCTCCTGGGCCAATCCTTTATTAGATAAACCTTTTAGATAAACACTATTTTCATGCAAAGTAAACATTTTTTCTTATTTTAATTAGAGAACAGGATTAGCAAGTCCTTGGCCTACACTTTGATTTGCAGACCACCAGGTGTTCTGGGTTCTGAAAAAGTTAAGAAAGATTACCAACCTGGAGATCTGGGGACAACAATTTTTTAAAATTTAATTTTTCTCTTTGACCCTTTTTCCTGGAAGAATTGGCTTTGGCAGTTAATACCTCCACCATTTAAAGAGGGTACTGTAGAAGCTGTTACACTGAACAAAGGGCAAACAAGGATTAACTTTCAAAGGGGCAGTTTTACATGCAAATCTGATCTTGATTAGGGCGGCAGAAAACAAGGTTGTGTAGCCACTGCTGCTGTTACCCCTTCACATGGCTTGAGAGTCAGGGAACACTTTTTTCTAGTCTGCAGTTAAGCATTCAGGCCAAGCAAAAGGTACACTGATTATTTGTGGAAGAGGGGGCATATTGGAAATTCAGCAAGTAAGCGGTGACTCCTGGTCATCCAACATCTTCAGAGCCAGGCTCCCATAGGACATGGGTCAGACGTTCCCAGGGGAAGAGGAGTTTAAGTCCTTTCTTGTCTGCACAGCATCCCTGCCTAGGGGAAATGTCTACAGCGTGAATTATAAATCCCTGATGTAAAAGTACCTCTCTGGGAAACCTTTACAATGGAATACTTTTTGAACCTCAGGATAGTGATAGCTGCAGGGTAATTATGTCAAATCTGAAAGCCAACAGGAAAGCGGCAGCTAGAGGAAGTAACTGTCTACGTCAAGATCTTGGGGCCTTAAGAAAAACTACATCTGTTGTCTCTGTGAGCTTCTTGAATGTTTCCTTATTATTGACCTATTACTAAAAGTTCTGCCTGGTCAAGAATGAGAGAGAAGGAAATGTTTTTAAAAATAAGGAAAGGACATACAGTAACTAGACTGCAAAGTAGGGTTCCTCCTCAGCTTGTGCTAATCAGTTTCGGGGGCAAGTTCTAACTCCTTCTCCCAGCAGCCCAGGGGAGAAAGATTACAAACATAGTTGGAGCGCAGGCACTGGCCATGTGTGCTCTGACACTGGAGGAGCACTGGGTGCTGCTGCTGGATGATGACAGCAGCTGGTGTGAACAGTGTCTTCTCTGCCACGGGCCGCCAGTGCCTGCAGAAGGCTTATGTGGGCTGCAGTCACCACTAGAAGGTGGAAACCTTTGTCTACTGGAAAGAACCACGATATCCAGCGAGCAGAGGAAGTATTTATTCAATGATGAGAGTTGTCATGTGGCACACAACCTAGGGTGAGGCAATGTGTGGTCCAACGAAGGACGGGGAGAGGGCCTCTCGAGAAACCCGGGAGAGAGGTGGTCTGTGTATGGGTCTTGTTGAAACCTGTTGACTGATTGGGCTGCAGATAAAAGACTGCAAGAGGATTGTTTTCTGGCAATCAGAGATTGTCTTGCCTTCAGGACTCCGGAGGATCCTAGAGTAGTGTGGTCATACATCCACACAGCCCCATCACCTTTTGGAAATGACAGATGAGGCGGAGTCATTCAGGCTTTAAGCTGATTCTGTAGTCTTTTAATCCTATTCTCATGGAATTGGGACCAGAGGGCTAGGGATGTCTTGGATACTTCATGCAGATTAGACCAAGGGTGAACAGCAGTCCTGGGAATAACCCCAAAGCTAAGGCCACCATGAATCAGAAGCAGTTTGAGCTGCTGGACTTTGGACTCCAGTCTGGTGGAGGCAGGACGTGTTATGACAAGGCAGACTGGTCCTTGCCCAGGGCCACCAAATCAGAAAGGGTGAGGTGGGAAGGGTCCTAGTGAAATAGCTATCACCATAAAAACTAAGCCTGTTTTCTCACGAAATCAAAGAATGAAATCGTGGATGAAAAGGAGGTTAAACAGGAAGGGTTTATTGGAAATAGAAGAAGTCGGGGGGAAGGCTCCCAATAGCCAGGAAGTGGAGTGCTATAATCCTGTCTTTGTTTCGGTCTTTTATGGACAAACAGAAACAGGAATTTGTTCAGTTACCCAGTGATTACCTATCATAGGTGGGTCTGTGGGTTTAGAATAACCAATTGGGGTTATTATGCTTGAAAATCAGCTACTCAGCTGGCTGACTTCAAAAGAAACACCCTGTATTCCTTTTTTTTTAATTGAGTTTATTGGTACATTTTAGGTATACAGTACAGTTATATTCATTATTGGGATCTTGTACCTTTACATGACAGGTCTTGGAAGAAATTGGAAGAAATTTTTTTTTTTTTTTTTTTGTTCTGGGGGTTGAACTCCAGACCCTGTGCTTGGGAGACAGGGGGTGGCACCACTGAGCTAAATCCCCAGCCACCCTGTATTTCTTAAATTCCTCCATATCTAGCCCAGAAGTAGGAAGGACTTGTTAGTTAACCTAGTGTATTCTGCCCAAGAAGTTTTTTTGTTTGTTTGTTTTTGTTTTTCCCTGAGAGTTAGGGTTCTAACCTTAACTCTTGCTCCATTTTCCTGTGTTTGTGTTTACATTTCTAAGCTTAACTACCTGTTCTACTTGCTGTGCTATTTTGTTTCTAACCAGCCCA
This sequence comes from Fukomys damarensis, assembly GCF_012274545.1. NCBI lineage: Eukaryota > Metazoa > Chordata > Mammalia > Rodentia > Bathyergidae > Fukomys > Fukomys damarensis. Next base: position 13,711,082 of record NW_022900922.1, on the reverse strand, counting down.
CTCTATCTTAGGCCCTGTCCCTTACTGGCTGCCTACTTATCTGCTCACTAGCTAAACTGCCTTTTACAAAACCTAGGAGCTCTCAGCTTGGGTTAGCTGAGTTCTTTTGGTTATTGTGTTAGGTCTGCTCTATCTCAGAGCATCTTTATTCTGGAATCACCCAGGGATTTCTCATTTCTCCAACTGTCTCTGGTCACTTAAGTTCATATGCTCTTCTTTGCTTGCCCCTGACCAAATCAAAGGAGGCCATATGTTTTGATAAAAAGGAAAAAAAGATTTATTTCAAGATAGCTCTGAGGAGAAGGCATCCATTCGCCTGAAATCACCATCTCCCATGTATAGGTGGGTGTAAGAGTCTTTTATAGTAAGGAACAGAGGACAGGGGAGCACAGAGCAATAATATGGGTCTGCACACTTTATCACTTGCAGCCATTTTTAGCTAACCTCTTCTTTCTCCTGGAGAAGAAACCAGGCTCTAGCTTCCTGGGGCAGGTATCTGCATATTCCATCACTTTTGGCAGGGTTAAGGACTGGGTGAGGTGGGGTTGTTTTGTGCTCAGAAGAATTGTTCATCTCAAAGTAAATTTTAGAGTTCCATTTTTCTGTGCAAAATGTTACATAACTTTTATTTTCTACCTAGTTGGCCCTCACCCCTCTTGTATTTTTTGCTTGTTCTTCACCACACATCACCCCTCTCCATGGCCAAATTCAAAAGGCTGGCAAACATGGTTCTAATTGTGCTTCCTTCCTGCACTTGCTGTTGAGGCTTTGGTAAACTGAATTACTGTAGCCCCTTCATCTATACAGCAAGGACACACAGCTCATCTCAAAGAACAGATGCAGAGATTAAAGGAGCCTTTTTAGACGGCACACAGCACCATTCCTGTTATCAGGTACCAATGCTCCACTCTCATTTTCTCATCCAAAGGCTCTTCCCAGCCCTGGGGGGTTCTGTATGAATTAGCAAGTCTCAAACATAGAATAATGTAAAGGCTTTCGAAGTGCGCAGCATTCAGATTATAATCTCCATGGGCCAGATTTCCTGACCTCCTCTGAAGGGCTCTTTCTCTCCAGTATGTCTCCCTCATCCCTGTCCAGAGCACTGGAATCTTACTGACATGGTTACTGGAAGGAGCTCTTGCACCCAGTGCCACTTCTAGGTGGGATGGAGATCAAGCTCCCTGTGTGCTAAGTATGTCTTTTTGTTCTGATCCTTTGGCATCCTGGAGTGGTCTTCCCCTTCCAGAGCTGGCCAGTTCCTAGATAGTCATGGTCACACATTTGAGTGTGTTTCACATGTGCAAATCAAACCACCCAGCCCATACTCCTCTACCCCACCCCTTTCTTGGGCTCTTACACTGGGGCAACAGTCCCTTTGCTGTGATCACCCCAGTGCAGGCACCAGGCAACTAAAGACATCCACTGATAGTTCAAGCTAGACAACCCCAACCCTGTGTGCCCTGCTTCGTACCCACTTTTGCAGAGGCCACAGCAAGGACCCCTTCCTTCCTGTGTCCTAACTAACCTGTGGTGTCCCTGTGTGATCCCCTGTGGTGTGGTGTGCTATGTCCCTACTTTTGGCTTTCCAGTGATGCTCATCTCCTAATCTCTGGGCCTCACTGTACCTGGAGAATAAAACCTACACAATAAGACACTTTCCCCAATGATAATGGTTTATTTTATGTGTCAACTTGCTTGAGGTCAGGGATGCCCAGATTGTTGGTTAAATGTTTCAGGCTGTGTCTGGGACGATTTTTCTGGAGGAGACTGCCACGCATTCGACCATCCATGGGTGGCAGAGCTCTAAGGACCCCAGCAGCATCAAGTAGGTGGGAATTACACTCCAAGTCCTAACTAAAATTTTGAAGTCAGTTCCGTATTACATGCTCAGTCTTTTGGGCCTTAAAATTATGTGACTAGCCTTAAAAAAAGGAAAGGACTCCCAAATATGCCAGCTGTGTTGTTTTGCTAAATGTGTCATTGTTTATAATGGGTTTTAATATGAGCTTTGTTTCATATTTAGAAATACGAGATTTGTTTTTTGATTAATCTGGAGGTTCAGGTGACTGAACTTGAATAGCTATTGGTCATCTCATTAGTATTCAGCAGAGCTGAGAGCTTCCATAAGGTACACTAAGTTGCAAAAGAATTGCTGTGTAATCAGTGCTGAGGTTGGTTTCCTCAGTATGAGCTGTACTGAGAATGGGAACACAGATGAGAAGTACATTTCACGTTTTACTTTCCATTAACAAAAATTATTTATGTAAACATCTGGAGAACAAAAGTGACTGTCAGTACAAATCTGCATGTTGGTGATTTTTAATCTCTTAGTGAGACTCTTCCTGGCATAAAAATGCCATTATGTGGAGAGACCTTAGAGTCTTATAATGATTATTGCTTAAAGATAACATGAGAATTAGTTAACATTCTAATAAAAAGCTATTAAAATTTGAAAGTAAAAATTTTATACTAAAACATTTTACAACTAGAAATTTTGTTTGCTTTTTTCTCCCTCTTGGAATCTGAATTGTGTCATTTATTGGAACAGGTGATACAGAAGATGTGGGCTGTTTTACATAGGTGTGTCACCCTTTTCTTCTTTCTTTCTTTCTATATTTTATTTATTTTTTATACCAGTTATCAAACTCAGGCCGTTGTGCTCACAAAGCAGGCTTCGGAACCACTGAGCCAAATCCCCGGCCACTGTGTCACACTTTTTAAGAAGTTATTTTTAAACCATTCCCCCCCAAAAAGGAATGGAAATTATGTACGTAGACTTTTGCCAACAGAATTGGCCATCTTATCTTCACACAATCCTGTAGAAGTTAAATTCACACCTTGTAGTCTCAGCTTCTCTGAGGGCTTTTAGTCATAGCCTTGTAACTAAGTTGCTTATCACTTGCCAGTTGGCTTCATTATGGTTAAGTAAAGTTCTATTTTCCGAGATTATCTCCAGGTACCCCTGATTTTCAGAATATCCTTCCTCACTCCTGACTAAAATCATAGCTCCCATCAGCCCCAGTGTTTCTGTGTATGGGTGGCTTTACTGCCAACAAATCTTATTCTCCTCTCTCAAAAATAAACATTTCCATCTCCCCAATTCCATATGCTGCACAGATAATATTTGATGAACACTGTCACCATCCTTCCTGTTACCTGTGAATGCTCCGACCCGCCCATTTCCCTTTTTAATTAGCCACAGCATCCCAGGAGCTGTCGGTTACACAGGGACCAGATGCATTCGGAACTGATTCTCAGAGCAGTGGTTCTGAGCCAAGGGCAACACGTACCTCTGTGAGGATCTAGGCTGTGGAATCTCCACAAAGACAGACATATGTGGGTGGATGTGTGCATCTGCGTACAAGTTCAGGGGATTTCTGGGATGTACTATAGTTCATTCATCAACTGTGTGCTCCTGGGACAGCAAGCTAAGAATAACCAAGGAAGCTTTATTCTAACTGCACATATCTGGGCCTTCAATGTGAAACACAGTTTGAATCTGCAACCGAGGGCTTTTGGAGGTGTTTGCTTTTTGGTAAGATATATTCTAGGATCCAGTTATACTTTTCAATTATATTCATGTTTGGTTTTTTTTTTTTTTTCCGGTAATGGGAATTGAACTCAGGACCTTGAGCTTGCCAAGCAGGTGAGGTGGCACTGGGCTATATCCCCAGCCCTCAATTATATTCATGTATCAGTTTTTTGGAATTAAATTGCGCTTAAAATTAACTTAGTTGGCTTTTTCTTGGGCCGACTTGTTTAGACATGTTTGACCTTTGGGGAGGAAGGGCTCATGAGATTTTTTAAATGGCCCACCCGCCCTCATCCCTGACTAGGTCCCCTTGCTGGCATTTGCCCCTTGTTTAGCAATTTGGAAATGACTCAAATCTTGTGGAAAGCAAATCAGTTAAGTATTATGACCACCGGTCTTAATGAAATTGTTTCAATGTCTGTTTTGGGAATGTATGGCATCTTTGAATGTTTGGAGAAGACAAGGGAGGACATGTAGGGGTTTTGAAATGTGCCATTTCACTGGATACAGTAATTGGGTAAAATATTTTAAAAGAATTGTTCAGTCCTATGAGTTAGTGAGCTCCAGTCTCATTTCTACCATTTGCTGTCTTTATCTTGATTGATGCCACCCCTCCCTTTCCCCTCTTACCATGTCATTTCCCCTCACTCATCTGTGTTTGTCAGACATTGAGGTTAAAGCATTCCGTCATGAGGACCCTCCTGGGTGGCACATGTCAGCTCTCACAGATGATTGTCCTCTTACTGGCTTTTCCTCCTGGTCTGAGGTGCTGCGGGCCACACCTCAGCCTACAGCCCTTCTTCCTCCTGCTCAGCCTGAAGGTGAATCTTAAACCAGAGCCCATTGTGTGAGAAGAGCTAGTCAGATTTTATAAAGAATGGTGGCTTTCTAATGCTTGGCATCTACAGGTAAATTTTTTTTTTTTTTTTTTTTTTTAGACAGGGTCTCACTGTGTAGTTCAGACTGCCCTGGAACTCACTGTGTAGCCCAGGCTGGTCTTGAACTCTCAGCGATCCTCCTGCTTCAGCCTCCCGAGTGCTGGGATTACAGGCATGCGCCACCACGTCCTACTCTACAGGTGAATTTGACCAGTGCAACAATATGCTGGATTCTTAAAGATCAGAGTTGAAGTCTCATGTGTCTCCTCGTTTGAGGGTAATACATGCAGGCAGTTGACTTACCTAGTTTAAAAGCTTACGTCCCGGGCCGACCTCTGCCTCTCTCAGCCAGCCTCCTGTCCTTGCAGGTTATGGCCACACCGTGCCCCTGTCAGATGGGGGCAAGGCCTTCTGCATCATCTACTCGGTCATCGGCATCCCCTTCACGCTCCTGTTTCTGACTGCCGTGGTCCAGCGCATCACCGTGCACGTCACCCGCAGACCGGTCCTCTACTTCCACATCCGCTGGGGCTTCTCCAAGCAGGTGGTGGCCATTGTCCATGCTGTTGTCCTTGGCTTCGTCACCGTGTCCTGCTTCTTCTTCATCCCGGCTGCCGTGTTCTCAGTCCTGGAGGACGACTGGAACTTCCTTGAATCCTTTTACTTTTGTTTTATTTCCCTGAGCACCATCGGCCTGGGGGATTACGTGCCCGGGGAAGGCTACAATCAAAAATTCAGAGAGCTGTACAAGATCGGCATCACGTGTGAGTATCCAGGCGCTCGGTGTCCCACTGTCTTGTGTTGCTGGTCAGGCTCTGCTTTGCGCTCTGAAGAGTAAACGGGGGGGGGGGGGGGGGCC
>NW_022900922.1:13674352-13705668 GCF_012274545.1 Fukomys damarensis | reverse complement strand
TAGACATCTTGGTTGCCTTCCCTTTGAAAGCCTTTTGTTCTTACCACCAGCCCACAGCTATTTGGTTTGCTGATTCCCATCAACACTCTTTATGCAAAAACCTTAACTCTTAGTTATTTTTCCTAGGCACCTGAAAGCTACCAATAAGTTTCTTACTCCTGATGTCATAGGCATTATATTACGGTATAAAAATAGGCCACATAGAATGTTCTTGTAATAAAATAAATTGCTCCATTCATTAAATTTTGTAAGTGCAAGAAAATGTCTCAGATAACAGTCTGTTACTATCAGTTATGCTTTTAAATTTACTGGGAAATTCATAAAAGTCATGTATCTCATTTGTCCCTCTGATTCTTTTTCTTTTTCTTTTTTTATGGAAAAGATTTAATTTAGTGCACATGGTTCCTTTTCAAAGAAAATATCTAATATTTTCAGAATTCTATATGTAGAAAATAAAGTAGGATTTAAAATTCAAATGGCTAGTGATTTCTAATTTTTAAAGAATGCTTTTTTTAAATTCAGTGTCATATCCTGAAAAACTTAGCCCTTCATCTTCTGGAAAATGCTTATTTTTATGTGAGTCTTTCCTGTTTTGCAGAATGGAACTCTTGCTGTCAGAATGTGTGCACAGTTTTTCCTCTGCTCTCCTGAGCAATTTTCAGTGTGTGACCCAGCTTGGCTGAGTCTTCTAGGAAACTGGAGTAGATGCCCAGGCAGGAAGGTGCTTGGTCCTGGCCCTGTCCTGTCATCGTAACCCCACTGAACGCTCCGTTGAACATTTTCATTAAACCTCAGGCTTCCCAAGAACAGAGACTTCACTCATGGATTCACAATGCTTTCAACAGGGCCTGGCTCACATAAAGTTCCCTAGATGTTTGCCAAAATGGCTTTGTGAGGATGATTTCCTAGTCCCTAAGTATTATTTTTAGTGTTATTTTACTCGGTGGCTACACCAACCTCCACCCATGCAAGCCTCTATTGGGGTTATTTAGGTTGCTTCCAATCAGGGTATTTTATAAATAACATTGCAGTGAATATCTTTTTTATATTTCTACTCCTCTTTGGACTTTACTATCTTTCTAAGAAGTAGAATTGCTGGTCCAAAATGAATACACCTATTTGTGACTCACAGAACATGCTGACCAGAGCTGTCCAGGTGGTGGTAAGAGCCTGCAGGGCCAGCAGTGTCACATGAGCTCCACAGTTTCAGTTCTCTTAGATGGTGCTGGCCAGTAGGCGTACAGCCATCTTTTTCTGTGTGGATTTGATAACAAAATAAACATTATTTGAGTAAATAATAATGAAGGAATATAGCAGATTCTTCAATTAATCTGACTGTTAAGGTCATTGCTATTTCTAAAGCGCAAGAAAGCACATTGCATGCTACCGCTTATTATGAAAGTTTATATTCGAATTCTGAATTACCAGAACTTTGCCTTCTTAGGAAAATCAGCGTCCTTCCTCCTACTATGCTGCCAATACTAGCTCTTGTAGTTCACGTATCATCTGAAAATCTTCCTCAAACGTTTTAGTGCTAGGACATCAATCAGTAACTTTGTTATCCTTGGGGTTTTCATTTCTACTGTTCTGCTCTTTTCATAATGATCACCCCCCCCCGGGAAAATATGGAACTAAGTTAAAAATTACCATTTTCCAATCAAAAATTCCAAGAAATAGCACTGTATTAGAATCTTTTCAGAATTAAAAGAAAAAATCAGAGAATTAGCCTGTGAATGGTCCATGTGTCCGAAAACTGTCCCTGAAAACTTCAATTTGATGATGTATTTAAATACATTATAAACAGTCACACGCCAAGACATATTTAATACTGATATCAATTCCTAAGGGCATTTTAATGTAGTTTAGACTGTAATTTCTATCACTACACTTATCATTCTATAGCAGAAATAATGATTAAAAGATCAAGTGCTTTAAAGGTACCTGTGATAAATTGAAAACTTTTCTGAAATGTCGCTGGCTCTTTGCGAGCCCCTGACTCTAAAGCCCAGGAGGAGAGCCCTCCTCACGGAGCGCCTCACTGGGTTGGTCTCACTGGTCTGTCTTAACCAGCCTTTTTCTGTTTCCTCACGGTGTAGCCTCTGCTTCTAAACAGTCCAGGGTCACAGAGGGGAAGCCATTCTTTGTCGTCTTTGTCAGGGTGGCTCCTCGCTGCGCCGTGGGCTTCAGACGCTCCTGGAAATTAGAAAAGTAGCTGTGAGTCTGTTCGTTAGCTTCCCTGTGTGATCTGACGGCGCTGAGACACTGTGGTGTCTTCACACAGGTTACCTGCTGCTGGGCCTCATAGCCATGCTGGTGGTTCTGGAGACCTTCTGTGAGCTCCACGAGCTGAAGAAGTTTAGGAAGATGTTCTATGTGAAGAGGGGCAAGGATGAGGACCAAGTGCACATTGTGGAGCACGACCAGCTGTCCTTCTCCTCCATCACAGACCAGGCGGCCGGCGGGAAGGAGGAGCAGAAGCAGAGCGAGCCCTTCGTGGCTGAGCAGGTGTCTGCCTATGCGGATGGCTCTGCCAGCCACTGAGCCTGGGCTCCCTGCCTTGGGCTGCAGCTTGGGGCTGGGGCCATGGCCAGGCTTAGCTCTGTCCATTTGTATGAGAACGTCAAGGCCGAGGTGATGCTATTTTGAGAAATACCTACTATTTGCATTGCTTTTTTTAAAAAAATGGAATAAAGGAATCCTGACCTGAAGGGATGTCTGATATCTGGGGAGATGGGATATGTACCTGTGATTATGGCAGAATTATCTGTACTAATAGGAGAGCACTTGAAGCAGGATGCTGAGGTGGATAGAAGCAGATTTTGTATATTTTACTTGGGGATGTTGGGGTTTGCATTGTGATCATTTAACGGATGGCTAAATAACATTTATATTTCAAAGCAAAAAAAATTGAAATGATGTTTTATAAATAGGTTTATGTGTATTGGATTGCATGTACCCATCCAAAATGTTATTTTTGTAGAATCTAAGTTAAACTTACTATTTATAACAGATAGGCTACCATTAACTATGTACATATAAAGTATAAATATATTTATATTCTGTATATATGGTTTAGGTTACCAGATCTCACTGTACTTCTTAACTCAAAATTGTAGATATTTTTCCTTTTGATTTCTCTTTATACTAAAGAATCCAGAGTTGCTACAATAGGGGCAATAATAAATTTAAGAGTAAATAACTATAATATTCTATTACAATAAATATTTCTACCTTCTTGCGATAGTATGATATCAGATGTCTAACATATCTGTAACTTTTTTTTTGAAGAGAAAAAGCAAGGAATAGCAGGATTTGTAAAAAGGTTGTGCTGTTTTGATTAGAAAATACGTTGTATTTATACCTCCCTGGTACTAAAGCACAGAACTTGGACATAAAAGTCCCACATGAAGACTATGTTGCATTAATCTAAAAATCCTAAATTAGAAGCTAAAATAAATAAAATCATGGTTGCAATCCTGTGCATTAATATAGCAAATATTTTTCTCTGCTATTTATTTTCATATATGTTGCATTCCTTTATAGGAACCAAAAAGGTGACATTTCATTTATACAGTGAAGTACTGTAGAAGGAAAAATTAGGAAGATCTTTCATGATAATGAATGTTCAGTGACCCCGACCTGAGGATCCTACGGTGGGTTGCCCTGACCTGGGAGTTGTACCTGAGCCCCAGTGGAGGAGCTGGCCACACTCTCTGATCCAGGTGCAGCTTTCGCAAAGTAGCCCTCTACCCTGTACTGTGTATGCCTCCCAGAGGAAAGCATCGTAGCCCTGCCCTGCTCACACCTGTGTTACCCCTTCAACAATGTACCCCCGGACTCACAGCAGGACCCTTCTTTATCACACAGACTTGTGTCTTGTTGCAGAGCAACAAAGCAGCATATTTTGGGGACAGCACAAGAAGGACTCATCTCAATTCTGCAGCCCCCTATGCTGTGCTGGCCTCACCTGCACAGGAAGCCTGTTTTCCCAGGGCAGCAGCATCTCCTTGACAAATAGAAGTATGCACCAGTGGGTCCGGCCAGCTCTGCACCGTGATCTTAATGCCTGTGGTGTGGTGTGGAGAAAGATCTGGGGCTGCAGAATATAAACCAGGGTAACAAGGAGCAATAGTTGGAAAGGGTCCTTATGTTTTGTGCAATTCAGGAAGAAAGGATTGGTTTCCCACTACTGCTGGGCTTTAGTAAGGGAAGGGAGGCCAAAGTTCACTAAATGAGGAAGCACACAAAAGAAAACCTCTGGATCAAGTAATTGTGTGGTACTGGTATGATTTTAGAAGCTGGTATGATTCTGCAGGCTACACAGCACCATGATGCCTTTCAGACTGTTTTTAATGTGAAGGGTGAGATACACATTGACCCTGTCAAACACGAGGTGCTTCACAAAGTGTCTTCCTGGGCTGGACAGATGTTGCCCTGTGCTCCCAAGGGAACGACAAGCTGGATTAACCAGAAGATCTGGTCTATCTCTTATAGAACAGAAACCAGCCTCTGGGGCATGAGGAGGGGGAGGATGGTGTGGGAGCAGAGCTGTACAGGAACTAATGTGGGACCTTGGCTGGAGGAGACAGTATAGAGTGGGAGGTGAACGCAGACATGGGCGTTCTGAAGGAGAGTACTAGCTGGATTCAGGATCCTGCTGCTGAGTGCCAGGGTCCTGACAGTTCTGGTGTTTCACATCTTGCCCTGGGGATGGAGAAGCAGCAGAAACCACCGTCCATCATGGAGGACACTGCAGTGTGGACTGAAAGATCACACATGTGGTAGGGATGTGGATTTCAAAGCAGTGGATATGTCCCATGTTAGGCAGGAACAGGGTATGCCAGAGTGAGAATTCTCAGCTTCCAGATCAAGAATACGAATTGAGAGATTAGAGTCTAAGAATTTGTGAAGAGATTCATGGAACAGGTGGAGCTTGGCCCAGATCACTCCATTTATGAGACTAAGCGTCTTCATGTGTTTCCTGTTGCTGTAACAAAACACACAAGGCTAGTTTGTGAGTAAGTAATGAGATTGATTTGGCTCGGGATTATTTGCACAGACCATCCAGACAGCATGATGCTGAACTCCTGGCAGGGCAGCCTTGGGAAGGGAAAGTATCAAGCATGAAGGGTGGAATCCTAAGGGCTGTGCCCATAACCTAATGCCCTGCACCAAGCACACTCAGAGATCCCATGTGCTCAACCTGGTTCTGGGACCTGAGAGCCTTTGGAGGTCAGACGACACGCAAACCCTGGCACTGCGGTTTCCCTCCAGTCATTGGTCCCCAAGATATTCACCAGGGGCTCTGTTCAAAGGTCAAGAGGAAGGTAAGTAGGAGACAAAGCAGAGCATTTCTGATCAGATAAATAACATATGACTTCAGGAAAAAATATCTGGAAATGATTAGATTGCCAAGATAGAGAATCTTTCCCCACTCCCCCAGAAGCAGTCACGTTCATATTTTATACAAATCCTATACCTTTGGACATGTTAATTATGTGCCTTTTGGACAGTGAGTGAGTAGTTATTTGTAAATCAAGAGATAACTGAAAGAATCAATGAAAACCATCTTTATCCTTTAAATTTATGGTGGAATATTATCTTCTTTAAAAGTTGATACTTGTCTCAAAATTCATTTTAACTCGACCTAAGCATGCACTGGAAGGTGATTCGTATCTTTGGGCTTCTTTGTTCTCAATACTCTGGGCTGAGAGATTTCACAAAAGCTGTGACAGATGCATCCTCAACTTGGGCTGTACTTTCAGAATTATGTAAGGCAGATTTAGAAACAAAGGTTTCTTAGAAACTTATGGTCGAAATTAAAATGACAGTATTTGCTGATTCCTTTATTTGATTATGCCCAACAAGGTTGTAAATGTTTCTGTAATATATTTAAAAGTTTCCCTATAACAATTTATAATTCTCCAAGGGTTTTACTTTATGGAATGTGTTATATCCAGGTGTTTTGTGAGACAAGCCATCTGATTGCTACAGATGATTTTTGCCTATTTCATTGATCTAGCAAGTACGGTTAGGAGAACACAGCTTTCAAAAATGCAGTAAAGAATACAGAACACAGATGGGAAAAAAATTCTTTTAAGTAGAATTTTTCATGGCCTAGCAGTATAACACATCAAATAGGAAGAACATCTGCTTTTGCTTCACTCAGAACTTACACTTGCTCTGCCTGCAATGTTAATAAAATCTTCACTATCATTTTCCAGCTCACAGAAAGTAAAGGAGAGTGATACTAATGGGTAATTCTGGAGTTTTGTGTTAGCATATGTTTCATATCATAGCCGTTGGTGGACATGTTTAAAAATGGGGAAGTCTCAAGGTGCAAATTGCCAGTAGTTCTGGGCAGGCGCTTGGGTAGCCCTGACATAGCTCTGGGTCCCTTGGTTTCTGCAGCAGCAAGGGCTTTCCTGTGTTCCCTTGAGTGTCCTACGGCACTTAAATCCCAGGGAAGCAGCCCCACACTTTTGTACACCAAGAGGGAGAAATGGTTCTGCCTTCCGGGGACATGCAACCTACCTGCCACTTAGAGTAGGTTTTATCTATTCTAAGCCATGTAGGTCATCCCAGGTCAGTACAGTTACACACAAAGAAACAATTACTGGTGGCAAGAAAGGATTTCGCCTACTGGTAAAATGTGCTGGGCCTGCTGTGTGGTTTAAAAGATCTGCGTGCCCTGTGCTGCCCCCATGGAGAGCCACATTAACGGCTAGAACATGCTGGAGGGCAGGAAGCCTGCAGACAGCCTAGGGGAAAAGATGCGGAAACCCTCCAGGGCACGTCCAGAAGGAGAAATAGTTGGGCGGGGACAGCACATTTCTTTGGAAGTCATTTCAGTAACACAGTTTCCAAAGTGATGTTAAGTCCTTTTATTGTCCTCTCTTCCCTTATCTGTGGAAAACACATTCCAGGAACCCCAGAGGATGCCTGAAAGCCCGGATAGTGCCAAGCCTAGTGTACATTATCTGATCAGAGCTGTGGGGCTGGGGATTTAGCTCAGTGGTTCCGCCACCTGCCTCACAAGCACAAGGACCTGAGTTGATCTCTGGTACAAAAAAAAAAAAAAAAAAAAAAAAAAATCAAACAAAATCGTGGTGAGTGTTGAAATTACAAAATAATTGATTTTAGTAAAAGACATTTCCATGAATCTCCCTCAAAACGCTATCCCATTATTGACATTTTCTGAAGCAATGCCGAAAGCTCTCTTTTGTGTCTTTAGCTGCACTGTGGTGGGTGCCTTGATGTCCTGAATCAGTTCAAAATGTTTCCCTTTCATGGTCATTTTGAGTTTAGGAAAGGATCAAAATTACACAGTGCCAGACCCAGGGAATAAAGTAGATGAGGACACAGCATAACGTTTTTTACCAGCCTGCCCTGTCCCTGGATGGCACTCAGGCAGCAGCATTCACCATGTTTTTGATCACACCAAATAAAGACATGCACAAAGAAGAACTTCCAAGACTGCTTCAGAAAGTGGCAAGGACAGTGAGTGTGTTTAAAGCAAGAGGGCTTATGTTGAAGGGTATTAATAGCAGTGTGTCTTTTACTGTAATGCATTTTTAAAAACAGTTTAAATATTCATAGATCATTGCTTGTAGATGCGTATCTATGGATAAAGTTTAATTTCTAAGATAAGCATGATAAAACATTAACAATGCCACTGTAATAACAAAAAGAGCAAGTATGATAATATGATAGTAAAAGTCATTTAAAACTTATACATTTTTAAAATCTGGAATTTTCCATTTGATATTTTCAGACTGCAGTTGACCACAGGTCACTGAAACCACAGGAAGTGAAGGTGGAGGCAAGGGCAGACTCCTGTACTCCACCAAATGTTTAAGATTAAAGTGGGAGGCTTGCTTTTTACCTGCTAAGTGACATTTTCTGGAAAGTTCCCTGAGGCTCAGCTTCCCGTGTTCTAAGATGCTCATATTTCAAGACATTATTTGCTTGAGAAAAGGACGTGACTGCCAAACTCTTATAATAATAATAAAATAATTTAAATAACAAAATAGCTATATTATATAGTTTTGGTAGAGAAATGAGCTGAGATTTGAGAGTTTCTCCATCTCTGCTTCCATTATTTATGTACATGATATATCTATATGAGAACAGGTCTGTTTTTGCACAGGTAGGTAATCAGTATTTAATTTCCATTTCTCGGCTGCAACCAGAAAATGGAGCCTTTAAACCAACAGAGATTGGAGCTTGCAAAGTGTTCTGGGTGCTGGAAGACACTGGTGTCTCCTCTGTGAGCTGCCTCCCTCTGCCTCTGTGTAGCCCATTGGTCCTGATTGTTCTTACAGTCAGACAAAGAAGCCTGTTTATGTGCTTACTTGCATAATGAAAGCTTTCCTTTAAGCCCTTGTTACTAACTTAGTGCACGGTGTGACACGTTGTCGTTTAGGACAGTGTGACCCTAAACTCTGGAACTAGGCTAATTCCCACTCATCCCACAGTGACCAAGCTGGATTTTAAAGGTCCGTGTGATTTATGGTTTGAGCTAGAGCTGGCACAAGGTAAAACAGCAAACTGCCTTTTTGTTGGTCTAGCATTTTCTCCGTGAATTTGGAGGGAGAATGAAGGTGACCCCAGTCTCCTGTCTAGGGCAGGGAAGCAGAGCACAGATGCGGTGCCAGAGGCTGACACTGCATGCATGGTCCTCGATGGTGTCTCCCTCTGGGACCCTGGGTGTTCCACACAGGACGCTTTTCAGATCACCATGAAGGAACCAGAGGAAGACAGCAAAGTAATCTAGACTCCTAGAGTGTTTTTCTTGCAGTTGACTGTACTTAAGTCTACAAATCTCACATATCCATTTCTATGTCCAAGGCAGAAAGAGAACAGGTGATCTGTGAGTGATATGGGAAGCATCTGGCCGTGTGACTATAAATTGGCTCTTACCCACATCATAAAATGGTCAGATCTTGGTATTTATTTCCCTTAATGCATAGCATGGTTACTAGATAGAGGACCACATGGGTTTTTTTTTTTTTTCTCAATTCTTGGTGCCCTGAACAAGGAATTGGACAAAACACACAGAAAAGGTAGTGAAGATATACAATTACAGGGTGAGTAGGTTGGTGAAAAGGTTTACAGCAGCCTGAGGATAAGGAGAAAATGGTCTTTTGTCTCAAAAATTCCCGGATTGGCTTCCCTCATGCGATAAGGCATTGGGATATTTGTCTTTTTAAAAACTCACTTGGAGCCGGGCGTGGTGGTGCATACCTGTAATCCCAGTAGTTGGGTGAGGCAGGAGGATCGCTGTGAGTTCGAGACCAGCCTGGGCTACATAGTGAGTTCCAGGTCAGTTTCAACTACATAGTGAGACCCTGTCTCAAACAAACAAACAAACAAACAAACAAAACCCACTAAAAACTCACTTGGCCTTGAGGAAGATTTAAACTGACCTGTGGACTCTAACTTCTTGCCAGAGGTAAATGAAAACTCAGAAACAGTGTCTTTTGATTGGTTGTGCCCATGTGCAAAAGAAGTATTAAAAAGAGCATCTTCTGACTGGTCCTTTGAACAGTGCCAGGTTCAAATAAAGGATCAAGAATATCACTTTCTAATTGGTTCCATGTACTGTGCTCACGAGCCCTGTAGTCATTTGGGGTCCAGATGTTCTGAACATGCCCTCTTTTTAGGAATCATCTTGCTCAACCTGTTAGCCATAGGTCTTTGTTTTGTTTTGTTTTGTTTGAGACAGGGTCTCATTATGTAGTTGAGAATGACCTGGAACTCACTGTGTAGTTCAGGCTGGTCTCGAACTTACAGTGATCCTCCTGCCTCAGCCTCCCGAGTGCTGGGATTACAGCACTACACCGGGCCAGCCATAGGTTTTTGTGACAACCCAGTTGGTTGTCCAGTTTGCCCCAGTCCTAACCTCCTACCTCAGCATAAGAGCACAAGATCACTAGTGAAATAGGAGGTAGAGGGTGGTAACACTGGCTAGGGAAATAAGAGGGACCTATTAATTACAAGATCCCAGGACAGTGCCAAATCATTCCCAAGACCCCATATGTAGAATTTGTTATGGATTCCCAGGAGATGTGGGTGGTATAAAAAAGACAGGATCCCACGAAGAGCCCATTATCCTCACTTTCTCAAGTGCCCAGGTTGTGTCTTCTAGACTGGGGTGTACATTTATCTTTGTCCTTTTTCTCTTTTCCTCTTTTGTTTGGCCCAAGTTCACTCTGCAGAGCCAGTTCCTCCCTTACCCCTTCACCCCTCACTTTTCAAATAAACGTTTGGTACTGTTTTTGCCTTGTCTCATTCAATTCTTTGTTCGAGGCAAGAAGGAACTGGAACATGTTTAATTGGTGAGCCATTTCTACACTTGATCTTCGCCAAATGCCGAGAAGCAATTCATGAGCCATTTCTAGAGGAACAACCTGATACCTAGAACACACAAGGAGCCAGACAAACTCACCTAGAAGAGCCAGATGAGAAGTGCTTTTCCTGGCAATGACGCTTATGAGCTAAAGAGAAAGAAACCTGCATGGGGCGAGGAAGTGAATGAAGAGACCACTGAGTGAGTGACGTACTGTTTTTACATAAAAGAAAAAAAATCCAGTGTAAGTTTCTCAGTTCACCCGAAAGCCTGAGCTTATTTAATTTTTAAAAAATTCTAAGCAATGACCAAGAATCGGTATTGTGACTGAACAGTATATAACAAAACATAAGGGTGAGCTTTTAACTTCATAGGTAGATAGATGAAATCTTAGTTGTGAAAAAGATCAAAGTAATTTTATATTATTCACCCATGAAATTTTGAGCCACTGCCTTTTCGTGTGGCTCTATTTTTCTATTGTTAGGCAGGCAGGCAGATGTTGGAGGGAGGGAGGGAGGGAGAGCAGGCAGGGGGAGAGAGGACAGAGAAAAAAAAAAAGAAAGAGAGAGAGGGATCCAAATAGCATGTTTTTCCAGTTATATACAAAGAAACAAAGACCTCAGTGTATAATACCTTTACAATCATTTATTAGATCTCAGACCCAAAGACACAGGGCCTTTATTTCTAGAACAGGGCATAGAGTATTCCTAGTTGGCATAGCCTGTGGCCAATGCTATCAGGAAAGCCCTTTAAAGACCCTCCTGCCTTGGGCTGGGACCTGTTTTAGATTAGGACTTTTTCTTTGTAAATTTTATAAGTTTTGTACATGATTAAGGCTCCAAAATGAACACTGGCCATCTGAAAAGAACAGGAAAATATTTTGCAGTTCCAAAGTAATTTCTAAGAAAACTTGTCAATATGCATTGTAATCACCATAGTGCCCTGAAACCCAGGAGTGAAACCCAGTGTGCGCATAAAGAGATATCCGAACTCCTACTTGAGGCACTTTCAATCTTGAGGGTATAAATCTCTTTATGTCTGCTTTACAATGAAGTCTATCTGTACTTCTGCATGGCTACCTATATGTCTGGACTTTGCATAAAACACACAAAGGATCAAGGAGCAAGGGGCCAGTTCCTCCAAGTGCCAGGATTTAGCTTCTCAGTGACACTATTAACCTCAAACTCTCAGGGCCACCCAGAATACTCCTGTTGGAAGCAGAGCTTGGGAAGGTGTCACATCAGAAGCCTCAGCTCCCCTCTCCAGTTCTTTGTGCAAAGTCTGAGCCAAAGGATTCTCTCAAGGAACTGCAAATTCAGGCTGTCAGGAGCTGTCAGAATTCCAGATGACAAGAAGAGGGCTCCCTCAACACGGTTTCAGGTTGCTGCTATTTACACCAAGTCCAGGCACATGCCTAAAGGGCGACAGGACACCTACTGCTGTGGTAGGGAAATATTTTATTTAAAGGATGGACACAAACCAATTATCAACCCAAACTCATGCACTGATAGGGTCCTACAGAGTCAGGGAGTGAATGCACAATTCAAGGCAGGGAGAGGCCTTGAGCTGGGCTGGCTGGGAGAGGTTTGTGGGGCAGCTGGTCCTTGTCGTTTAAGGATACAGACATTTTTTCAGACCATCTCAAGCTAAGGTGAGGACTACAGCAGGCACCAACAGAGTTCTTAGCCTACTGTCCTCCTCCACTAGGTTCCCCTGGGCACGGAGGAGTCCATAGTGACTTCTTGAAATGTTTTTAGCGCAGCACCTGCTAACTCACTGTGTGTCCTAAGAAATGTCTGCACCAGTATTAATCATCGTGCCTGGCCTTATGGAGCCCTTCCCAAGCAAACAGACCACTCTCAGCAAACAACAGGCTATTCTCAGTAAACAAGACAGACGTCCATAAAGACAACTTAGGATGGAATGTACAATCTCCCTGGCTCTGAGAAGTTCAGTAATTGTCTGCATACCCGCGCTTACTGTCCTTGGACCCGCAATCATAAATATTTCACCCCTGATTCCTTAGCCCCTTCGGTAACAATATAATATAATAATTCCCTTCCCAACTAACTGCTCATCTGCCCACGGATGTCATCGATTTGGCTTTTCCCAGCGAACTGCTGAAATCTACCCCTGATTTCAGTCTCTGTTCACACCTAGACTAGAATAAACTTTTTTTTCCCCACAAAGAGTACCTCTGAGTTGGCTCATATGTGCCGTTTATAACATTAATAGCCATTCTAAGTGGAGAAATTAAATTAAAGCTTGTCTATTTAATGATGATGATGAAGAAGAAGAAGAAGAAGATGATGATAATAATGGCAAACAAAGTACGTTGGGGAGGGACATTATTAAGGAAGGGCCAGCTATGGAGGTTCTGAGAGGGGTAGAAGTTCTTCAGTGCTCTAATCTGAGAACCAACCAGAAGCAGAGTTAAGCCCAGAGTTGACTAAATGATTTCATCAAGTGTTACTGGTCATTTAGTTTATTTGCTCACCACTGACCAAATCAACGCAGACCATTTATTTTGGTAAAAATGATAAAAGATTTAGTCAAAGCAAGGTCTGAGGAGATGGAGGAACCCATTTGCCCCAAATCACCATCTCACCATGGGCGGGTGGTTAAGGGTCTTTTACAGCAAGGACCAGTGTGGGCAAGAACACATGAAACAATAGACACGTTCGGGTTCCTTCTGTCCCTGCCTGGACCCACGTCTCTCCCCTTCCTCACCCCGGAATAAAACCAGGCTTGATCTCTTGGTGCCTGGATCTGCACATTCTGTCCATTCCTCTGGGCTGAGGAGAGGTGCGGGAGCTATCTATGCCCTAGGCCTGAGGAAGTTCGGCGGAGCTGTATGTCACTAATGGAAAACAATCCAACTTTTAAAGTTCCACTTTGCACGTTTTGCAGTAGCAGTCACATGAGGACTGAAGAGGGGGTGGGACGGGGTAAGGTGAATGGGGCATAGGGGGGAAATGCTGAAGATGATTGACTTGTTTTTCTGTATTGAAAATCAAACCCAGAGTTTTGTGCATGGTAGGCAATTTCTCTACCACTGAGCTATACCTCCTATCCTTTAAAATCATTTTTGCTTGTTTGTTTGGTTTTGTTTTTTTGAGACAGGGTTTCATTATGTAGTTCAGGCTGTCCTCAAACTCATGGTTATTTTCCTGCCTCAGGCTCTCTGCCTCCAGAGTGCTGGGATTACAGGTGTGGGTGTCTTGCTTTCTCTCTCTCTCTCTCTCTCTCTCTCTCTCTCTCTCTCTCTCTCTGACAGGGTCTCACTGTGTAGCTTAGGCTGGCCTCAAACTCACAGTGATCCTCTTGCTTCAGCCCCTGAATACTGGGATTATAGTCATGTGCCACTGTCCCCCAGGTTTTTAAAAACTATTTTGAGACAGAGTGTTATTAAGTTGCCCAGGCTTGCTTGCCTCAAACTTGTGCCCTACTTGCCTCAGCCTGTTTTAACTGAGATTACAGCATGTACACCACACCCTGCTTCTAAGGACAGGTTTAAGGGTTAACTAGCATGTCCTCCTAACCTGTAAAAAGTATGATGGAGAAGCAGACAAGTCTGCAACCTAAAACTAAAATACTGTTGCTTAGAAAATAAGAGTTGAAAAGGGACAGAGGGTTTGTGTTGCTAGTAATGTCGTGTTTGGTATATCAGAGTGCTTCGCGGAGGGCAGTGAGATTACATAAATAAAACATGGAATATAAACACCTGAATGTAGAAGGAAGGGACCAGGGCTCAGGATATGACCAGAGTGCCAACCATGGGAAACGTGCAGATGGGGTGAAGAAGAGGATGCTGCATATAAACGCAAGGGATTTGAATGAAGAGGCCCGGCAGGGCTGCCTTTGCCAAACCAAGGAGATGAGACCTTGCAGAGGCAGCAGGGACCGGGCATGCACGTCAGATAGCACAACTGGCAATTGTAAATAATGTGTGCCTACCTGTACCTTGTAAAATATTTAGCCATAATCTAAATGTGTTTATATCCTGCATAAAATTCCAGGTTTACACACATCATACACACATGCACACACAAATGTGACAGCCAGTGTCATTCTGCTTTATTCTTAGGTGGTTAGAGCCTTGATTTCAAAAGGCTAATTTGGTAAAATGTTCTTGGCTAATTATAGAAATAATTTCACATGTAGATATTTTATAATGACGCATTGTGGTATAGTAGGTAGTTTAGCCATTTAGCTTATAAGTAGGCAGCTAGCAGGAGATAGGGTCTAAGGTGGAGTGGGGCTGGTCAGCCTTATGAAGA
The DNA here is from genome assembly GCF_012274545.1 of Fukomys damarensis. Taxonomy (NCBI): domain Eukaryota; kingdom Metazoa; phylum Chordata; class Mammalia; order Rodentia; family Bathyergidae; genus Fukomys; species Fukomys damarensis. The sequence continues at coordinate 13,691,037 of NW_022900922.1, read as the reverse complement.
AGACAGCACGTGCACAGACATGTGACAACAGGTACCTCAAGCCATGTTGTTCATTAAGCTCAGCAATGCAGAAATTCAAGCACAGAGAAGTGACTGACTCCCTTTTCCATTTTACTTTGTTCTCCCTAATTACAAAGCAAGATTCCTGACTGGCCAAAGAGTGCTTGATCAGTTTATGGCCACTACATAATCTGTTTCTCTATAGGTCATATTAGAGCATGGACCACCCATACCCAAATTCTATAGGCCAAGCCCACTTTGACCTGTTATGGCCAGAGACTTGGCCACCTAGATATAAAAGACCCTGACAAGGAGCCCACTCTGGCAACCTTTTGTGGACTCCCTCCCAACCATGGGGAGACTTCTCTCTTCTTAAATTTCCAATAAACATACCTTTTAACTGTTTGTTTTATTCCTGATTTCATTCTTTAACTTTGTGAGGCAACAGCCTGGTTTGGATGATGCCAATAAGATGTGTTTTATTTTTATTTTACCCCCATTTAATTGGATCTTTGTCAAATACACCCTTTGCCAAGCCAATTTGTCCATTCAAGACACCTGCAGTCCTGAGCCTGAGACTGTGAGGGTCTTGCTGTGAGTGAGCCCAGACTTCAGAAGTGACCTGGGACAGCTCACTTTTCAAGTCTGGGGAGAGACATCTGATCACAGAGAAGATCATTATAAAATCAATTGACATGAGACAGATTTTTCTCTCCATAGAATTATAAAGCAACATTTTCTTTTGCCTCATCACTAAGTGCTTGGTTTATGGCCTCATACGCCCAGGTAATAACAAAGAACCTATCAAGTAGGAATTTATTTTTGCTGGCTCTCATGGCACAATGATCATTATTGCTCACAACAGTTCCTCTGGCATCCTGCAGAAGACCTGAGTGCATTTAACCCAGTCCAGTATGATTGCAGTTTTGCGTGAACTTCTGGATACATGGATTCTTTGGTAATACTAGTCTCAGCTGCTCAATTAAATTTGCACATCATTCCCAGTTCTGTCTACCTAAAATAAGCGTTCACATAAGTACTGTGGAGAACAATTCTGAAAGTTGCTCAATATTACTTAAGAACCACGGTACTCTGATTTTCTCTCTTGTATGGCATATCTGTGGGAGAGTGACCCCAAAAGGAAAATAGTGTATCTCCATCCATGCACATGCCAAGGAACCAGGAGGTTTCCACCTGTTCTTCTCTGTAATTCTAGGTCTGTGTGCCGGGTGATGCCACATGGCCTTCCTGACTTGTCAGCATTTCACTGTCTTCTTCCCTGAACAGAATAATAGCAACCATCACCTCACTCGGTGGTATCCGTTGTCAACCATCTAAAAATAATTGAGTATCCATTAGATATAGTCATAAGGACTTGGAAGATAGAAAAATAAAATGATTTCTTTGATGAACTACAAGAAAAAAGGGATGCTTGAATGGCTACAGTATTTAGGTCAGAGGTGCAGTATGGATTATGGGTGAGCATCAGTGCTTTTATTCTCACTGTTCTGATGTATAGTGTGTCAGTGGGATGTGCCAATAGTGTCAAGACTCAGTTTCCGAGAGAGCTCACTTCTTTTTATTTTAGAGTTTGTACTAGAGTCTTATCCTTCTAATGATTATAGAAAAGCCAGACAGCCCATTTAGGAATTTGATTGTAGAAAGTCTAATACTATTTCTTGGGTATTATGGTGGAATTCTGTATTTGCTGAATGAGTGAGTGATCTCCCAGCAACTCGTTGAGCACAAATTGAGGATGACAGGTCTAAATGGATCAGACTCCAGAGGATTACAGAGACCACACCATCCCCTCCATGGTGTTGGTCCTGTTTTCGGCCCAGGAGCTCACGTTTTCCACTGAGCCTGTGGTCCCTACAGTAGCTCCTGTGTGGAGCAGGCCCTGACATGAGCCAGCACTCAGCCATATCACATTTTCAAGTGATGGGGAGGGTGGAGAGAGAATGCCAGATGTGATGAAAAACTACGGAGAATGTTTAAATTCTTAAGAATACGCTACAGTAAAAGACACATTGTCATTAATCCTCCTCAAAGTGCTCCTCTTCCTTTGAATGCACGTATCCTGCTGTTTTGTTGCAGAAATCTAAGGGAGAGACCAAATAGGAATCGGGATGATTTATTAAAGTAAACACCGGCTCAATGGACTCGTGTCCCAAGGCTGAGCAATGGAACAAAGAAACACTTCAGTTTTTACACTTTTAGTCAAAGAGGGGTGGTCTTTCTAGTGACAGGGTGAGCGTCACCTACCAGAACAGCACAAGGACAGACAGTTTAGTAATTGAGCCCTGGAAGGAGACAGGGTCTTATGAATCATATGGGAACGGTGTCATAAACTTTGTTTATAGAACATAGTTGTTTACAGAGTTTAGTTCCTCAGGGGTTACAAAGCTTTATTTACAGGAATCTGACTACCTACCTATCAGTACCAAGGACAGAGGCAGTAGCGCCGGGAAGGGGAGGGGCAGAACCTGGGTGGGGAGCTGCTAGACATTTAGCTAGCAGAACTAGTTTTCTTTTAAGTTCTGCTTTAGTTTTGCCACTTTCGAAAGCAGATCCGGACATTCTCTTTTGTGAGTATCTTTAGTGATACTCTTATGGCTTCCTGAATTGATTCAACACATTTACATTGTAAGGTCATTTTCACTTTGAGGAAGAGCCAGAAGTTGCGTGGTGCCAGTTCTGGAGAATGAGGTGGATGAGGACACAGTGTAATGTTTGTTTGTTTGTTTGGTTTTTTTTTCTTTTTATTGAGTTTATTGGTACATTCTAGGTGTACAATACAGTTAAATAGTGTAATGTTTTTACAAGCCTGTCTTACCCATAGATGGCATTCTGCAGTAGCATTCAATGTATTTTTATGTTTTTTGTTTTTAAGAGAAGCTGTCCTCAAATTTACAGTGATCCTCCTGCCTCAGCCTCTCAAGTGCTCAGATTACAGTTATGGAGCACCATACCCAGCTCTATTCACTGTAATTTTGATCACGCTTCATAAAATATATTCATGAAAGAGGATTTCCAGAACCATTTCAGAAAATGACAGAACCAATGGGGTAAGTGTGTTCAAAGCAAGGGGAGTATTTTGAGGAGGGTAAATGACAGTGTCTTTTTTATTATAATAAAATTTAAAAATTAAGCAAGCATTCGCCATATATTTTGATCACATCTCATAATGAATTTGGATGGTAACAGGATGAGCTGAACCAGAGAATACCAAGACCGTGAATCTAGACAGACCAGAGGCTTTGATGTCCAAGATAAGGGTGACAGGGTGAGTCCTAAGTGTAGAGTAAGAATCATAGTCCAGAGAACCAGCAGGACAGTGACCATCCGATGACCAGCAGACAGGAGCAGAGTGGAGAGAGAATGCCAGATGTGATGAAAAACTACGGAGAATGTTTAAATTCTTAAGAATACGCTACAGTAAAAGACACATTGTCATTAATCCTCCTCAAAGTGCTCCTCTTCCTTTGAATGCACGTATCCTGCTGTTTTGTTGCAGAAATCTAAGGGAGAGACCAAATAGGAATCGGGATGATTTATTAAAGTAAACACCGGCTCAGTGGACTCGTGTCCCAAGGCTGAGCAATGCAACAAAGAAACGCTTCAGTTTTTATACATTTAGTCAAAGAGGGGTGGCAGGCTGTGAACTCTGCTCAGGCTCCGTAGAGAGTGGTCAGGAACCCAGGTATGGGTGGCCAGGGCCGAGGCGGTTCCCCAGACATAGTACCTTCAGTGTTAAAACCAGGAGAATTCTCAGCATGCTGGATGGTGTCACCCCACTGGGGTCACAGAAAAACACTTCTTTTCAAGTACTGGGGGTTGAACATGGGGCCTTTGAACTAGCTACATAGCCAGTCCTCTTGTGACTTTTATTTTGAGACTGGAACTTGCTAAGTCATTACATTGTCCAGGCTGGGCTCAAATTTGCAGTCTCCCTGTCCCAGCCTCTCAGAGTGCTGGGATTACAGGCATGTATCATCATGCCTGAATTCAGGTTCTGGATCCATGTATTCTTTTGCTTTTCTTTTCTCTTTTGGTACCAGGGATTGAACTCGGGTACTTGCGCTTATGAGGAAGGCGGTGGAACCACTGAGCTAAATCTCCGGCCTTGGATTTGAGTATTCTTTAGCAGTTTCATAAATCTCAAGCTGTGCCAAGTATTCCACTAAGTAACAGGCTGCTATCACAAAGCTTAAAGCACTGTAGCTGAGAAAAGGATTAGCCAAATAACAAAAATAAGGGGGTGGGGGCTGTAGTGGACAACTCAGGTCCCCTTAGGGATTAAGATACATGCTCCCTGGCTGCCCAGAGCCTTGCCTACAAACCAAGTTCTTCCCAGTCATCACCCTCTGTGGAAAGGAGCTGCTCTGCCCCAGGTCATCTCTTCCGGCAGTCTTCATCCTGCGACATCACTGTGAGTTGCAGAGGCCTCGCCTCCCGTACAACTCCAAAGGGCCATGGGCTGCAACACCTTCATGAGAGCGTCACAGATGTCTGCTCCCTCTGTGCTTCTCTCCCTCACAGCCTCTGCTCCTGTGGCCCTCGTGGACACCTGTGCTGTGAACAGGCCACCGAGTCATAGTCATTCTCCCAGGGAAGCTCCAAGTGACAAGGTCCACTGTGCCCAGCACTCTGGCACCGAAAGAGAGATATATTCTAATCAAGGCGAGGAGTCAAAGATGATCCAGAACTGACTGGACAAAGCAGAAATGAGGATGTCCCAGCCACAGCAAATGGTGTGCACTGTGGCCCTGCAGTGAGGGTCCCCGGAGCCCAAGAGTGGCAGACAGAGGCAAGTGGAGGCAGCCAGTGCAGCAGGTACCCATTGGGCTGAGGCCAAGTGGGGGAGGACTGTGGTCCCCCAGGGATGACGAGCGGTTGCTGTAGTGTCAGGTGTGGAAGTAACAGGACCCTGTCCACATGCAGGAGACACACTTGCAGAAGGATGTACTATGCCAGAGCCAGTAGCAGGCAAGACAGAAAGAACTCAGGACAGGGGTCTCAGCCTTCCTTCTCCCTGCTGCCGAGGACGGTGTCTCACCCACTGTGAACATGGATGAGCTGCAGAAGGGTTACTGAGCTTTATCAGGGCCCAGTAGAAATGGGGGCAAAGAGCAAGCACGTAACTACAGCAAGGCAGGAGAGCTTATATTTTATGTTATCGCATCCAAATAATTTAAATGTTACGTTTAAGGTTAAAAAAAGGGAGGGGACATATTGATTGGGCACATATTGATTGGGGACATTGTGTGTTCTTTCTTGTTGTCAATTTAAACTTCTCATAGCTCTTTTTCATCCTCTCTCTCTTGTATTGCTAGTTCACACACCTTGCCATTTTTAAATTTTATTTATTTATTTTTTTGGTACCAGGGATCAAACTCGGGTCCTTGCGCTTGCAAGGCAGGCGGCAGCACCACTGAGCTAAGTCCCCAGCCCCTCACCTTGTCATTTATTAGCTGCCATCTTGTGAATTTTCAGTGCGGGTGTGGACTGTGTGAAGAGTACACTCTGGTAGGCAGCCAGTCCTTTCCCCAGCAGCTCTGTGCGTGGCAGCAGAGCCCCTTTCATTGTTGATCTGATGCCTGGATGGGGTGGCTGCAGAGCTCCTCGGAAGCTCTCCAGGGTGCTTCTGCAGCCTCCTTGCTTGGCGCTTCCCAAAGCTCCTTCCTCTTCAGGCCCCTGAAGCCTGAGTGTGCATTGCTACTGCTCCTGACAGATACCTGGTAAGAAGAGAAAGTACCAAGTATAGTGAGGGCAGCTACAAGACCTGAAAATTCACTCTGAAGTTGAAAACTAACCTCACACTGTGACAGTCTTCTGGCATGTAATTGTCTAGGTCATTTCCCAAACTCCTTCTGTCCCTAAGAAACCACCCCGAGCCCTTGTCAAGAGAGCAGAAAGCCCTGCTGTAAGAACAGAGCTGTTCAATGAGAAAAAAGGTCGGTGATGTCTGATGGTGGATGTCTTTCTAAGAGTGGTTTTGCAGAGAGGAAGGGGGTTGACTTGCTTTTTGCAAAGAGGCTAGGATGTTTTGCCCTTCTAGGTCCGGAAAGGCCTTAGTGCTCTCATGGGAAGGTGTCTGGTTGGGGTGCATAGGTGCACAGGGATATACAGCTCCAGAAGAAATGCAGGAGCAAAGAAAGGAAGGGTTAAAAAGCCAATGGGGTTGTTGCCCTGGGCCCACCAGGCAGTATTTTATTGTGCTCATTCTGATATTGCATTTTTTCTAGAATTATTTCTCACCCAACACCAGGAAATATCAAAGCAATTTACACGTACTATGTTTTCAATTATACACAATCATAACTTAGAATGCAAAAACAAACACAAGAGAGGAAGGTTCAGTCCAATGTTCAACTAGTGATGTTGGTAAGCAAAGAAATGCTTTCTGAGTGACTTTAGGGATCTTTCTCTGTGTAGAACTTGATCTTTCCCTTGGCTGACAAAACCAGGGGCAGATGCAGGATTGTTTGTTGCCAAATCACAGTTGATAGTAAAGTCATATCACAGTGTAGGATGCAGTCTGTGTTGCATGAGAATAAAAGCAGTTTCAGAGCTGGGTTTTCTTTTTGGCAGTAGGTACTTCACATGCACTTTGTTAAAATTAATGATATTCCCTGAGATAAATCAATGTCTTATTTTAGTGAATTTTTAAAAATTGTTCAGTACCAGGGATCAAACTCGGAACCTTGCACTTGTGAGGCAAGTGACAGCACCATTGAGCTAAATCTCCAGCCCAGTGATATTTTAAATATGGTCTCCAGACACAAAATATAACTAATTTAATCAGAAGAGATAGAATTTTGTGTTGAGCAGTGAGTTTACAGTAAGTAATATTTTGCTTAAGAGCAGATATTTTCTTAGCATCGATGATGTCGGTCATTCTTAGCCCTGATATCTCCAAGATGAAGGAACAGAATTTTACTTTTTAGATCCTCTGGTTCAACTATTTTCTACAGATTCAATGGAAGAACCGTGTTCCCTTGGAGTGAAGCTTTATTCAATTTCTCCCAGCAGCTTTTGCCTTCACTTCCATTTCGTATCTGTTTCTACAAGTCTTTCCAAGGGAAGAGCATCGAAATGTCCTTGAATATTCCTAGAGCATTCACCCTATTGAAATGTAAACCTTCCTCAGGTACAAGCAAAGAACACATGGCCTTTTTTGGTGTAACTTGAAGTTTGAGTGCATACAATCATCGTGTCTGGGGATGAGTGAGGGACTGAGCAGAGAGCAGGCTTGCTTCCCAGCCGCAGATGTTGAGATGAGGTCCCGATACTCTGCCCAGGGGAGGGTATCTTCCTCACCACCCCTGCTGTGGCTCAAGCACTGATTGTCCCCGCAAAGCCGTGCGTTGAAAGCTCGGTCCCTATCGTGGCACTTTGGGAGGCAGTGGAGCCTATAGAAGTTGGGAGATCTTCAGATCACCAGGGGATGTGCCCTCAAAGAGGATTGTAGGGCTCCTGCTCCTTCTTCTCTCTTTCTATCCCTGAGTTGGGCTATGAGCAAGGTGAGTCCACCAAACACTCCCTCCACAATATGCGGCCTCAACATAGGCTCAAATGGGGCTAGCAGATCACAGACTGGAATCACCAAATTACGAGCCAAAATAACAACTTTATCTTTATAAGTTGATTATTTCAAGTATTTGTCACAGTAATGGCAAGCAAACTAGAACCATCACCTTCTGCCTTGCCCCACCTTAGTAAATGCTGGATGATGCACACTTCCCTGGGGACATTAAGAGAATATTTATTAGCAATATTTGTAAACCAAAAAAGAACTTTTGATGTAACAGGGAGGAAGGCTTCTGTTTCCATCTGTCAGCTTCTAGGCCCTGTCAGTTTCTCTCTAAGACAAGACTTGGAAGGGCTATGCATCTGCCAAAGGGCATGTGATAAGGTGAGCTGGTCACCTCTGCGCCTATCATTGTGGAAAGCCCAGGGCACATGGTTTCAGTGGTTTGCTACTGTGGTCAGCTGGCTGCACTACTTTTTGTGCCAATGCAGGAACATCATGGTCAGAGCATGTGGTGGAGGAGGCTGCTCACCTCATGGCAGCCAAGATACAAAGAAAGAGACAGAGAGAAGGGAGTTGGGGACCAGATATAGTCCCCAAGGTCATGCCCCGTGATCCACTCCTTCAATAGGCCTCACCAGCTAATAACTGGAGAGCTATGAACTCATCTCTGGATTAATCCATCCATAGGTCAGTGCCCTCGTGATCTGATCACTTCCCAAAAGCCCCACCTCTGAGGGTTGCCATGTTGGGGCCTGAGCCTTCAACACAACGAGCCTTTGGGGGATAGTTTAGATCTAAACCAAGACATTGTCACTGCAGGTCCCCTGTGCTTTCTGCTCTACTTGTTGTCACTGTTGGCACCGCCCGATGCGCGTGTGTCATCAGCTGGTGTTCGAACAGTTGAGTCCCGTTCCCTGACCAGCTGTCACCTCAGCGTCTATGCAGTGCTAGTCACAGCTCCGTCCCTGCTGTTTCTAATTTTCTCTTTCTCCTCCTTCTTTCTGTCCTGCCACCTGCTGTGCACCAACATGACATTCATTTCTAGATTGTTCCATTGTTGTTTCAAAACTGCTCCCTTGAGTAATGTTGTTCAATCCCATTTATTTCCTCCTGACCCCTTTCCCTACAGGGCTTGGCAACATCTCACACGATGGCTTCCACCTTTGCCTAGATAGATTATTATCTTTTGCTGGTAAGTGATTTTGTAAGAGCCATTTCTAATGTGCCTGATTTCTTGTGCCTGGGAAAAGTGAGCTGAATGTACACCTAGGACAGGCAAGATATGTGATGAACAGAGACTTAATAATGTTAGGTTCACAAATGAGGGAAATCCTGGCAATGGACAAAAGGAACTTAAATTTATTTTATCAACAAATATATATTTTCAAGTTCCTATGGTGCAGCAGATAAATTCTAGAAGTAAACAGAAGAGACAGAAATCCTTGCTCTTATGCAGTTTATTTCTAAGAGCATAATGGCTATCAGGTCCAGTTCAGATAAATTACATACTTTATCTCATTTCTTCTTCCTCATGTCGACTCCATGACACATGTGTCATTCCCAAATAGAATTGCAAGTGTTCTTTGCCCGTTTGAATCTTCATTCCCTCAGCTGTGGACAGATGGTTAACGTTTGCCTTACAAGCTGAAGGTCGCAAGAGGGTTCTAGTAACTGTTGGGCACCTACTGTGAGTCTGGCCTTTTTGCTAGGTGCTTTTCTTCAGTGACTTTATGAAATGAGTAGTTTCATCTCAGGTTTCCAGTGAAAAACTGTCAGAATAGTAAAATAAACTGTCTACAGCCACATAGTTACTGAACAGAAAAATGGTAGAATAATTGAAGTCCTGTGGTTTCTAAGTGGCAGACATTAATTAAGTCCACTCCCATCTGGCTCTAGCTGCCAGCTCAGAAAAGCATACAGGTGGGAACTACTGTTTATTGAACATCTTTCATGTAAAACATAATGGGACAGTACAGAGATATGTCAAAATTAAAGAAAGTAAAGTTTATGGTACTCTTTATACACAGCTATACAATCTAGAGGGAGACATAAGTTTCATCCTCACTGTTAGAGTTAAAGTGAGTTATGAAATGATGGGAGAAAGAGTACTGTCCCCTTGAGTTGACTTGGGACTCATGGAAACTTGTTTTGTATTCTGAGCCCCATGTGTGTTGGTTTTGCAGGGTCTTTGGGATATTTAAACTTGATGACCAAGAGACAGTTGGATAAGTGTCTATGGATCTTAGACATGAGATCCAGTAAACCTGTGGCTATGGGCATTAGGGTTATGGAGTGTGTACAATCGTCTTGCAAAAGTTCATAGAGCTGCAAGGAAATAAGCTGGTCTAGGCAGAAGACCTCGCAGAACACTTAAGGCAGATCATCGAACTTGATAGTAAATGCACATTGCATAGGAAATTGCTTCCCAGTCTTTGTCAGCTCATGGAATCCACAGAAATGACCGCGTTGGTAAGGAACTGGTGACAATAATTGAGGCTGTTCGTGCAGGAGAACAACCAGCCAGCCAATCAATCTGTAGCTCCCTTTGCCACCAGCCATTAGAAAGTCAAGAGCATATATACCTTGTTTAATCCATTTGTGTGGCGCACTCATTGGGAAGCTTTGAATGTATGCTAATAATGTGTATCAAAAATGCATGCTAATAATTCAGGTTCTGAGGTCCTCTCCCCATTGATTTTGGTTTCTCAGGACTAGAAGCCACATCTTCAATAAGCTACAGTGATTCTGGTAGAGGTGGGCTGAGAATCTTCCTTTAAGAAACTCATTTTTTTTTTTTTGTACCGAGGATCGAACTCAGGACTTTCTACTTGGGAAGCAGGCATGGCACCACTGAGCTAAATGCCCAGCCGACAAACTCAATTTTAATAGTTGTAAATGGAGTTAAAATTAAGAAAAAGTAAGCACTAGTAATCAAACATTATAACCATGTGTCTGCTTGATGAGGAGAAACATTCCAATATTCTACCTAGTAGAACAACAGCACCCCTAAAGTAAGAAAATATTAACATGTTTTCAGATGTTATAATGATGTTGATGAGATCATTTCTCTGAGACGTGTAGTATTTGGTGGATGATCAAGTGATTGTAATTGTGTCACGAGAAAGTGAGGTTTCTGGCAATGCTGACAGAAGACGTGGAGAGACTGATGAAGTTAATAAGAATCCTTGGCGCCTGGAATGTTGGCTCTAAATTCATTTTGCCTTAACTGGTTCTAGGGCTCTTTGGAGAACTGGCCAGTTCTCAGGATGGGGCAGGATATTATGACTGGGGACATTCTGTCACATTAGAAGTAAAGGAAACTACCAAAGACTACAAGAATTAGGACAAAATGACCCAGAAACCAATGTGAATACTCTGCCACAAACCAGCCAGGGTAATACAAATTGATTATTACTCTGGAAGGGATTGAAACCATCAACTACGCTTGATCTTTGGGCCCACAACATTGTTAACAGTTTTTTAAATTTTATTTTTAATCTTTAGCGAGTACTGGAAAACTACTTAACTGTTCTGAATATTAGTATGTAGGGGAAGAATAAAAAATCTATCCTGTTTTTCTATACAGTCATAACTCAGGGTAACCAAATACAGGATGAAAGAAGTTTCTCTTTTTAAAATAATTCCAGAGAATGGGGCAGGGGAGCTATAGGAGATTAACAAATTCAGCAGCTGTTGGCATCAGAAAGGGAGAGTGGATTGGACCTACATTTTTTTTGAGACAGATCTCAAAAAAATATATACAGATCTCACTGTATATTCTAGGCTGGCCTTGAACTTATGGTGATCTTCCTGCCTCAGCCTCCTGAGTGCTGGGATTACAGGCAGGTGCCCCCATGCCCAGCTTAGACCTTCTGACAGAACTTCACACAAGCCTCTGTGAAGAACTCTTTTAGCAGTTCTACAGCAAATTGATGAAACCTCTGAATAGGCCTAATGACTTCTAGGAAATTCAAGGAACAGAAAATAAGTCAAATGATACCCAGGATACAGACATGAAATTGCAGGTATTGGAACATTTTATAGGACAAAAGACTCAATTTTTCTAACAATATAAGAGAAGTAAGAGAAGATAGAAAATATACAAGGATGAACTGTAAATTAAAAACTGAAAAGACATGTTTATGAACTTCAACCTCTGCATTTTACTTAGATTCCAAATCAAAAGAAAATCTAAAAATAAAAAAAAAAACTATGAGAGGGAATTGTAAAAAGAGGACATTATTAGCTGATATAAGCAATTTTAACAATTATATTTGGGGATATCATGATATTATGATTGTCTTTTCCTTTAAAGAAATTATGCATTGACAATTGCCAAAATGGGGCCATATGTGCCTGAAAAATCTCCAAAATGAAAATGAAAGAAATCTTAAAAAGAAAGAAAGGAACAGGACTCTAAGAGACATCTAGAAAAGGGCGGAGTGTGAATTCTCTGAGAAGCAATACTCAAAAAAGGGAAAAGAGCTAGAGTATCATGGCGTGGTAAAAACATCAAACAAATAGTGTCCCCAAAGGAAGAGAGGGTGAGAGCTGTGGATGCTGCCCAGAAGTCAGGCAGACAAGACTGTGTGCCTTCAGCTCACAGCAAGGCACTGAGACTCACTCTGCAGGAGGTGAGAGGGGCAGGCTGAAAACTGGAAGGCAGAGTGAGGGAAAAGGTGGGCTCCTGGGGTCAGAACATGATGGAGCTGGACAGGAGGGTTGAAGGGAGAGATTGGGAGGCAACAGGATTGCAAGTTTAAGCCCAGCCTGGGAAACAGTGACTCAGTGAGACCCTGTTTCAAAACGATATAAAATCTAAAAAGTGGGTGGAGATGTAGCTCAGAAGGACCTGGGTTCAATCCCCAGTACAAAAAAAATAAAAGATGAAAAAATACTCAGACAGGTTAAATGCTTGAGAAGAACCCAATAAATAGGAAAAGGTCAGGTTGTGTGAGCAAGACTGAACAGTTTGACTTGGATGGGAGAAGAGGGAAAGGTGGGGGCCATGGGGGCTGAGTCATTGGACGAGAGTCTAAAGGTTACAGGTCCTGAATGGGCAACTCCAGAATCACAGGGAGCTTCTCCTCTTCCCCTCACCACTGAAGATCTAACTTCATAAACATGGAACTTTTAATAGGATAAAAATATAGTAGCTTCTGCTCTCCAAGAGAGTCAGTTATAAGCATCAAATTCATGGGAAAATACTTTCTCTGAATCTTTCCCAGAATATAAACTCTCAAGCACTTCCTTGGGGGATGAAAACAATAGTTTCCGGTCTGAGAACCTGGGGGAAGACAGCAGGTTCAGTCAGCCTTGTGCAAACCATGCTCAAAGACCAAGACAGATCTATTTCCAAAACACAGCTACAGCCTTCGTTACTGGGCAGCGATGACCTTGAGCTTGCCCTGTTTTGTTAGTTATGTTTCAGGAGCACTGGGTTGAGCTCATCTTCTTTCCTTTTAGGAGCATAAACAGGGCCTGGGGTGAGATTAAGAGAACAGGGAAATTAAAGAAGGAGGGCTTTTGCTTCTGGGCTGCTATCATGGAGACCTGATCCATCTCTAGCTCTGTACTACACAGGTCACCAGCAGCCGGGCCTCAGCTCTCCGACTGTGCTGTAGTGGGTAAATAGTTTCTACCCTAAGTGCCTTTTGGGACCATTATAGCATTAAAATACATAACAGAGGCATTGGCATAGGCGTAAGGACTGTGCTGGCCCATGGCCTCACTGAAAAATTCATCACCCAAAATAGTCTGTGTAATTGGGCTGTAAATCTTGGAGGAACTTGGCTTTCTAGATGACTTGTCAACTTCATCTCCTTCCTATCAGAACGAAACTAATGTGCATGCTTTTTCTGGCATTTAAACACTTTATTATGATGACATAGTATTTACATGGCATAAAAATAGGCATAAATCAGCGATGTTAACCTTATTCAATTTCTGCAGCCATCAGTTTCAGAGATGCTAAGTTTCCTGATAGGTAAGGAACAAATACCTTTTCAGAAGCCTTGAGTTTTCAGACTTGTAAGCTTCCTTTAAACCTACCTTCTCTTAATTGGTGCTTAAAATATATAAAACAGGCCAACAATTGATATTCGGGCCTCTCCAACGTCTCCATCTGAGCAGATGGGTGTTGCTCTTTTTCTCTAAACCAAAACCCCAAGATTTATCCTTTTACCTCCTAAAACTTTATGCCTTTTCCTCCTTCACTGGCTACAAACCTAACAGATTATTTTCAGTTGCTCCGTGTAGTCCCCCGCCATTTCTTCCTTCTTTCCTTTGTTCTATAATCAATGGCAATTTATAATGATAATTACAGTACTTTTAGAGATATAATAGTGGTGTCTTAAATTCAGTGAAGAACAAAAAAAAAAAGGCAGTGCTGTGTGCTCTGTCCTGATCTTGTGGCTGCTGGGTCCTGACCTGCAGTTCCCCTCCCCCATCTCACGCTACTGTTTATTTCCCACATAGCACTTTTCCCATTAAAACAACATCTAGTTGTTTACTCGCTCACTGTCTGTCTCCTCTGCAGCATGGAAGCTCTGCAAAACAAGGGCTCTGTCTTGGTCTCAGCAGTGTCTGTCGCCAGACCTGGCGTGTGACCAATGAGTCTTTGTTAAAAACATTGGAAGGTGAGGACATTTCTCCCACAATTTAGGTGGCCTGTTCCTATCAGCTCAGTGGCTGAAATCAGATCATCCTTACTGCAACGCCCCTCCTCCACCACAGGCCAATGTTTAAATCTCTACCACTTGAAAAGGGGTTGGGCTTCCAAGGTAGAGAGTAAGGTCCTTACAGAGTTCCTAATGTGGAATGCATTCCGAACAAAACAAAACAACAACCTTCAAAATACAGCCTCTCTATCCTTAAATCGCTTTCGGGGAGGAGGAATAACGGAATCCCCATTCTGAGGCTTGGGTAGTGACAGGTAGAATGAATTTCCTCTTCTACTCTGGTGGTGTGTTACTTGAACTTTATTATTATTTTTTTAAAATCCAGCGACACATATCCAAAGTATGCAAATTACCCTAAGGAAGTTTTCTTTATTGGTGGCAACTGATCTTAAAAAGGATGAATACTTGAGCCAGGGATTTAGCTCAGTGGTGCCACTGCCACCTGCCTCAAAAGTGCAAGGTCCTGAGTTCGATCCCCAGTACCAAAAAAAAAAAAAAAAAAAAAAAAAGATGAACACTCAAGAATTAGGATTCATTCACCAAAAGTTGCCCACCTCTCCAGGTCCCTTCTCCCCTGACCCTGACCAAGAGGAACTTCAGAGATTACCGAATCCAGCAGGGACAGGAAGCTGTGTCCAGAAGGAGGGAAGTAAGGCCAGCCTTGCCCAATCCAGTTGCTAAGTGACAGGATTCGGAGCTGACTCCAGCGGAGCGGGAGAAGGGGGATCATTCGTCACCCTCTCTGCGAGAGGTAGAGGGGGTTAGGCAGGAGGGATCAGGGCCTCCTTCCTAAACCTGTCCGGATTCCACTGTTTTAGGATTCTGTGTGCACCAGGGACATGCATATGAGGTGGGACGAGAGCTCTTACTACAAGAAACATTAAAATTTTCTTTTGCTCAAAAGAAAAAAAAATGAGCTTTCAAAATCTTCAAAACGGGTGCTCCATGGAAATGAGACCTCATTCGTGTCAGTTCTTGCAGCTTTTATGAGTTTGTGTGGATTATTCATCCGTCAGCATGTTCCAGATAGTGCTTTTGAGGAAGCAGTGTGACAGGTTAGGGCATCTCGTGTCTTTCAGGCCCCAGTGGCTGCTCCTCTCCCAGAGGCACACTCACGGGGCCAGTGGGTGTCCTGTGTCATCCCCTGGATGACCTGTTTGTTCCCTGAGCCACTCTGGAGACCAGTGGAATGTGGACATATCTCATACTGGAAACGAACATGCCCTGGGAACCTTGAGATGTATGAAGGCAAGCTAGTGATGCCTGCCTGTGTGAGCTCCCCTAGGATGGGCGTTTCACTGAGGCCCACAGGCACCTGCATAGCAGGCCGGGGTAGAGAAGTGCCGGCTCTCACTCCCTGCTCCCTGCTCACACCTTCCGGCTCTCAGGTGTTTTCCCTACCAAACACAGCCCAGCCCAGCTCTGTCTCGCAGAGGACACGTGGCAGCCGGTGGTTGTTTCATAGATTATAAATTGCTTCTCACCCCATGAGCTGCTGTGATTTTAACTCCTCTGACATTTTGAGGTTGCCATGAGAGGAGTTCAGGGCCCACAGTGAAAACCCCAAGCAGTCACGTTGACCAAAGATTTTACTCTGGGGTGGACAGTGACCAGGCAGATACCAGGGCTCAGGTTAGCAAACTGAGCCACCTTCTATGCCACCAAAGGACCCTCCAGTTGACTGCTCTGCAGAGGCCAACCAGCACCACTTCAGTCAGGTGGATAACAGAAAAAGGGATAAAATACAGACTTCTGTTGCAGATGGGCCCAGACCCTCGATGTCCCAGCACATCATAAGGCCCATGCAGTGCTTGCCAGTGTAAGGACTGAGGGAAGGTTAACAGCGCGTACTTTGCGTCTCATTTTGATGGAGACTGATGGAGTCATTCTCCAAATCGGAAGGCACTGGACAGAGCAGGGCTGGGTGCTGGCACAAGATGTTAGCATACGAAGGGTTTTCAACTTCAGGACAGAGGAAGATTCTGCTGGTCAGGAGGACAAGCATTTAAGAAAGAGCCACCAACACTAAGGCCGCTAGCCCTAGACTTCCAGAGCACAAGTATCTGTACTCCTGGCTTTAGCTGTGTTCTCTCAAGGAACCTCCTAAAATAGACACAAAACACTCACCTTTCCTTTTCCACAGACAGTCAGAAAGGGGCATTTTGACAGCGACAGCCACATCTGTCCTAGACATTCCAAGTGGGCATTTGCTTACCCTGAGAAGCAGGCTTAAATTTATACCAATCAATAGCCTTGAATTTGAACCAATCCCAGATAACTCTGCCCTCTCTGCTACTCTACATAAGCAGCATTTCATGCATAATTCTTAGGTTGCTCTAGGGGGGTCTTGCTCCTCAATCAAACTTTGTAAATCTGTTCATGATTCTTATGTCTGAATAGTGTAGGTAGAGCAGGTCTCTCTCTCTCTCTCTCTCTCTCTCTCTCTCTCTCTCTCTCTCTCTCTCTCT
>NW_022900922.1:13626255-13674283 GCF_012274545.1 Fukomys damarensis | reverse complement strand
TCAGTCCCTCTCTCTCTCTCTCTCTCTCTCTTCTTGAGGCAGGGTCTCACTATGTAGTTGAGACTGACCTGGAAAACTCACTATGTAGCCCAGGCTGGTCTCGAACTCACAGTGATCCTCCTGCCTCAGCCTCCCAAGTGCTGGGATTACAGGTATGCGCCAACACTCCCAGCGAGCAGGTCTTTTTAAGAAGCTACCAACACTAAGGCTGCTAGCCTTAAAGAGTTCCAGAGACTGGCATTAGGACAACCTGCACAGAGACCAGCTAAGAAGACCTATAGATAGCAGCCAAGGGCTGCTATGGAGCTAAGGGGAGTCAGCCAGCATCAGACCTTGGTGCTAACTGGTGGTGACAGAAGGTAGCAATCAGCCACATCTAATGCTGATCAGTGGAGACCATCTGAGAAGAGTTTGGATAGCTGCCAAGATTTAGCTTTGCTGCTGAGAAGTTAATAGGGGTGGCTGAGAGCTGAAAGCTGTGAAGCGAAGGGTGGAAGGCCATTGGCACTCAAGGCACTGAGCCCCTAGCAAAATTGCAATTTGCCCAAATCATTCAAAAGAAACCTCTGCTCATTGTCAACACCACCACCCATAAGACCCAGTGGGGCATCCTGGAGAGTACGGGGCAGTGTGACTAGTGCTTTGCTGTTTTGGGCTGAGGTTGCTGTCTAGTATCCTACACACCTGTGTGTAAGAAGGAAGAGGAGAAGCCTGGGATAGACCAATCAGCAGGCTCCACCTCCTGTTTGCTTTTCCTTTGCTTTAAAATAGGATTTAAGGGGCTGAGGATTTAGCTCAGCGGTTCTACCCCCTGCCTTGCAAATACAACAACCAGAGTTCAAACCCTGGTACCAAAAAAACAAAAACAAAAACAAACAAAAAAAAAAACAGGATTTAAGATCAGGACAGGGAAGGAATTGGATGTCTGAAAGGGAGTCTTGCTTTTGAGAGTTGTGCTAATGCTTCCAGAGCCTGATAGACATCTGAGGTTAGCCAGAGGGATACACATCAAAGAACACTCCACCCTCCCTGCCAGGGAGCCCATGACTAGTGTTTCTAGAATGTGCCATGCACTGAGGACATGAACTCCAAATCACAACCCTGATGCCCTCAGGGGCATATCTACCTGGGGTCCTGCTGGCCTTCCAGCAGTGGGTGCTGTCTTTAGCCAGATGAGGACCCTCTTCATCCCAGAGCCTGTCTCAGTGTACACCTAGGGTCTGCCCTAGGCCAGACACTTCTCACAAGTCTCCTATCTGCCTGGGTCCAGTCCCACTTCACTCCCTGCTCTTCTTTAAGATGGCATTAATTTGTTCTAAAGCTCTGTAAAAATAATCTTATTAGAAAATAATCTTACAACTTTAAAACTAGCCCTAACTCACATTTAATCAAGATGAAATTCCCTGCCCTTCAGGCAAGGTAAAACCACTGTTCATTCTGCAGCCCCAGATTTCTCCACTATGTTGTGATTAAATTTATGTTACTAAGTGAATGGGTTTAAAGATTTTTAAAAGGGCAAAGAAAAAGAGGAAATTTTACCATAAAATGATACCAACTTCTTGCCTCGCCTGACTACACAATTGCCTATCGAACTACAGGAATAGTTGTCACTACAATTATCGTATCGATACCTACACCGTTTCAAGGGACATGACTGAGTGTGCAGTTCTGTGGAGGAAATAATTATGTAAGAGTCAAGACTGCACAGCATGCTTTGCAGTCGTGGAAGGCCTGCTGCCACCTCTGCCCTCACATTTCCTCTTCCTACTGTTTCAGGACAACTGTGTATGTGTAGGGGGAATCCAGTGGGTTAGGTTCTATCACCTGCTCCAAGATGTCAATCTAAAATATGAGTAATGGCAAAGCGGAAAAGGAATTTAAACCAGCACAGATATATCACGGGTCTAAGGGGACCTGCATTCTCAGCCCATGGGGGTACTAACACAAGCTCCTAGATCGATGATGGCTAACCTTTTAGAGACCAAGAGTCTGAACTACACCCCAAATCCATTTATTTATCACAAGGCTATGGCTCATGTGCTAACTGAGAGGGGTCTGCATACCCACTCAGGCACCCATGCCGCAGATTCGCCACCACTGCCCTAGATTACATGAGGGAGGAGAACAGAGGTGTGTGCAGTATTGGCCAAACTGTGGTATGATTGATCATTATCTCAGGATTGACCAGCAGTGGCTTTGTCATCTGCAGAATTCAGAATATTGCTGGTGTCTGGGGAAGGAGGGTTCAACTCCTGTCACAAGATGTTCATCCATCAGATCTTGTTTTTGGAATCCAGGATCTCAGCAAGAGAGAATGACTTAGAACAAAGGAGATAAATGCAAAAGGGAGGCAGAGATACCAAGTTTTGTCCCTTTTCACTTATCCATCAGACATCCGCATGCATCTTCAGGCCCAAGGGAAGAGTCAAGACTTTTAGTAAAAGCGACGTGTAAGTCCTTCTTACATTACCGTCTCTCCTGGCTCCTGCCACGTTCCTCCTCCATCTTCTTTGTGGTGGGCTTTTAAATTTTATTTTATTTTTCCCACTGCTAAAATACAAACTTTAATTTAATTAAATTTAACTGGACTTAATCTCTTCATATCTTCTGTGGATATATCTTACTGCTTCTGTAATTTTGGAGAACCCTCACAATAGACAGTAGCTAACCAAACTATTGCCAACTTAGTGACTCTCTTTTTTTCTCTGCTTCTTTTGGACTCACCCATTTCTCCTCATTAACCTGGGCCAACCGTATTTTGCAGGTGGATGCAGCACTGATTCAAGATAAGAGCCTGGCCGCAGGGCTCTAAAGCGAGCACCAGTTTCTACAGCCTGCCCTTCTTCCTCTCTGACAGCTGCCAGCACACAGGGTTCCCGCTGTGCACCTTGTTGCTGTGCCTCATGCTTTAGAATGAAGTAGATTCAGCACTGCCTTATGTTTGTGTCTCCCTCAAAATCCCTATGCTGAAATTCTAACCCCTAAGGTGATGGTATTAGGAAATGGGGCAGGTAGTAGGTGACTGGTCCTTGAGATTAGTGTCCTAATAAGAAATCCTGGAGAGCTCCCTTGCCTCTTCTAGTACATGAGGACACAGCAAGAAGATGGTCGTCTCTGCACCAGAAACCAGGTCCTTGCCAGACACCAAATGTGCTGTCACATTGATCTTGGATTTTCTAGTCTCCGGAATTATGAGTAAAAAATTTCTGCTGCTCCTAAGCCTGGTATAAGTCTATGATATTTTCTTATAGCAGCATGAAAAGACAAAGACACTCATTAAAACAATTCTAAAGACTATAGAGAAGATAGAGACACCAGAATAAACTTCTAATAACACTTATAGTGCGCACACTACATTATGAAATGCTGTAATTGCGATAGATACACAGCACTGATGAGAAACTTTTTTTTTTTGCAATACCGGGAATTGAACTCAGGACCTTGCTCTTGCAAGGCAGGTGTGCTGCCATTAAGCTAAATCTCTGGCCCCTACACAAAGCACTTATAAATATGTCTCACGAACCTGCTTGGCTCCAGATCTCAAAGGCTCCCACTTCCAGAACCACTAGCCATGCATCACTGGTTATGTCAGAAGATTCCTATTACTTTCTGCAGGATCCATCAGCTTAGATCCGAGAGCTCTGTCATAGCAGGAGCCCTGTCATGGTGCAGAAGATTTATTTCTAAGTACTTTAAGAAACTTATAGACTGCTCCTTTTCCTGCCATCAGCTGACAGCAGGAGACGTTCAGTAATTATTAGCTGTCATCATTTATGATGATTTATCACAGTACTGAGTAAGATACTCTATGTCCCAAATACTACCCTATAAATGCTGCTAATGAGAAAGCAAGAACTTTTGTGGGAAATTGTTGGATTAAGAGAGTAATTTTCCATGAATCAAATGCATGGTATGGAGCATTTCAGGAAAACCCAAGGAGAACTAGCAACTTCTAGGTAAGTGGTCCTTGGTATCCAGAGTCCCCTCTCCTGAGCTCAGCCATGACCAGCCTCAGTGTGGAAGTCTCAGTGCTCTGGAGCCTGGTAGCAATTGCCAGCTCTAATTCGCCCCTGGGGGCCTGGTAGAGAAAAGGGATGGAGTCTCAGGAAGAACCATTGTGGAGCTGACAGGTTCAGAGAGGAAGAAGGTGCTGGGCTGTCAGGAGCAGATGCAGTTCATTTGGAATTGAGCTGGCAGGTCCCTAGGCTAAATGTGGCCATCCTCTAGTGGTAAGAAAGGCATCCCTTCCCTGGTAGCACTGTTCTAAGAAGAAAGTTATAATGGAAGAAAGCACTTGATCAAAAATTTCCAAACTGCCAACCTTTTTTTTTTTCAGTAACCAGTCATAGAAAACTCAAATAACCTCCCTTGCAATTGAAATGAATTCTCACTGTTTTGAGGCACCCTGGTAGCATCTGCCATAACTCTTACACTCTGAGGTAGAAGGAACAGTCAGCCGAGGAGAGGATCAGCCAGCCTTGAACTCAGAGTGGGTGGCAGAGTCCTTCAAGGACTGGGGAAGTCAGGGGCAGGGGCAACAGGACCAAATGGAATTGAGATGTTTTGCTTTGTATGCACTGGGCTGTGGGCTCAGCCTCTAGGTTAGACCTTTCTCCTATGGATAAGCAGGCACTGGAGAATCTGTTCACCCCACCACATAAATCCATGTCCATCACCAAGCATTTATTAGTAGAATTGCTTTTCTGAAATCCATTTTAGTCATCAAGGCTTCACATATGCTTTTTTTTGAGACAGGGTCTCACTGTATGGCGAAGACTGGCCTTGAACTCATGGTAACCCTCCTGCTTCAGCCTTCCGAGTGCTGGGATTACAGCCGTGTTCTATCATGTCCAGTTCCACATAGGCTTTCAGTGGCCATCCTGAAGGTCTCTGTGTAAGGGACTCGAGTCCTTGCTAACTGTGATAAGACTGAGCTTCTCAGGCAGGTGTCTCGACTTGTTCTATCTTTACAGCCTAAAGAACCTTGTGCACTCAATGCGTGCATGACGTTTGGGTGAATGAACTAGCAAAGGTCAGTTGATTGTTAGATTTTTATGTGCTATTTATCCACATTGGAGCTCATTAGCACACATCATATGTCTAGCCTAAGGATTTTGAAAGAAATGGCCTTACCATCCATGTTTGGGGAAATGATACCTTGGGTGAGAGAAAGAGCCCCATAAGTTTGCACCGACATTAAATTTTATTTTATTATTTTCATTGAGTTTATCAGTACATTTTAGGTATACAGTAAATTTACATTTATCATTGGGATCTTGCACCTTTGCATGACAGGTCTTGGTTCACATGTTTTTCCCATACCCCTGCCCTCCTTTCACCCCTCCTCCCTTTCCTAGTTACAAAGACTTTGTTTCCATTTTTTCCTTTTCTCATATTTTCTTCTTTTCCCTTCTTTCCTTTCCCCTACCCTTTCCACTTCCCCTACACCTTTAGCCCTTTTCTTCCTATTTCACTTTATCAGTTATACAATTTGGATCTTATTTACACTTTTATTTTATGTATTTTTATTTATTTATTAATTTTGGTACCAGGGATCAAACTCAGGTATTGTGTTTGCAAGGCAGATGGCAGAACCACTGAGCTACATCTCCGTCCCATTTACACTTTTAGTTTTTCACACCAGAGAAACTACTTGGTATTTACACATGTGTGTCTTATTTATTTCACTTAAGAGTATGGCCTCGATATACATCCATTTTCCTATGAATGACTCTAGTTTCTCATTCTTTTTTTTTTAGAGGGCGTGCCGAGGATCGAACTTGAGTCCTTGTACTTGCAAGGCAGGCAGTGGAATCACTGAGCTAAATCCCCGGCCCTAGTTTCTCACTCTTTATGGCTGTGCAGCACTCCATTTTATAGAAAAACCACATCTTCTTTATCCAGTCTCTAGTTGATGGGCAATTGGGCTGTTTCCAAGTTTTAGCTACTATGAACTGTGCCACTATAAACATGGGTGTGCATATATCACTGTGGTATGAGTCTTTTAATTCCTTTGGAAAGATACCCAGCAGAGGGATAGCTGGGTCAAATGGGACCTCTAATCCTAATTCTTTGAGGTATCTTCATATTGATTTCCACAGTGGTTGCACCAGTCTGCACTCCCACCAACAATGGAGAAGCAAGACCTGTCATGAAAAGGTACAAGATCAGAATGATAAATGTAACTGTACTGTATACTTAAAAAGTACCAATAAACAAAAAAAGCAAACGTCTTAAAAATATGTCCACTCAGCAGACATTCCAGATTAGGTCAGGTTGTAAGGAGGAATTATTATTTTTTTTATTAGGAAATATCCTCAAAAGTAACAAGACTAAGTTATGATAGAGAATTGTGAAATAAACATGTGACTGTTCTAAGATGCTCTGCATCTGGCCAAAGCAAATCAGATCCCCTGAGCACCTAAGGCAGTGCATCTGACCCCTCGGCTCTGGATAAACATTTGTAGAGGTGATGAGTGAGTCCTGTGGGTCTGCACATTTGTGGCTCTGTTCAGGATCCTGGGTGAGGTTCCTTATACTGTATGTGTCTTTGCAGACACCGCTCAGTAAGTAATGGGTACCTGCTGTCAAGAGGGGCCATTAACTTCCTCGCTGTAGGGATCTTTGTTCTGGCAGGCACAGAGCTAAGGACAAACTTACAGCTCCATCTTGTATGGGATTCAGATGCCTTCAGCACAGTGTGCCCATTAGAGCCTACTCTGACACTGTGCTGGCCAAAGGGCTCCTCCATACAACCCGATGGCATCTCCAGAGGTCCCTCTGCCTCCCAGCACTGCTGTCACCCAGCAGCCACAAGCCCCAGGGGAAGCCCTTGGGACGGGTTTATAAAAGCTGTTCACACATCTGGACGCTTGGTCCACAGTGTGAAAACTGACGCCACCTATCCCTGTCCCTTCTGGACATTCACCGGGCCCCTAAGCACCTTCGCTTTGCATCCCCTGGCCTGTCCGTTGCCTGCTCCCTGAACTTCTCCGGGAGGTGGGAACAGAGTAGTAGCGAGTCATGGTTCACTACATGAGACAGCCTGTTCTGTCCGTGTCAAGAGGAGGAACACTGTGTCAAGCACACCTAGTACACTGCTCCCCACAGAAGCCGGCTATGCTGGCCTGTGAGAAACCAGGGCCCTCCCAGACAGCTGAGCACGGCCTTGGTCATAGTTGAATACAGGAAATGCCAGTTCTTTTGGCACCTGTTCCTGTTTGTCCAGCTCAGCACTATTAAGCCTACTGTCCTCTGCTGCCTTCATCCAGAACAACAGCCGATCGTCCACGGGTGACCGCGTGCCAGCTGTGTTTCTGAGCACTCTGTGTGTTATGAGCTTAACTGATCTTGAGAATGATGTTGTGAATAGGTGCTACTGGCCTTCTCTTCCAGAGGATGCATAGACACTCGGTACCTTGCCCAGTGTCACCCGAATATGAAGAAGAGGGATGGATTTGTGTCTAAACATGTAGATAGTGGAACTCATACCACAATGAAACCTTGCCTCTCATGTCACCTTTCAGGCTCAATTATCTTAGAAAGCAAGAATATGTCTGCTTAAATTTCTGTGGACACAGTTTGGTGCAGTGGTGCTAGCACAGAAGCACCTAACACAAATTCTGATTTTGACGATAAGCAATTGTTTTTATCTTGGTGAAGATGGTGGGTTACAATACAGTTCCACATCAGGTTCCTCTGTATCTTTGTGCTTGGCTCAGCTATGGGCACATGGAGGTGTCCCCCACTACCCCCGGCTTTGGTGTGGAGTCACATGCCAGGCCAAGAGGTAAAAGATGTAAATTGTGGAGAAATAACATCCTGTCAATTTCTATTTTCTACTGTCTCCTAAATGAACCAGACCAAGTAATACTTAATGGACCAGAGCAGCTAGAAGGAAAGGAATTCACTTTTCTCCTTCCAGGCAATTCAGTACCATTGAGAACAGTCTGCCCTTTCTTTGTAATCCCTCATAGTTTTGTGACCAAGCCCTCACATCAAGTGACTCTCTCTTCTCACAGAGTCACTCCTCACAGAGTCAATAGTGGCACTGTTGCTGGGGGCGCCTTGTGGGGCAGTGATGCCAACTCCCTCAGTCCTTAGTGAGTGTCCTATGTATAAAGCAGCTTAACCACCCAGCCCTCAGGACGGCCTGTGATACTTAGAGAGGCAGTTATGTGGCCACCTGTGGGCAATTGTGATGGAAAGCAACAAGTCCAGAGTTCACGGTGGTAATTTTCCACAGATGTGTATACACGCGGTTTCAGTTCATGTAGGTCCTTGCCTGAGGATGCAGTCCAGAGACAGTGATCTTTTGCCCTTGCCCGTGACCAGCAGGTCTTCTCAAACTCAGGGCAGCCACGCCAGCATTTTCAGAGCGCACTGTATATTTAGCAGGCAGATCTCCTGGGGCTCCACTCTGCCATGCGCTGGAATCACCTGAGAGACTCACGTCTCCTGCAAGGTCAAGGGGACGCTGCAGGCATCAACTGCCGCTGTCCCTGGGGCCCAGAGAGGCTTTGTGCACATGGAACCAGGGAAATTGAAAGGGAGGGATGTTGCTCAGCTCCACTTTGGCAAAGAGCAGATGCAGGGGTGAAATTTAGGAAGGCGGCTGCAGAGATCCCAGGTCTCATTCAGAGAATTCCAAGCCCACGTCACCTTTCATCTTTGATTATTTTTCTCTTCGTTTGTTCTCCTTTCCGGTCCCTCCTTCCTTTCCCCCTTCCTTTACTCCCTCGCTCCGCTCCCTCTGCCCTTTCCTATCTTTGTTCACCTCCTTTGTTAAGCTCTTGCTGTATTCTGTTTAGCGTGCAAAGTGCCAGGATTCTCCCAAAGCTTATTCAGTTCAAAGAGTTTGCCTATCTCGGGCTAGAAAAGAAATAATCAGGCCATCTTAATATAGTGTCACCAAGGCTGGTAGAGAGGGCAGAAGGGCTGGCCGGGAGGGTGACCTCAGACTGTGTTCCTCTTCACCCCACTAGACAAAGCCTGTGGGGAGTTCAGCCCCCATTTCTTCTCGTTTGCATTTACACAGTAATTAAGAAAGTCACATCTACGACGCATCATCCTGCTGCACTGAACAGCAGCTCTGGCCTCTGTGCTTACTGGTTCCCACTAACTGTGTTCTCCCCCCTGAGTCCTGTGGTCAGAGTCCACACTTCTCCTCAGAGTTTAAGAGAAGGCCTAGATACTCACAGAACTACAGAAAGAAAAGAGTCACACTCCATCACCTAGAATAAATATTTTAAAACTTAATTATCTGCATTTTCAAAAGAATAAGTGCCTTGGGAATTAACGGTGTGCTTGTCGGTTGCAATGCATCAAGTATAAGTTACTTACTTAACAAGCAAACAAAGATTGTTAGTGCAAAATAAGCTTTGCTTGTCAGGAGAAAGAGTTTTAAATAAGAGAGTTTGCCTAGGTAGGTGTTTTTGGGCATCTGTACGCAGTCATAGATTAGAACTGATGTTAGTGAGAACAACATGGTCATGCATGTGAGTGACACTTCTGTTAATGGGTCACTGAGTGGCCCTTAGGTGTGCAGTTCTGTGACTCCCTTTTGTGAAGACAAAGTTTACGTGGTTCTGAAGTCCACGCTTAATTCTTTCTGTTTAAAAACACTTGGTTTCTTTTGGTTTAGAAGTCTTTTCCTGTTTGGGTAATTACTCAGTAGATTGAGGTTTGTTTTTTTTTTCTTTTCTTTTTCTTTCTTTCTTTCTTTTTTTTGAGGCAGGGTCTCACTATGTAGTTGAGACTGACCGGGAACTCACTATGTAGCCCAGGCTGTTCTCAAACTCAGCAATCCTCCTGCCTCAGCCTCCCTAGTGCTGGGATTACAGTCATGCGCCACCACGCCCAGCTAGATTGAGGCTTTGAAGTCAAACATATTAAACTTTGGATTCTCCACTGGTTCTGTTACGTCGCTCCCCATTTCCCAGATAATATCTCGGGGTTGAATCATGTCTTGGTTCTGTCCTTTGGGTCCTACTAGCCTTGAATTGTGTAAATTCTTTGCCATGGTTTGGATCTGTACTGTTCTCTAATGGCCCTTTGTTGAAGGTCTAGTCCCCAGACTGAAGTGCTTCTGGTAGGTGGTAAGACCTTTCAGAGGTGGGGTCTACCAGAAGGTCTTCAGGTCACTGGAAACACACCCTAAAGGGGATAATAGGACCCATTTCTTTCTTTCTTTCTTTCTTTCTTCTCCTCCTCCTCCTCCGCCGCCTCCGCCTCCGCCTCCTCCTCCTCCCCCCATCCCCCACTTTCTTTTCTGCCTTCTGGCCATAAAGAAGGGAATTGTTTTGCCACATACTCCCATCTTGATGTGTTGCCTCACCACATGTCTAAAAGCAATGGGCCAAGCAACCACGGACCAGAACTTGCAAAGCTGTGAGATGAAATGCACCTTCTGTCTTTACAAGTCAGTTAGCTAGATACTTTTTACACTGATGGAAGCTGATTAACTCACCCTTGATTTTTGTAAGGCGGTCTTTAGACCTCCTACATCCACAGCCCTCTGGGTGAATCTTGGTGTACAGGTTTGACTGGAGCTTTGTTAGAGGTCTATTTCTTCTGTGCCTTCTCTGCTAAGGTGGAGAAAATACCTTCAGCATAAAATGTGGTCTTCACTAATAAGGCTGGATTCCAAGCCTCTCAGCTGGGCTGGACACAAATCCAAATTCAAATTTCTAAAAGTCACTATCCAGCTTTTTCAGTCTTTCAGGGTAAACATTTTGATTTACCTCAGAGATGTACAGTTAAGGGTCAGCAGAGAATTTGGGCTTCCCATTCCTATAGTTTGTTTTTTTTTTTTCCTATTCCAGTATTTTCTTCACAGGTTCCCACCTCCTGACTCCTCAGGCCAATACAAGTGGCTCATTCTGTCTCAGCTCTGTCTTTTAGAGGAAGTACAGATCTGGATGTGAACCAGGATAAAGCTAAATAAATGTGCTTCTCAGAGAAATGGTTGCTGTCTTTGATCACATCCTCTCTGCTGTTACCTGCTTCTCTTTGAATGTTAGTAGCTTCAAGTTCTTGTGTTCAGCATTTCAATCAGAGCTGACAAACTGGAGGGTAGTCTAATACAAACTCTTCCACTGTTATTGAAAGTTGGAGGGGCCAGGGATTTAGCTCAGTGGTTCCACTGTCTGACTTGCAAGTGCAAAGACCCGACTATGATCCCTGGTACCAAAAAAAAAAAAAAAAAAAAAAAAAAAAAAAGAGAGAGAGAGAGAAAGAAAGAAAGTTGGGGGTCTGTGATTTAATTCAAAAAAGCAGTTGAAATGTAGATTCTGTACATGGAGTTTTGACTTACACTCTCTCAGTGAAACCTGCCTTGGCTATAGGATCTTGGCCCATCTTACTATGTTCTAATGTTCCTACTGGCAGAATGGGAAGGAGTGATAGTTTCTAAACCATAAAGTTTCTCTGATGATGAAATGAATGCACACACAGAAAGCACCTGCCTCTGATCTTAATAAATATCATCTATAGCTGTTGAGTAATTCCTTCTTTTTCATTTTAAAAAGAAGAAACTATATCTTTGCCTACTTTTGTGACTGAATTCTAGGTTGTAATTCTGGTTAATTAGGGTCATTCTAAGTTATCTGACTCTTGCTAGTTCCTATTTCAGTGTATTGCAATTGAGATAATATATATATATGAGAAAGAGAGAGGAGTTATGCTAAAAGAAATCTTATTACTAATGCAGATAGTTCAATGATTCCTTTTATAGATTTTTTTCTCCTTGAAAATTTAAGGCTTATTTTTCAATTGGAGGAATATTGAATGTGTTTCTGTCTTCAGAATGTACATTCAAAAATCTTCAAAGCTGACAGTTTATAAACAACATGCCTGAGATAAAGGAATCATATTTTTGCTGCCTTGTTTACTTTTTAAACTAGAACCGAGGTAACTCTTTTGAATTCTGTTCTCTCGCTCCCAAATTGAGAATTTTTATTATTCAAAAAAACCTTTCAATAAGCACCATTATCCTTTGGGCTGAACTTGAAGTCGTGATGAATTGCCGCATTAGAAACAGCAAGTTCCAAATTTAGTCCGATGAGATAACAAAGTGTAATAGTGTGGTGGGATGTGAACCAGGTCCACCTAAAAGTAAATATGAAACGTGAGGTTTGACTGTACACGAAGCAAGTCGATAGATGAGATTATGCATTAACGCGGAGGTTAGCTGCTGAAAATGCACCACTAGCCGATTCTGTGAATTGTGCTGACACCAACGCAAACCCTCACACTACGCTGTATGTGACCCCTCTGCAATGTCACACGTGACTGTACTTGTCTTTTTACTCATCACTTAGCAAGAAGGATGGAGAGAGCAGTCCGATCTTTAGGGTGTTTTTAGTTGTACTATTTCGGCTGCCTCGACGTCCTTAATTGATATCAATAGCCCTTTGACTTTGGGGGAGAGCTACGAGTCACACAGCACCAGATTCTGTGAATAAGGTGGGTGAGGACTCTTTCTGTTGGATGATGCTCAGCAGTCTCATTTGATCACAACTTGTAAAGACACTAGCGCAAGAGGACTTCCAGAACTTCTTTGGAAAGTGTCAAGAATGATCAGATAAGTATGTTTGAGGGAAACGGAAGTATTTTGAAGGGGATTCACGGCAATGATTCTTTTACTGCAATAATTTGGGGGGGTATCGGGGATTGAACTCGGGTCCTTGCCCTTGCAAGGCAGGCCACCGAATCGCTGAGCTAAATCCCCGGCCCTACTGCAATAATTTTTAAAAATTTAAACTCACCATATATTTCAATCATATCTTATAGAAGTTAACACATATAAATAATTTCTCCTGTGTGAGAAAAAATGGAACAGATGTAACAGGCATTGGGAAAAATGTAAAGCCCAGGACAAACACAGGTCAATGTAGTAACTACTTGTCTGTACAAAGCAGCAGTTCAGAGCACAGGAACTAGTCTTATTTATCATCATCACCACTATCTTCCATCATTAAGTGTGTACTCCATATCTGAAGAAATGTTAATTTTTTGAGTCATAAAAATTAATAGTAGAAACAAAACTACCATTAAGATCTCTCTTTGCAGGCTGAGGGTATGTCTCAGTGGTAGAGTACCTGCCTAGCATGCACAGAGTCCTGGGTTCAATCTCCAGCACCTTAACACACACACACACACACACACACACACACACACACACACACACACACACACCACAACAAACAGAAACCTCTTTTTCCAATGTCTAAAAGTATTATTATAATTCAGATTCAGGTCGATTCCCTGTTATCACTATACTCCCTGAATTCAATGTTACTTTCCAGCCTGGGTCCCCCCCCCCATTAAGTTTGTTGGAACATTTAAAGCAAACGATACAGTTACATTTATCATTGGGATCTTGCACCTTTACATGATATATCTTGGTTCTCGTTTTTTCCCCATACCCCTGCCCTCCCTTCACCGCCTTCACCCTTCCCTATTTACAAAGACTTTGTTTCCATTTTCCTTTTTTTTCACATTTTTTCTTTTCCCTTATTTCCTTTCCCCTCTCCTTCCCGCTTCCCCTTTAGCCATTTTCTTCCTATTTCACGCTCTCAATTATATCATTTGAACCTTATTTACACTTTTAGTTTTTCACACCAGAGAAACTATTCAGTATTTACTCATGTGTCCTATTTATTTCACTTAGGAGTGTGGCCTCAGTGTGCATCCATTTAGCTATAAGTGTTTCCAGTTTCTCATTCTTTATGTCCAGCTCGGATTTTCATCAACTCTGACTCTCCCTGCTCATGTAGAATAAGACTGCCAGATCCAATACAGAATGTCCAGTTAAACTTAAGCTCAGATAACTGTTTGGTATAAGTTTATTTCATGCAATTTTTGGTCTTGTGGTTTTTTTCCCCCTGAATCTCACAACTCTAATTTAAAAGCTTTATTGCGCCTGAACAGATAACGGAGGAGAATTTAAATAGTCAGGACCCAGTACATACACAGGCTGAATTTTGCCTTACAGCCAGCATTTACTGTGGTCTTTCAAGTTGGAAGGAACAAACAATCTCTGATAATAACAAATTATGAAGACTAAATATACATAAAGCTTAATTTTTAAAATGCAGTTGAGTAAGCCTTGCACAAACAATGGTATTCCATAGTCCAATAGAGTCTACTGACAGAGTATTCACCATAAGTGGAAATTATTAATTTTGGGTTGATACAGTGACTTAAAGCATTTCTGCAGATGGTTAGAAGTGAACATTTTTGAGAAGAGAGAGCACCCCTGACTTTCTGGCTTTCATTAGACCTCTTTTCTTTCACTCCCTGCAATCTGAACTTAATGAAGATATGAATCTGCTTTTCCGGAAGCCACTCTGGCTCTGAAATGTCAGCAATTCACATGTTATGATTTCTAATATTTGGAAGTGAAAGACCCCCTAAAATAAGTTCTCCTAGAGTAAACTAGGTCTCTGAGAAATTGGTTCCAGCCGTCCTCTTCCTGCATTCATATCATTTCCCCATGTAACTCAGCAGCCTTTTGGATCCAGAGTCGACTCTCCCAGGTAACTGCACTGGAATTGCCTCCAATTCTGAATTTAGTTCCCAAAAACCTCAAATGCTTCTTCTCTGCATTTTGACTCTGTCCAGTTGCCATGTGAAATGATCTGTGCTAGAGCAGGAGACCACATGAAGCATATAGGAGTCTTTCTATGGAGGCCCGCAAGGACCACCTACCTGCAGCCGAGCCAGGAAATCATTGCAGACACATAAATCAGTCTGTGGATTTGTGATCTAAGGAAATTATCACTGCTCTCCTCACTCATTTTGGTGGCGATTTGTTATGTGGACTTAACTAACTGATACAAACTTCTACCTGGACCCAAGGTGCCACCATAATAAAAATCCAAATCATGAGGCATTGGCTAGGAGATCACACGATTAGCCAGTGATCATCTTACTATAATTCTCAGTACTGTGAAACAGAATGAGCCAGGCCGGGAAATTGGGAAAATAAATCACTTTCTGTCTATCCCCACATTTCTCCAAAAAATAAAAAATACTTCTCGAACTTATTATCATCACAGAGAACCCATACTTCAAGTTACTTGAAGCTGGGAGGATGGGCAAGAAAGACGAGGCCTTCTGGAGGGACAAAGTTTTCACCATGAAAGTCAGAGGGTATAATTAGATGGTTTAGCTGATGTCCTCTCATGGGAACAGCTGTGTCCAGGGCAATCGTGGATGGAATCCAAGAATGGAAGGAGACAGTGGTGGAAGCAGCAGAACTGTGCTGACCATGCAGTAAAGGAGAGAGGGTCCAGGTTACTAGGAAATAATACACACCCATGCATGCACATGACCTAGGAGGCAGGATGTCGCAAAGTTGGTTGGGAAAATAACTGGGACCTGTCCATTACAAGATCCCAGGTGAGCATCAAATAATTCCCAGGACCCTGTATGTGGAACTACTTGAAGGCTCCCATGGATTTGGACAACATATAAGGACACACATGTCAGGAGGAGCCTGATATCATGGCTCTTCATGGTAGCCCACATTGTGCCTCTCAGACACAAGGGTGTACTTTTATTTTTACTCTTTTTATCCTTTTCTCTCTTTTGGCCCAAGTTTGTTCTTCAGAGCCTTATCCTTCACCCTTCACTTTCCAAATAAACTTTTGGCATCATTTTTGGCTTGTCTCATCCAATTCTTGGACATACATTTAATTTGTGAGCCATTCCTGAAGGAACTACCCAACAACACATGCAAGTGTGCGCACATGTGTGTGCTCAGATATTTTTAGATCCCTCTTCTCTGGTCCTATCCTGGCTAATGCTTTTTGGAGTGGGCAGGTACCCATGTGGGCATTACTGGACAGTTTCTGGACAGCAGTCTGCAGAGACGTTGACTGACACTCTTCCTGCTGCTGTGCCCTCACAGGGACCAGTAGATCCAGCATGAAAGGGGTCTGCCTTTAAGATGAGGTCCTCAGCCTGACACAGTGGTGCACACCTGTAATCCTAGGACTCTGGCAAGCTAAAGTAGAAGGATTGCAAGTTTGATTTTATCCTGGGCAATTTAGTGGATCTTGTCTCAAATAAAATTACTCAACAGTTTCATACAGTGTGACACAAATTGTGCATCTTTGGCATCTATCCCTGTGGGAGACCCAGAAACAGCCTGTGAGTCTTGAGTGTCTAGGGATGTAGTGTGTCCATGTGCACCAAAGCCCTCCAGGACTGGGAAGAATTAAGACCTTTGATGGATGCATCCTCAGATCAGGAGAAACACTTTCTATCTCAGTCTGACACTTCATGTTTCTTGCCTCTGGGTATGGTATGGGGAATGATTATTGCTTATGGAAATGAAATTGGCCTCTTCCAAGACAGAGTCATGCCCTCTGGCCCTAGCTAGTGCTTTAAGAATGAACCCACAGCAGGACACCAAGCAAGCCAAACCAAAATGAGGGCTCCTGCTGCTCTGTTTATCATTGACTGCTTTTAAATTGCTTCCCTTTTGCATCTAGTGTAAGTGGAGAAGAGATGAAAATGAAATGTAAATGGTACTATAATAGTTTTTGGAATTAGAAGAAATAGAAGCATGCATCTGATCATAGTTCTTTGCATGGGGGAAAGGCAAATTCTCCCCAAGCAGAAAACTGTGATGTCTTTGAATCTGAAATAATGAATGCTAACTGCTTAGAAAAGAATTTAAGGGAGAAGCTCAGCTAGGTTTGTGCTTGCTAGAGGATCAATGCGTCAGAAGCTATGAAATGGATTTAAAACCAAAATAAGTCATGTGAAGAAATGGAGTTCAGCGTCATTAATTTAAACACATTATATTTGATGAGTTCCTATGTACCTCAGAGCTAAATTCACAAACACCAGTTACTGTTTATAGAGAGCAGTTATATTCATACATCTGCTTTCATTCCAATGGAGTCTGTTTTGTGACATTTTTGCACACACAGTATTTGACATAGATTTACTCTAATTTGTTCCTCATAATAGGAATAAACATGTTAAATTTAATATGTGAATATTATAAGATAATACTACCTTACTTTTTGGAAGCTTTATTGAGATATAATTAACATAGTATGTTGGTCTGTTTTGTGCTGCCATCACAGAATACTTGAGACTGACTAATTTATGATAAGCACTAATTTCTTTCATATAGTACTACATGCTGGGAATCCAATATCAATGTTCCAGCATCTGGCAAGGGCCTTCATTCTGTGACATAACATGGCCAAGTGACATGGCCAAGTATCTGTATATATTTTTGCCTCTACCTCTGGATGCTATTTTATTTAGCTATATCACAGTACCAAGCCATTTCTCCATCTCTGTTGTAGTAGAGTTAGGAAACTATAATTTAAGTATGAAAAGCATATCAACTCACTAGTTTTACAACCCCTTTGCTGGCAATACAGTGAATAAGTAAAAGCATATCTATTTTTCTAGAATCACACCTCCCTGGCATGCCCCAAATAGCCCATGTTAATACTGTATGACTTCTTTATAATACCATTAGTGCATCAGTGCACATTTGTGAATTGCTGCACTGTAGGCAGTGTGCTCTGCCCATAGGATGCCAGCATGCCTAAAAAATCAGCTCCACCCTCCAAAGGGAGAGAAAATAGACACAGTAACAGACATTTTAGATGCAAAGCATATAAAATTCATTAATAGACTGAAACTTTGAGGGCCAGAGAGATTAAAATGGGAATGCCTTGGTGGGGCACACCTTCCTAGAAGGTTTCTACTTCTCCCTTCCTTTGCTTTGAAAAGAAATTTGAATTCAATATCTGAAATTTCAGCAGGTATACTTAAACAATAATTTTACATCTTTAATTTCTAAAGCTAATGTCTTAGTTACTTTTCTCATTGCTGAGACAAAATACTCAACACTTAACAAGTTAAAAGAGGAAAGGTTTATTCGCGCTCACAGTTTCTAGAGGTTTCAGTCCATAATTGGCTGGTTCCAAGGCAGGGTGGCATGACAGAGAGGCATCACAGAAGAAAAATAGTTCATGGCTTCTCAGGCAGAAGGCAGGGAAGCAGCAAAGCAGCCTACCTTTCCCTTTTGTCCCATCTAGGTTACAAGTCTTTTAGGTGGTGCCACCCACAACCAAGGTCGGGCTTTTCTCTTTAGTAAATTCATTTAGCCATACCCAGAACTATGCTAATTCCAACCAGTAGACTAATTTAGTACCACAAACCCTAGACCCAGCCAGCTCCAAAAAGTCCTATCTATGAGCATATGAGGCTTTAGGGGACATCTAGATATAAGCCATGACAGGACCTCAGTCTCCCCTCTTTTAAATTAACAATTTACTTCACAAGTGTAGTGCAAAGATGTGATTGAAATTTATGGTATTTTTTAAAAATTAAACATTCGTTGTATTTTTGACAATTTCTTATAATCATTAAATGGTGGCTATTGTTATGAAATTTTATACACAATATCAAAAGTTAGTTGGTCAAAGAGAAGAAGTTCTCTAATTGCCTGAAAGATTCAGTAGAGACATAGACCTTACTTTTGGAATTGGAGCAATTCTATGAAAATAGTGCTTAGTTATTCTGATTGCTTTGCTCCACAGAAAGCATATAGTATTTATAGATATTCTAAAACTAATTTTGGGTAGTGTGTTGCAAAGCTCACTTTCACTAAACCATAAATATTTAAAAATCTTAAATTTAACAAATTCACATCTTCCGTTGATATAAAAACATATTCTTCAAAAGACAATTGGCAAAATTGATTCTGCCAAGCATTAACTTTTGTGCATTTTGCATCTTCACAAAAGGATAGAAAAAAGCAGTAGTGACTAGTAATTACTGTAAATTTTTCTTCACTGTAAATTTCAGCGGAGACTATAATTACTGGATTTTTGTCACCTCATGACTTATCCAACCTTACCCCTGATGAACCCTTAAAGGCCTCCTGCAGTGTCTTCACTAAATCTTTATTTGCCATTGCATGCTTTTTCCAAATGCATAATCATTGCGCATGATACCCTTATTCTTCTGCTAGTTTGTAAGACCATGAATGTTTAGCCTCTATCCTAAATTACTTAGTAGAATACACTGTATAAAATAGATGAATAACAAACATCTGTCAAGTGAAATAGATGAATGAATAAGTATATTCCTATCTTTTCATATTCTGTCTCATTACATATCATAATAGTAATAAATCAAAGTGATATTAATAGTAATAAATCAAAGAGAACCAATTTCATTTTGGTCAGTTGCGTAGCAATTTATATTAGAGGTTAAACATAGATTGAATAGTTTCATTAAACAAAATCTTTTTTATCTTCTTATGTCTGTTAAAGGGAGACTACCATCAAGATGGAAACAGAACTTTTTTGTTTGCTGATAATACAAAAGTAAGAATTATGCATGTTAGATAAAGCTCTAGTTTCAAAGATTTCTCTTTTTGAAAAAATATTGTGAAATCATTTAAAGTTCCACATTAAGAAGCTAGAAAGTGAAGAACAATATAAATGCGAAGTATTTTCAAGGAAAGCATAATAAAGAGA
Source organism: Fukomys damarensis (assembly GCF_012274545.1). Lineage (NCBI taxonomy): Eukaryota > Metazoa > Chordata > Mammalia > Rodentia > Bathyergidae > Fukomys > Fukomys damarensis. The sequence continues at coordinate 13,654,757 of NW_022900922.1, read as the reverse complement.
ACACAGATCAATACAATAGAAAATGAGAAGTGAACAAAGGCAAAAGATAATTCTTTGAAAAGATTTGAAAAATTGATAAACAAAAACTAAGACTGATTTAAAGAGAGTGGAGAGACAGAAATGTAAGGTGTTCATATCAGAAATGAAAAATGAATTCCACCTTAGATCCTGTACACATTAAAAAGATGTTAAAGGAGTATTACAATTTGAAGTTCACAATTTGACATATTAGATAAAATGCATAAACTTTTGAAAACTAAACTTTATCAAGGTGAAAAGTCTGGCACATACTTACTGGAGAAATTGGACTGACAGAAACACTACTGCAAAAGAAACTACTTTAAGAGACTTTCAGTAGCAGGTTCCAGTTTTCAAGAAGCAAATCATGCCAACTTTATAAAATATCTTTCAACAAATAGAGGAAGTGACATTGTTCAACTCAGTTTATGAGACAGCACAACCAAAATGTCCAGCTGAGACAGAATTACAAAGAAAAGTAGAAAAGAAAAAGAAAATCAGACCAATGTCAATTGTGAACAGAGCTGTAAAATTCTCCAAGGGAAAAATTAGCAAGTCAAAGCTCGTTGTATGCAAAAAAGGAATAATAGATGATGCCCATGTAAAGTTTATCTGAGGAGTAGCAAGTTGGGTTAGCATTCATCATATTAATGAAATAAAAGAAAAAATCCACATGGTCATTTCAATAGATGCAGTAAAAATAATTAGCAAAGTTCGATACTTTTTCATGATTTAAGTGTTCTATAGCCTGGATCGCAGGATACAAGGTAAAATGTATCTTTATATACTAACAGCAAACAACTAAAAATAAATTGAAAATGTCCTCCATTTAAAAAATATAAAAGTGAAATTATTTAGAAATGTATGCAACAAAAGATGTGTACATTCTCTATACTGAAGAATTAAAAGAATTATTGAAAGAAACAAAAAAATAGAAATGCAGAACTATGCCATGTTTGTGAGTGAGAAGACACTGTAATCAACATCAGGGTGCACACAGTTCTTCCCAGACTGATTGCATGATTCAGCGCAGAACAAAAATTTGAAGGCAAGGGATCGTCACTTTTTCAGGCGATGATAACTGACTCCACTTTGAGAGTTGGGGTTTGAGATTCAAGTGATGCACTTAAAATATTTCTGGATTTTACTGACATTGATATTTTATTTTTAACCCCAAAGAAAAAATTTGCAAAAAACTATTGACTCTTAATTAATAATTCATATGCTGGAATTTTAAAAAGAGAAATACCTGGTGGCTTTTACCTTGAAATGCTTAAAAAATAAGGTAGCTTAATGGTAATTTAATGGATGGATAGGATGACAGAGACATAATGTGTCAAGCACAGAAATTTTAATTGTTGAATCTAGGTGATGGGTATTCAATGCAAGACTATTTTGGCTCAGAGCCGGGCGTGGTGGTGCATGCCTGTAATCCCAGCACTTGGGAGGCTGAGGCAGGAGGATCACTGTGAGTTCGAGACCAGCCTGGGCTACAAAGTGAGTACCAGGGCAGTCTCAACTACGTAGTGAGACCCTGTCACAAAAAACCAAACCAAAACAAAACAAAACAAAAACAACAACAAAAAAAATATTTTGGCTCTTCTGTATGTTTGAAATTTTTTTACAATAAAATGGAAGAAATTGGGTGATGGTATGAAACCATTTGGTATTTAGGATACAAATGTAACAATTGTATTTTAAAATCACATGTGTACATTACTTTAGAAATTATGTGCTATGTAATTATATATAATAAAAAATTTTGGTGCCAAATTAATATTTTCTAAGTGATAGAGTTTGCAAATCTTTTAGCTGCATAGGCAAAGAAATTTGAAGACAAACGCACTAAAAACACTCACCGTATTCTGTCTTGGGCACTGAGCCACTCACCCGGACCTGACTCCTCTATTCAAAGCATGGACCCCAATGGCATCACAACAGAGGGACTCTAAGAAAGCACATTTGCCCCTGTAGCTTCTTGGGAGTAGGGGGATGGGAAGATAAGAGAGGGATGGGAAGATGGCCCATCAAAGTGTGCTATGAAGCCAGTGGCCGCACTGGGTCTTGGGGCTTAATCTGGTGGAGAATTCTGAGAAGTGGCATAAAATATACATCTCAGAGTTATCATATTCAAGGGGTGAGGGAACTGGAGTATTTGAGCACCAGCTCCGAAGGGTCATCGTCTGAGGGCTGCATCCAAGGGGAGGGGCATGCCCGCTACTGTGGGCTTGCTGTGTACATCCTGTGCTTCCAGAAGGGCCCAGTGGGTACAGCCAGCAGCTCATCATTGGCTGCAGTAGGTAGAAACATGGCGGTGGAGGGGCAGAGCACAGACAGGGCTGTGGTGGCTGGGCTCCTCAAGCGCTGTTTCTGGAGCTATCCTCTGCTTCAGCACAGCTGCCTACCTATCCGGTAGCCACATGACTCCTTATCCTTTGTCCAGTTGCCAATCAATCCTGACATCTTGGTAGGAAAGGGATGAACAAATGAATTGAATTACCAGGTAATCTTTTGTTTTGCTTTGTTTTGTTTTTGTTCTGGGGATCAAACTCAGCACCTTGCACTTGGAAGGCAGGCAGTGGAACCACTGAGCTAAATCCCCGGCCCAAGGTAATCATTGTTTTTGAAAGATTGCAGTTTTTGAACTTCACAATATGATTTTCTATTTCCAAAATTTCATTAGGAGAAATCAAGAGCAATTATGCAAAAGTTCAGCTAGGAAATATATTACAGATTGTAATAAGATATAGTTCTAGCAATCAAAGACTCTGAATTTAATTAATGTTGCCTGTTATTAATTTTTATAATATCCATCTGGACATCTTTTAACAACATCGAAACTTCAATTTTGTGCTACTTGTATTGAGTTCAGTTTTCTGTTAATGTGTATATCACTAGCATTATTAATCAGAGCACAAAAGAATTTATGACAGAATTTATGACTGGAATAAAATCCTAACAACACCATTGTATGTAAATAATTACTAGATTGCCAAGATGTTCTCAGCGTGTCTTCATTTGTAACTCAGGAAGAGTAATGCTGACTTCACTCTTAGGAGAATTGATTAAATCACTATTTAATTTCCAAACAGCACTTTCTGGGCAAAGCAAAGAAAGCCTAAGTTAGAGAAAATAACTAATTATTGTCCAGTAAAATATTAATAATATTTTGTGTTATAAATCTCTTCTGTTTTTTCACTAACACTGTCTTTGGAATCGCACAGAAGGCAGAGGCTAAACAAAGTCTGTCTGAAAAAAGAAATAAGGCCAGGCAAAGTTAAATAATGCTCAGATTTAAACATTGGGTGTGCCTTAGCAATACAGGCTAAAGAATCATTTTAAATGAGGCTAGATTTCCAAGTTTGGAAAAAACTGAGCAGGTTTGGCAAAAACAGGGCAAGCACTAGAGCATTCAGAGTTAAAGTCCTTGCTGAGGCCACCAATTCACACTCCTCATCCCCACCTGCCCCAGGAATGGGGGGAGATCTTGTATCCCTGGACTATTACTTTTGAAACACAGAATCCTGAAATTTTCATATAACTTTTATACTCTTTTTTAACTATCTTTTCTTGTACTACATTGAAGATCTCTATTTTTTCGCTTCTTGAAGTAGTTTGGTAACACCAGAAGTCACAAAAAAAAAAAGCATAATTTATATCTTTTAAGCTTGTTGTGTCACAAAAAATGTAATCAGCATAATTTGCCAAGTTGTTTGAATGACTTCTACTTTATACATTTTTATATTATGGCATACAATGTGTGGCCAAAAAATATGATGATGAAATTAAAAATCTGTTATAGTAAATGGCACATTGCCATTAATCTTCCTCAAAATACTACCCCTCTCTCTGAGAACACCTATTATTCTTACTACTTTCTGAAGCGTTCTGGAAGTCCTCTTTTGTGTCTTTAGTTGTGCCATTGTGACTGCCTTGATGTTCTGAATTGACTCAAAATATTTACTTTTCATGGTCTTTTTTTCTTTCTTTATTTTATTATTATTATTTATTTATTTGCTTGTTTGTTTTTTGGTACTGGGGATTGAACTCAGGCCCTTGCGCTTGTGAAGCATGCAACGGAACCACTGAGCCAAATTCCCAGCCCTGTATATTTCAATCACCCCTTTTATGGTTGTCTGTAGTATTTTCTTACCAGTGTGTCTAATTTCTTTAGGGTCTGTAGCAATACTTTTCCCCGCTAGTATTGGTAATTTGCATTGGTCATCCTGGCTAGAGGATACCTATGGTATTGGATCTCAAAGAGCCAACTCTTACTTAGTTTCACTGATATTCTATATATCTTTCCTGTTTTTAATTTTTTTAATTTCTGCTCTTTAGTTCTTTTGAGATTATTTTCCTTTTCTAAAACATCAGATTTCTATAACTTCTCTTCTAAGGTTTACAGCTGCCTTTCAGGTTTTAAAGTGCTGTGTTTCAATCTTCATTACATCAAAATGTTTTCTGAATTTTCTTAGCAATTTCTCTTTGACTATGGATTATTTAGGAGTTTGTTATATAATTTAAAAATATTTAGAGATTATCCAGAATCTTTCTGTTATAAATTTCTAGTTTAATTTTGTTATGGCCAGAAAATATACTTTGTATTATTTCAATTCTTTGACATTTATTAATACATCAGATACAGAAAGTTAAATATTGCCTGGTTTCTCTCATGTGAGAAAATGAATTTTAAATAAAGAATAAAATAAAGGCAGACAGGATCAAGGTAAAGAGGAAGGGTAAGAAGGGGATCAAAAATGATTAAGATATGTTATATGCGTGTACCAGTCCCCTCAAAAATGTTTTATGTAATGTGAATGTAACTAATAATGAAGAGTTTAAGATTTATTTTATTGCTTAAATATGTAAATGTTCCATGGGTATTTGAATTGTATGTGTGTGTGTATATATGCATCTTGCTATTGTTGGATTGAATATTCTATAAATGTCAATTATCCACAGATATTGATGTATAGGCTTTCTGTATCTTGCCAAATTTCTTCTCCCTTCTTCTATGAATTGTTTAAGAGGAAATGCATTAAGCAAAATAAGATAAAAATAATCAATTATCACCACTTGTATTAGGCAGTACAAGAAAACATTATAATAGTAAATAATTGGAACAGAAAAACCAAAATTATCAATGTTCATGAATAAAATGATTTTTATATAGAAGTATGAGGGAATATATGGATTAATAATGGGCTGAAGAAAAGATTCATACAGTACTGCTTAAACTATATTGATACACAAATTCATGGTTATATATTGTCGCCAGAGACAATCTGAAAAATTTACTTTTCAAAAGTTATAATCTACAATAAAAACAAAGTTATATAGTATTAAAGAACACATTTAATAGAAAATATATGACAGTATTAACAACATGGTAAAACTTTATTAAAAGGTACTGAAGAAGACCTAAATAAGTAGATATATTATGTTCACGGATGAGGAGCAAAAAACAAAGAGGTTTGTTATCCAGGCTAATTTATAAATTCCAAGAAATTCCAATCCCAATTTTTAAGAAACTGTGTGTGTGTGTGTGTGTGTGTGTGTGTGTGTGTGTGTGTGTTTATCCTTCTGTTTAAAGTGAAGTTGTCTTGGTTAATTTCTTGTTGCTGAGTCACAGTGCCTGGCATCCACAACTCTAAGGAGAAAAGGTTTATTTAGCCTCACAATTTATAGAGGTTTCAGTCCATAGTCTGCTGTCTCTGAGGCCAGGCAGCATGGCAGAGGGTCCTCTCAGAGGACAATGAGCTCATGACATGGCAGTGGGAAGCTGAGCGTGATCGAGGGGAAGGAGAAAGACGCTTCCAGGCCCTTTTCCAGTGACCAACCTGTCCTGACAAAGCTTCACCTCCCAACATCGTGTTTAGCTATAAACCCATCAGTAGACAAATCCACTGATGAGTATCAAGCCCCCACCATCCAATCCCCTCCTCAAACCTCCACCTATGAGCACTAGAGGCTTTGGGCGGACATCTAGGTATTAATCATTGCAGGAGTTCTCTTAACTTTACACCAAGAAAAAATAATCAGTCTATGAAGAGTAAAGCTCTAAATATGGATAGCAAGACATTAATTTTCTAAGAAAAAAATCATAGATATATTTCTATTTTTATACAGAAAATTATCTTTCAATGTAGTTTCTGAAATATCCAAAGAATTCTTATAAATAAATAATAAGGAAAAAGTTTGATACATTAATAGCAAAACATTTCAGACTATACCAGAATGGCTAATAAAATATCTTAAATATAATTAGGTATAGTGACACATGCCTGTAATACTAGCATTCTGGAATGCTGAGGCAGGAGGATTATGGCCCAGACTGGGAAAACAGCAACTCAGTGAGAACCTGTCTCAAAAAAAAGATCTGGGACTACAATTCAGTACAAAGGACTTCATTTCAATTCCCAGTACTGCAAAACCAACACCAAACTAAAATCGATGTGCAAATTTAGTAGCAATCAGCGCAGTTCTAATTACAACATTCAGTGTTAAGCACAGGCACAACAAAGCAGGGTTGTCAATGCAGAGCTACTAGCAGGGAGAGGTCTTGGGATATGTAGCTGAAGTCTGACCAAGGCTATGCCCAGCCCTACACCGAGAGCTGGTAGAGACTAGTAGGGGCGAACCTATCACACATGTACTGCGGCAGGCTGTTTGTATCGTTGAAAGCTCTCAAAGGTCTGCCAACAACGGCACTAGCAGAATTTCCTTACAAAAAAGAGAAGGGGAGGGAAGGGAGGAAAGAGTTTTTGAAAAACTCAATTTTCACAGCAAAAGAACAAAATTTAAACTCTCAGAAAAAAAGTAGCATTCACAATGGACAGCATATAATAAGAAACTTCTAGAGCTAAAGCAAGAAAATGTGGCTAATAATTAAGACAAAGAAGTGCAGGAACGCACACACAGATGGCACACTTGTGGGATGGGGCCAGGGGGACTTTGAAACAGCCTCTCTGAATGCGTTCCGTTTTGGGGACTCATTCACCAGGTAGATTTCTGAAGATGGATGAAACGTACCCAAGGGAAGGGAGCTCATCAATGCATTTTTCAACAATGCATCTCCAGAATCCGACAACTTGTCTCCCTCTCTCCGCTGTCACCAGGAAACACATCCCCTTGCATTGCTGTAACAGCCTCTGAACGGGATTCCTTCCCCTCTTTATCCCCTGCAATCCATTCTCTTGGGCCCTCTTGAAACAGAAACCATACTTTCTTGCTCCTCTGCTCAAAATCTACAAAGGTTCATGACTCAATTAGAACAGAATTCTACAATCAAGATCTGATCCTCTGCTGTCCTTTATCCTTATCTCTTACTTCTTTCTTGCTTAATCACTCCACCTCAGCCAACTGGATTTTTAAAATCGTTCCTTCACTATTACAGCCATGGTCCTGGCACAGGGCTTTGCACTGTCTGAGTATCCTGTTCTTCTCTTTGGCTGCACAAGAACTTCAAAAATCATAGCAATAATAAGCTTTTAAGGATGTGGACTGGATAATGGTGACATTATTAGAAACTTGGGTTTCACTAGAAAGAAAGCAAAGGACTCCCTTGTAGGGTATGTAAGACATTCAAAACATTTGCTATCAGCCTCAGCCATGGTTTCAGTGTTTGCCACCCCAAAATTCCTGTGATGGAAACTATGTTAGTCATTTTTTCATCTCTGAGACACAATACCCAACACCTACAACTTAAAAGAAGAGAGGTTTATTTATTTACTTATTTATCTATTGGTATCAGGGATTGAACTCATGACTTTGCATTTGCGAGGCATGCGCAGTGCCACTGAGCTAAAGCCCCAGCCCAGGACAGGTTTATTTTGGCCTCCATGTCAGTCCATTGGCTGGTTCCAAGGCAGAACAGCATGGCAGGTGTGCATGGTGGTGAGGAAAGCTGCTCATGGCCTAGTGATCAGGAAGCAGAGGGAGTTTCTAGGGCAGAGCTGGGCAAGGAGACAAACTCATCCATGCTGCACTCCTCTTCCAGCAGACCTCACCTCCTAACTGCAAGTCCACTATGAGCCCCACAGTCCAGTCACCTTCTAAAGCTCTGCCTAAGAGTGCATGAAGCTCTTGGGGGTCATCTAGATATAAACCCTAACAGAAACCTAAGCTCCAGCGTAACAGGGTTGGGAGGCGGGGCCTGAGAGGAGGCGTGTAAATTATAGGGGCTCTGGCCTCATTCATCGCATGGCTGGATCAATGCTCCTGTGAAAAGGATTTGTGAAGTGGGTTCTCTGCCTTCTGACAGGTGAGCACAGAGAGTTCCTCCTCTCCAGAGCACCCGGCCGCAAGGCACCACCTTGGAACCGGAAATCAAACCTTCCAGTGCCTTGATCCTAAACTTTCCAGCCTTGAGAACTGTGAGAAATAAATTTCTGTTCTGTACAAATTACCCAGTCGCTGGTATTCGGCTACAATAGAAACAGAACGAGAAAACAGACCAAGACAGTGTCCTGAAGAATTTAATGGGCAAGGCAGTAAAGCATTGCTCGAGGAGACTGCATCAGGAGAAATGCACAGCTACTGACAGCTCCAGGGAGCATCGCTCTCAGGATGCCCTGAGCATTTAGAAAAAAAGCTTTGGTTCTCTTTCACTTTCAAAGGAGCAAAACCACCCCTCACTGAATGAGTTTAACAAAATTGGTAAACAAGAAACAGTTCTAAAGATGATTAGTTTTAGTTTGGTTAAGTGCTGTCGAGTGAATCCTTCATGCGCCAGAGTCTAATAAGGAAACAAACGTCGGTCTGCGTGGGAGCGGAGCGCTGGTGCGAACGCTAAGTGCTCTGAGACCTGTGTGGAGCGTATTTATCCATTCGCCTGCGGAAGGACAGCGCGATTGCTTCCAAATCTTGGCAATTATGGGGCATGTGTTCATGTGCTCATTTGCTATCTATGTATCTTTACTGGATAAGGTCTTTGCCCTATTTCTTAATTGGGCTGTGTATTATCTTATTCTGGAATTTTAAGAACTCCGTATATTTTCGACAGCAGCTCTTTATCAGGTATGTGTTTCGATAGTATTTTCTTCCAGTCTGCACCTTGTTATCTCATTCTCTCAATCATGTCTTTTGAAGAAGAGAATATTTTAATAAAATATTGTAATGAAATCCAGTTTATCAATTCTTTTGTTCATGGACTACGCCTTTGATAGTATAACCACTACATGCTTTTCCTCCTCTTTTTTTTTTTTTTTCTGTGCAGGTGGCTTAGCATTTTCCTCTTTACTCTTTACATCTTATTTGTGTAAAATAATATTTAAACTTTTGTCCACTTTGAAAATACAGAGGACTTTCATTTTGTGCAACTTTTACTTACTATTTCACTTTCTCAGCTGAAACTAAAATTTGCTGCTTTTCCCTGGATCTCAACCTTGGCAAGGACACAGACAAAAATACCAGCACGTTCCAGCAGACCTGATACAGATGTAGCAGGCAATGCACTTCTGGAGCCTCGAGGAGGAAAAAATCAGCTGCAGACACAGAAGAAAGGAGAAGGAAAGTTTAGAGAAAGGGTGACTTTCAGCCCAGGGTGGGAAGAGGGCAGAAGAGCTGCAGAGAGAGCAGACAGAGGAGAAGGGCAGATTCAGACAGGAGCTGAGTGCTCTTCCAGAGAGACGCGCTGGGGGAAGGCAACTCAGGCACATGCCCACCTCTGTCAAACTCAAGACTGAGAAAATTGCAAGTGAACATCGTCAGCGTAGAGGGAAAGCTGGTGGCTTGAAGGGCAGCAGGATCATTTGAAGTAACCGTTGTAGCATCTTCAATATAAACAAGAAATAGCTCAGAGAACTGAACAGAGTGAAAAGCACAAAAAATTAAAGATGGACTGAGAAAATGACCCTGTGCATGCTGCTGGTGGCAGGCACCACACTGCTGCCTTTTGGCTGGGTCTGATCCTGAGCCTTCGTGGGGCTCTCCTCCAGGGCCCCTGCCTCCTTTATGCTAAGGTCTGAGTCACTGCAGAATCTCAGGTTTGATGATATCTCCAAGCCCTTTATTTACACATCACCTCTGGCCGCTTTTGGATCCTCTGGAGTAGCCCGCCCTTGCTCTCAGCCATCCTGAACTTGCCTGGCGTCTTCTAGCCCTTAGCCTGCCCGATTCTGGACAGACTTCACAGATGCCACCTGGAGAAGTCTGCTTTCCCCAGATCCAGATGGACTTTCTAGCCATTGTCAGGATCAATCCACCAATTAGTGAAAAGGGGTGATATTGCTGTAAATGACGAAACAAAACCTTACAGAGCCAAAGCCACCTGACCGTGTAACAGCAGATCAGAACTTGGAAGCACCACCTATTCCAGCTGCTTGTGTTACACCTCTTGTTGTTGGCTTTGTTTTCTTTTACTTTATTTTAATGAAAAGGACTATTTGATTTAGAGGTAGAATAATAATATTCTTCAAAATTGTTGTTCGCAGGGGCAATGTTTAACATTTTTGAGAGGGTAAGCTGGACAGGAACTGTGTGTTCCCACACTGACTAGAAAGAGCAGATTCCTAGGAGCCCAACTGCGCACTGAGACTGGCATCCTTCACAGTTGGTGAAAATTATAACAGAGAACACAACACCGGTTTCCATTAACACAGATGACCTATTTTCTGAGGACCCCAGAGCTTATAATGAACACCCACTTGTCAATTTCCAAGTTGAGGCAATGCCCTGTTCCTGGTGCCCACGGTTCTCTGCATGTGTTAATCAAGCCAGGGAGTCACCTGGAGTTGGAAGAAAAGTAGACTCCCACACAGGTTCACATTCAGGGGTCACCTGATCGCTCCATATGCACCAAGCATAGGGCAGGTTCCTGTAAATGTGTCACCAAGACACAAGGTCATCACCCACCTGGGAGCCTTTCAAAGTGAATGCAATGGCCCAGCCATGCTGGGTCACCTGGGTGCTTGGTAGAAATGTGGTTTCCTGGCCTTGACTCAGGTAGGCATTTTATTCCCACAAACTGCTCCTGAGCAATGGCCATGGTTTTCATGATTCCTGTGGTGGTAACCAATATCGTCACGTTGGGGCCTCAGTGACAAGAGGTGTGCTACCTTTTCAACAGCTTTTATTTTTCCAGGGAGTTGGGCCCCACATTCCTTATGGGGAGGGAGTCTTGGTTCTGAATAGAATTTTCTACCTGAGTGCATCTATCTTTTTATAAGAAAAACCAAATTGTACGCATTTCTGATTGGAAAAACTTAATTTCATATTTAAATATATGCAAATTACAGAGAAAACACATGTCAAAGTTGCTCAGGATGTCAAATCCCAAAGGAAGCAGTTTGAGAGGTTTGGTGATCTTTTTTTCTTTTATCCTGGTACTATTTTTTCTGTAGTATTTTTCCAAATTTAAAAGCCTTTTGAGCCCCTTTAAAGCAAGCATGATGGCCAGTGGAATGAGTAGATGTATTTCCAGGCCTGGGCCATCAGCAAGGGAGGGAGAGAGGCACTGACAGCCCAAGATGAACAGGGTATGACAGGAGCCCTAAGGGCACAGGGACCGGGACATTCATTACAGACTGTGACAAACTGGGAAATCGAGTAAGGCTAGCAAGGAGGTGACCTCTGAGTAGAATCTTAAAGATTAGGTCTAGAATGTCACCAGCGAACAATGGGAGCAAGGACAATGTGTCAGGAACATAGGACAGATGGAACAGAGGTGCCCCAAACGCTACGGCAGGCTGGGCTTAGGGAGTCCACACCTTCTGCCAGGGTTAGAGGGGAGCGTGGCAGGGAGTCACAGCTGCCACATGGAGGCAGGAGAAGAGCTCTGTAGCAGGGCTGCCCAGCAGCTCTCCGCCATTGGTAGACAGGGCTGTGCCAGAGACCACAGTCAGATGGCACTTTCTGCTTTTCCACTCTCACCTTGCTGTTCTATTGATTTTTTTCTCATTTTCATTCTCACTTTTCATCTTTGCACCTTTAGAGAGGAAAAAATTAAGTAAATTTAAATTTATTTACATTAACAAATTTAAATAAAAAGTTAAATTAATTAAAATAATTTGAATTTAAATTAAGCTTCCCTAGAATGATAGGGAGAAGACTGTGTTGGGTTGGGCTGAGCCTTCCTATTATGGGGTTCAACTGTTTTTTTTACAGCCTTCCCCAGGTTAGAAAGCAATTTTCATTCCATCAGTGGGGTAACCCCCCGGAGAATGCATGTCTTATTGGGTGGGCCTGTACAACTAAACACACACATATTTGATCAGAACCTATAACGTCCTGCATTTTTCTAGTTAAAACTTCAGTATGAGTTATAAACACCATCCATTTAGGGCATAGATAGCATATGCTTCTGGAAGGCAATGGAGGAATCTCAGATACTAACCTTGGGCTCATTTAGAAGGGAAACATTAGTCTGTGAGTGATTTTTTATTCAAAGGGGAATGTAAGCCTTTACTGTTTAATTGCTCTTGTACAAAATGTCCTGGGACTTTCCAAAAAGCATCGAATAATAATAAAAATTTTAAATGGCAGTGCTGCTTTAGGGGGAAGTCTGGAGGGAAGTACAGTATGTGCATAATACGGCCGCATGAGGCTCTGATTCAAGACGTTGGCCGGGGATTCAGGGAAGCCATGCATGGATAAGATGAGAAATTGCTACTTAAAGGGACATCGCAAGACAGCTATGATAGATGAAGTTCAAGTTAGAATTGTTTAACCTCAAGCAAAAGCAAGTAGAGCTTCCCTGCTACGGGAAGACTGAGACCTGAGTTGACCCAGAGTTCTTGCTGATTTCCAGCTGGAAAATCTGTTTCCTCCTCTGCAGGTTAAAGGAATCCTTTATCATTCCTTTCCTCTTCATAATCAATCTTTAGTTTTCTTAGCAAATTAGAAAAGAGTGCCGGACCTCTGTAGTTCTGTGAAGAAAGAAAAACAAACAAGAAATGTATAAGCACTGCAGTTCTGAACTGGCCTCCTAGACGCAAATTTCCTAAACCATCGCAACCCTCTGGGGGATGCAGCAAGCCCTGTGCATCTAATTTGCACCTCAGGAAGCAAGGCCCTTCTTCCTGGAAAATAGATGAGGAAGTAATAATGTAACTTGGACATTCTCTTTTCTTTCTGGGAGAAATAGATAACTTCTCAACTTTACCACGAGCGTAGACAGTATTTCTCATGCACCCACTTAGAAAACAACCAAAGGACAAAAGGACCCCCCTGCTGCTTCCCTGGTAGGAAGCTTCTCCTATGTGTGCTACCATTCCAGAACTGCCTCTCGTTCGTTCTAGATCTGACGACCTCAGAAAGAGGACTGATGGCTGGGGTCTGGGTCCTTCCCTGCACACCCGGCACATTTGTACACCACCCTCTCCCAGCGCCTGCTTGCCTAGATTCCACACCCGCATCCTCACCTGCTCCCTAAACTCCAGGGAGAAAGAAGTCGAAACAGGCTGCTCTTCTGGAGCCTGGCCTTCTGGATGCCCTTGCCCTGGACGTTTGTAGCCGGGACCAAGCCCCAGCTGACTGTCCGCTCTGGGTGAGCCGAATCTCCAGGAGCAGAGCACACCCCGAGTGTGGACGCCGCTGTTCTGCAGCCATGACCTAGTTCTTTCCAGGCTCACTCTGCGTGTTTCCAGCACTGCTGCTGAGACAGACCCACGTTTTGCCCTTCCAGAGGGAGCATCCTAGGGCTCCGGCTCTGGAGACGGGGCCTGTGAGCTGCCTGTGCTCCCTCTAGTGGCACTGCGAGAACACAACACAGACGTTCAGACCGCGATACAGATGACAGAGGAGTTAGCTGCTGCAAAATGTTTTCAAGAATCAGGGTCAACATCTTTTCCAGAGTCACTTGTTTTTCAAATTTTAAAGACTACACAGTATCAGGAAAACCTTACCTCGTCACTTAATGAATGTTTAACTATAATCCGATTTGGAGTTTAATATTCTGGAATCTTTTTGAAAAACGACTTCACTTTAAAAAAAAAAAAAAGCTATAATTCAGACAAATATACATAGGAATGCAAAAACTGTATTCCGAGAGGTGGTTTTACAGCGCAGCAAGCAGAATGGGTGTGCTTCCCACGTGAACGGAGACCTCGGGATCTGTGCTCTGTGCAGCCAGCCCTAACCCCAGCACAGAGCTGTTCGGTGTGTTGTGTTTCTGCCTCCCCTAGGCACATGCTGCAGATCCACATTGCTGAACACCCCCAGAAGGGCTCTGCCCTTCTCACTGAAATGCTGTTTGTTCAGCTCCCAGCACTGCCCTGCTTGCTCCTTTATTACTTAGCAAAGGTTTGCAGGTAAACTCCTCCTGGGCCCTTCGTGCTGGTGCAGATGGCCAAATGAGTCTGTGTCCTTTGACAGGGTTTCAGGAGGGCTCACCCTGCCTTGACATCATCATATTTCCTTTATATCTGGAATCCTTCCTTCAAACTTCAAGGTACTTTCTAAAAAACTGAGTCATGCCCTTGGGTGAAGGAATTGGACTTTATGACCTTGTTAAAATCAAAGGAGGAGGAGGGACAATATAAACAACAAATGAGGCTTTGACCTATGTCAAGCCTGACCTAGGTCAGGGAGAGACAGTACAGGGCAGCTCGAAGGGCACTGGCGGTCAGGAAAGGCCCTGTCTCTGCAGATCTGCAGCCTCCCTGGAGCAGGGCTGACCCAGGAGTTATTCTGTCTGACGTTCTCCTCCTCCTTTCCTGCTCTGTCGGCTTCTCCCTTCCCCCACACTCATCTCCTGGGTGGCGTCTGTTTTCCTGTGGACTTAGTGGGCACACTCTGGACCAAGAGAGCCCAGACATAATCGGGGATCCTACACATACAGAAATATTAGAGGGGTTATGAAAAGCTTCCTTCCTTCCTTTCTTTCATTTATTTTGTGGTACTGGGGATTGAATCCATTGTCTTTACACTGAGCTACATCCCCATTCCCAGAACTTTTAATTTTTTTGGTTTGAAATAGGGTCTTGCTGAGTTGGTTAGCAGGGCTTGAATTTGCAGTCCTCTTGCCTCAGCCTCCAAAAGTGCTCAGATTAGTCGAGCATCACCACACCCAGCTGAACAGCTTTTCTTTACAAAGCAGTAGTGACCACAGTAATGTCACTAAACCTTTTGGTAGCAACCCACATACATTCTCACCCACACAACTGGTGTGACTTGTGCGGAGGACAATGCTGTAGCTTCTGTTGGATCTAAATTCCTATAGGATTTCGCTAGCAGCAGAGCCCATCCTTGAGGTCACACATTCCATAGAGCTTACTGAGGGCTTCCTGTCACCTGACACATCTCAGAGCTCGAGCTGTACCCATGTGCTCAGCCTGTGAGGGCACTGTTACCCCCACCAGCCGGCTCATGGCCAGCCGCAGGCAAGGCCACAAAGGCAGAGGCCCTGGGGTTTGAGCACAGGCTGTAGGTCCCAGAGCCTGCTCCCGACGTTCTGCCTCACGGGACATGGCAGCCATCTGTGCCAAGTGTGCTGTGTACGGGGAGGACGCCAGGCCACTTTCTCAGAGACCAGGCAGCAGTGTTGCTTGAGTTTGTTTCCTACTATCACCACTGGCTTTAGTGACCTTCTCATGTAGTCGGTATCAGATCTTCTTAAAACCTCCTGCTGCCTCTTTCTCTCTCTCCCTCTCCCTCTCTCTCTCTCTCTCTCTCTCTCTCTCTATTTCTCTCTCTCTCTCTCTCTCTCTCTGTGTAGAAGGCAGTCATAGCTGTGCAATGGTAAACATTGCAACTGAAACGCTTCTCAAGGTCAAGTTACTCAAAGGACACAGACATATCATCTCAGAGCACAGCCCCAACTCACAGAAGAGTGGACCCCTACTCCAGGGATTTCTCCACAGGGAAAAGAGCTACCTTAGATGCACTCTGTAGTCGAGGTAGACTGACAGAGGGCAGAGGACCTGGAAGCCCATCAGCCTTTGGTCCACATTCCAACTCCTGCACTAACCTAACTAGGAGGCAGCCGCAGAGTCTGAGGTTCTTGGAACCTCAGCCACCCTGTTGCCTCGCCTGCTGCCTCCCTGAATCTCACTCCTTATACGTAGATTAAACAGGTGGATGCATGATCCCATCTATATGAGATGCCAGCGAACACGGGGTGTAGTGAATGGATAACAGTCACCCTCACGCTCCTTCCCTGATTTCTGCAGCGTCCTCTCCCAGGACCCAACACCACCCACCACCTGTACCTTTCAGGGGTGAACAGATCTCACTGACATCCACAAGTGATCTTCTCACCCACGGGGGTGTCACGGTGTGGCCAGATGTTGCTCCTAGCGGAGGATCAAAGGTTCTGCAGAGGAGCCCAATACAAGAAGCCCCATTTGTGTCCTCCCAAGTGTCACTCAGGCTTGTGGTCAGGGTGAGGACTGAATTGCCAGGGAGATGGATCGCTTTCTCGGCCTCTGAGAGGCACATGGAGAAGTATAGGGAGGTGATGTGGAACGAGTGGTCAGGGAGGCAGAGTTCCCAGCCTCCACTCTGTTACCTCACTCTAGCAGTTTCCACAATGGCAACAACAGTAGCTGTCCCAGCCTGCTTCCCTAAGGAGTGCTAGCGGGATACTACTGGTGAAACATTGGGGTTCGCCTTAGGGAAATATGCCTGGGGCTCACACAACATACATGTTGATGGTTTTGGAGATTTTATTTTATTTTTTTTTAACCAACCCTAGAGCCATACGAAGTTAAAGCAGGCCTGGAGAAAATCATGAAGTACAGGAATCCAGAGAAAATGCTGCTGGGCCTTGCCAGGGTCCTACCACCCTTCCACCCCGAATCTCTTCCACATAGCTCTCCTAAGGCCATCATCCGCGGTACAGCTCCCGGGGCTGGGGTCTCACCTGCTCCCCACCTTGAGTCATCTGCTGCAGCTGCAGCCCAGTTGCTATAGTTTTGTGTGTCTCCTCGCATCTCCCTTTTGTAGCTCCATGTTTTCAGTGTCATGCATCCTCTCCTACACCTTTCCTCCATTTTCCCGATTCCTTTAATCGCACCAAAAGACAAGCCTGGCTTGTGATGAGATGTCGCTTTGCTAGAGCAGGTACCTTTCTCGGTAAAGGGATAAAGCCTGACAGAGGGAGTTGGGGCCCCCATCCAGGGACCTGGAGAGGGGCTAAGAGATGCAGGACCCTGCTGAGGAGGGGCCACACCAGGGCTCCTGGGGCTGGGTTGCACTCCATAGTGGGAAGCTTGCTCAGAGTTCTGGCCTTCTCTTGCCATGTGCTTTCCACGGTGTGTGGCACCTCAGAACTTGTGAAGGTGGCTCTTGAGACCCATAACTTCACGTTAATACTTCTTATTATCAGCTGCGGCAACTTACAGCCATAGCAACCTTGGCCAAAAGAAAATAACAAGTAGCCCCATGTAGCCAGGTGATATGAGGTAAAACAAGGCTGAGATTAAACCTTTCATAAAGAAAGACTCAGGAAGCAGGACTGTAAATAAAGTGCCTCCCAGTCTATACTCAGAGGCTGAAGCAGAATGTCTTAGTTACTTCCTCAGTGCTGGGGCAGAACACTTAACAATCGTAAGTAGAAGGCAGGATGGTTTGCTGCGGCACAGTTTGCAGAGCTTTCAGTCCTTAGCTGGATGGCTCTCAGGCGGGGCAGCAAGGCAGACAGAGTTTGTGATATGGTAGTGAGAAGCAGAGTGGAGGTGAAAGGTGGAGGAAGGGTAGATGCTGTTCCAGGCAAAGCCCACACGGACCCACCTCTTCCAGCAGGCTTCTCCTCCCCACTTCACACCCAGCCATAAACCTGTCAGTGAGGTAATTCAGTACCACATACCCATGACCCGCAATCACACACTCATGATCCAGTCTCCTCCCCAAAGCCCCACCTAGGAGGGCATTGGCCCTGGGGAGTCATCTAGATATAAGATTTAAAACTGACTGCCTGGCTTAAGGTGTGGGCCAGAGCCTGCGGGATTGTTCTACTGAAACCACAGAGTCATTGCAGAGCCCTTGTTGCAGAGTCAACTCTAAAGGGAATGGTTTTACAATGTTGATCATCCCAGAAAGAGATTTCTACTGTGGCAGCACATGGGAGTTCAGGGGGCAAGTCTTAAACTAAAGAAAGGAAGAGCAGCCACCTCTCTATGGCAAATAGAGTCCACTTTGCAAGAGAACAGGTCCATGAGCTGTCCCAGCCATGTGAAGGCAAGGGAAAGCTGAGCAGAGGTTGGCTGGGACAGGAGGCTTAAGATCGTGGCCCTCTGTGGACATCACAGACACATCTTTGAACGGAACTTCTTTCCTCTGTTAGTGGAAAAGCCTGGGGTCACACAGCTGCAGTGGATGAAAGAGGCCATTTCTGTCCTGTGCTAACACGTGAAGGTGGCTCTCCTGACTCACACATCACCCACGTCTATGGGTACGTGCTTCTACCCTGGCCATTTTAAAGCTACCAATGGTTTAATATCTGGCTTCAAAAGTCCCTGTTACTCAAAAATGTGTCCTGTAAGCCACCTCCACCTGACTCCCCAACCAGCCAGAGTGGACTGGGCAGGGATGTAAAGAGGGGAGCAGCCCCTCGTGAGGTCCTTACCAAGGGGGTGGCAGAATTGGCCTGGGATGAGGAAGCCAGACCAGGTCAAGGCCCTGGTGCAGAACTGTTGGGTGATCATGACCTTTACGTGAGGCCGTGGCCAATGATGAGCTGCAGGTGCACATTCAGGTTCCTGAGTGCTGGTTGCTAAATGTTTTCAGAAATTGAGCCAGCCGGTGCCCCTCACATTGGCATCTTAAAATAGACCAAGACAGGAATATGTGGTTCGGCTGAACGATGCAGGGAATGTTTAAAATAAAATATTATTACAGTAAAAGGCACATAGCCCCTGTTTTGAATACCATCCCTCTCGCCACTTTCTGGAGCAGCCCCAGAAGCCTTCTTTTGTGAGTGTCTTTAGCTCTGCTGTCATGGCCTCAGCCACGTCCTCAAATGATTGGCAGCATTTACCTTCCATGGTCATTTTGACTTTGGGGAGGAGCGTGGTGCCAGATGTGGTGAATGAGCTGGATAAGAGCTCACCGTGATATTTTTCTGAGGCTGCCTTGTTTGGATGGATAGCACTCAGCATCAGCACTCACTACATTTCCAAGCACACCTGTAACAGCACTCATAAGACGGGGGCTTCCAGACCTGCTTCAGAAAGCAGCAAAAGCAATGGGATAAGTATGTTAGAAAATAATGGCAGTGTCTTTTACTAGAATAAAGTTTAAAGTTGAGCATATATCATACATTTTGATCATATATCATATATTTTGATCATACCTCCTATGTATTTCTATCAGGAAATGAAAAAAAAAGTCATAAAACAAAGACTTTCTTAGAAACAAAGTTTTTCTTTGCCTTCACCATCTTTTAGGCCACTGGAGGTGCTGGAAAGCATGACTTCACAGGCCTTGGTGTGAAATCGATACAGGATGAATGAGAAACCTTCCTCGCACACACATACCACCCATTCGCATGATCTCATTTAATCCTTGCAACAATCTTGTCAGGTATCTGGAGAAAATGTTATTTCCCCCTCCTCACCAAACAAGTTACTAAGGAACAGGGTTGGGGGGAAGATGAAGGAGACCATTTTCAAGTCAGCTCTATAAAGAACAGTTAGTGGTCAGCTCGAGGGATCGGGAGATGGTTCCTGCAGAACTGGGCACTGGCGGTGAGGATGTGGTGCGTATCAGTGGAAGAGGTGGGACGTGAACTGACTTATCAGGTACCAAATCAACCTGCAAGGTCAGAAGCAGAAATGCCACGGTCTGGCAGATGAGGCATGGTGGCCATGCGTGAGTTCTGCATTTAAGATACGTAGTGAAAACCGTGGAAATGCACAGGATCCACAGCCTGGAGGCCTTGTGCCGTGTTCACTAAGCCCGAAGAGTGAGCTGGTGTCCCAGCAGCTTCTTGCCATCGTTTCTGGTCAGAGAGAGTCCTGCCCTGATTGGCTGGGGGTGACCTCCTGTCCTCCATGGAGCTCTGCAGGCACCTGAGGGCAGGCAGGCAGAGAAGGGTGGGGAGGAGGATGTGTTGCTCCCCCAGTGCAGCCAAGACAAAGTGCTTAGCTCGCTGATTGGCACAAAGCATCCCACTGCTGCATTAATTCAGGGTTCACTGCTCTGGAGTTGAAGGGTCTTTAGCCAGATTCACAGGTTGGCCTTTTGCTGCATGACTCCAAGGAAGTGGGATTGGGACAGGAAAGTTTAAAGGGAAAATGGCACTTGAAGGAGTCACATTCCCATAAAATGAAGCTGTGCTAACAGCCCCTTCATTATGACAGGCTCAGCAATTTACATGATGGAAAGAAAATTACTTAGATCACGGCTGTATGGGGGAGTGAAATTTCTGTTGAACGTGGTCTGCAGTGAGTTTCACATTTTCCCTAATATGTGAATCTAAAGCAGCAACAACAATAAAGATGACTTCAAAATAGCAGGATGACTATTAATTAGATAAGAGGAAGGGAAAAGGGGGAGGAGAGCAAGGGAAGGCAATATGGGAGTGGATAGAATTAAAATACATTCTGTGTATTGTGAGAGTGTCACAATTAAACCCAACTTAAAAAACTGATATGCTCTGCTAAAGATGTATAGAGAATGGTCTGCCGTTGTCACCTCTTCCAGCTGGATCCTGCTAGACTCCATGTGATGTGACGGCTACATCCCAGACACACACAGGGAGGGAGGGCGGGGAGGAAGCGAGGGAGAGGAGAGGGAGAGAGAGAGAGGGAGACAGCGGGGAGAGAGGCAAACAACCAGAAATGACTACTTAAACTCCATGCCTCCATTGATCATACATCGTCTTAGAACATCTCAGAGTTTGATGTGGGATGTGTTTTTTCCCAGAAGTATCTTTAATTCGTCATGTATAAACCAGAAAAAAAGTTTGCAATTGTTTTACATTAAATTGTAATGTTTCAGAGAAAGTTGCATAGCGTATCTGTTGTCTGAAGCGTATTTTAATCTAGGAACGGACGTCCGATTAATTACAGATAAAGGTTAGGAAAACAAACAGTTCTCTCCTTTAGAGAGAAGATATCTCCTGACACTATTGTACCTGACTGGGGTCTGATGTCTTGTGAGTTCCTCGGGGAACCGAGAGACAAGAGAATTTATTCTTTATTCATGAACTCCTCTTTCTCTGAGAAAAGAAAATTGAAGACGAACCGAAAGGGCCGCCGTCTTTGGGAAGGCGCCGGGGAAATGCGTTAGGAGAACAAGTCCTGTCGTGCACCCCGAGGCTCCGCACCGTCCTCTTCCCTGGGAAGGGCCTGGGAGCAGCAGATGGGTCCGGCGTTTGGTGAAGCAGCCTATGGAGTCTGCCTTCACGAGAGTTCAGATGCAGAGCAGGAGCTGGTGAATGGCGTGTCGTGTCGGCATTAAGAACAGGAGAAGCCGCAGCTTGACCGAGGTCCTCGGATCTCCATCCCCAGCGGCCCTCGGCGCAAGGACCCCCGGATGATGCAGCAGTGGTGACGAACGTGGCATCTACCTGCTGCAGTCTTCCTGGCCTCATCATGCTCACAGGTATCACCAAAAGCTTTCAAAGGGGCCAGCTTTTCCCATCCCATTCATGCCTCGGATGGAGCAGCGCTTACTTCCTCAGTCACCTTTGTCATCATCAAGGGCTGCCCGGGCACAGGCACGGCCTGCCGCTTTGCAAGTCATCTCCAGCAGAATTCCTTAGGCTTCCGGCTTCCTGGCTCACATACATCCCGTGTCAATTCATGCTCTATCAGAGTTTCTGCCCTTCTCCCAGAAGATACCGTATTTCTTTCACAAAGGTATCCAGCGAGGTTTTCCTTTTCTGATTTGAGTGACAAACCTGAGACGTAGCACCAGGGTTGGAAAGTAGGGCTGTGTAGCTCTGTGTGAGATCCGCCTCTTCCAACACTCGCCGGGATCTTCCGTCGCGCTGTGACATGCTACTCTTTCTGAGTTCACCCACATGATTTGGAAAACGCTTGATGGGCGCTTGGCGAGGAGCCCCACTTCCCAGGTCTGGCCAGACCCGCACTGTGGACGAGGAGGATGTCACCATCTCGTGGCTAGAAGGCCAATCTGGAGAGACGCCTGCTGGCCGAGGGAAATACGTTTTCCGTCTGACAGTTTCAATTGTTCCTTCCTCAGACTGTCAGCGGATGTCCCTTAAAACAGCTGCAGATTCTCTGGGACTGGGACAAGTAGTATGTGTTATCGAAAAAATTCCTTTTTCAGCCCTTGCTTGGAAGGTGAGAATTTAGGACAATTGAAAAATAATTGGGATTGAAAATGAGAAAGCCACAGAGAAAAATTACCGAAAGGAAGCACTCTTCTTCAAAAAGATCAATAAAATGAATAGATTTCTAGCCAGGCTATCTGAATAATAGAGAAGACTCAAATTACTGATAACAGAAATGAGTAAGGAGCCATAATTATAGATCTCATGGACATTAAAAAGATGATAAAAGATCATTATGACTCACTTTATGTTCAGTTTGATAATTTCGGCAAATGGGCTTTTTTTTTTTTTTTTTTTTTTTGAGACAGACTCTCACTTTATAGTGCAGGCTGGGTCTTGAACTCACTATGTAGCCAACGCTGGCCTCAAACTCATGGCAACCCTTCTGCCTCAACCTCCAAAGTGCTAGGATTATAATTGTGTGCCACAAGGCCTGGTGCATGGGCCAATTTCTTAAAAAGCAAAATTTATAAAAACACACAAAGAAAGTAGATAACCTGACCAGGTCTATGTCTTTAAAGAAAAAGTCATTAACAATCTTCTAACAGAAAGCCCCAGTCACATATTGATTCACTAATAAACTCTACCAAATATTTAAGAAAGAATTTATACCAGCTCTCTATAATCTCTTCTATGATACAGAAGCAGAGGGAAATTTAACTTATTTGGCACTACTCTAATACAGTAATACCTCAGTTCATGAACACTTCTGTTTGTGAACAAATTGGCTCCTGAACAGAAATGTTCAGCACAATTTTGCTTTCTTTCACTTTCACCTCAACCTGGCTGTCTTCCCCAGAATCATGGACTGAATTAAGTTCATGAACCAAGGTACCACTGTATGAAAACCAAGGACGTCACAAGAACAAGAAACTCAAGACTAAATATTACATGGACATAAATTTAGAATCTTTATCTAAATATTAGCAAGTCAAATCCAACAATGTATAAAAAGCATTATATACCATAACCAATTAGGATTTGTTCCAGGAATGCAAAATTGGTTCAACAGTTGAAAAGAGGAATTAAGATTATCAGCCACATCAATTAGCTAAAAAGCAAAAATCTCTTTTAAAAATAAAATTTATTCCATTCCCCCTCTCAAGCCCTTCCCCTGCCTATGTACAAAAGCTTTATTTCCATTCTCCCTCTATTTTTACTTTTTTCTTGTCCCTTCCTTTCTCCCTCCCTCCTCCCTTGTTCCCCTTCCCATTTGAACACTTTCTTCCCATTTCCCAACAGCCGTTATACATTTCAGATCTTATTTCCACTTTCAGTTCCTCACCCAGAGAAATAATGCAGTATTTAAA
The DNA here is from genome assembly GCF_012274545.1 of Fukomys damarensis. Lineage (NCBI taxonomy): Eukaryota > Metazoa > Chordata > Mammalia > Rodentia > Bathyergidae > Fukomys > Fukomys damarensis. Next base: position 13,631,249 of record NW_022900922.1, on the reverse strand, counting down.
CATGTGTATTTGATTTATTTCCCTTAGGAATGTGGTCTCAAGGCCCATCCATTTAGCTATAAATGTCTGAAACTCATCCTCCTTCATGGTAGTACTACTCCATTGTATTAAAAAACCATATCTTGTTTATCCACTCATCACGTGATGGGCATTTGAGCTGTTTCCAAGATTTAGCTATTACGAACTGTGCCACCATAAACATGGGGGTGCATATATCTCTGTGGTATGATGCTTTTAATTCTTTCAAGAGAATACCAAAAAGAGATATAGGTAAGTCAAATGAAACCTTTAGTTTTAGTTTCTTTTAGAAATTGCTACACATTTCCACAGTGGTTGCACCAGTCTACACTCCCACCAACAGTGGAGAAGGGTTCCTTTTTCCCCAACGGCCCCTCCAGCATTTGTTATTGGTTGATTTCTTGATAGCAGCCATTTAATGAGGAAAAGTTTTATGCTCTCAGTATAGTAGAAGTAGAAGGGGACCTCATCAACTTGATAAAGAATATCTACAAAAGATCTATAGGTAACATCTGTTTAATAGTGAAAAACTCTATTTTCCCATTAACACTAGAGCCAAGGAAAGCAGCAAAGCACCAGCCAATGCACTGAGAAGAGGAGAAAATGTGTACTGATTGAGAGGAAATGAATAAACAATCTTTGTTCACAGATGGCATGGCTGTTTATGTAAAAAGTCCCAAAGAATTATTAAAAGCCTCTAGGAACTAAATAGGTTATCATAGCAACTTTCCAAACTTTATACAAAGTCTTTCTTTCCTATATACCAATAATAATAATTGGAATTTGAAATTAAAAACATAATATCGCTTATATTAGCACACAAAATGTAACACTTATTATGTAAATTTAACAAAATACGTACAAGGTATATATGAGGCAAATTATAAATCTGTAATGAAAGAAATATCAAAGAATTAAACATATAGATGTTTCAGATTAGAATGGTTAGCATCGTCAAATGTCAGTTCTTCCAAACTTGATGTGAAAATTCAGTGCAGTCCCAATCAGAATTCTGGAAAATTATTTTGTAGATATGAATGAACTAATTTTAAAGTTTATATGGAAAGGCAAGAGACCCAAAATAGCCAGCACAATAGTGAAGGAGGTAAGCAAAGTTGGAAGAGTGACATCACTTCAGGCATTCCTAAAACGCTACCATTATCAAGGCCATGTACGGTGGAGAGAACACTGAAATTAACTGATAGTGCAAAATAGTGAACCCACAATACACTCATGCTAACAGAGCCAACTTATTTTGACATAGAAATATGGGGAATACAGTGGAAAAAGAAGTTTTTTCCCCAACAAATATCATTGGAACAACAGGACATCCATATGAAAAAATTAATTTATAACCTTCACAAAAATTAAGTTAAATGCAAAATACAAACACATAAATCTACTCTTAGAAAATCAAATAGGATACAAGAGATGGTGTTTTGTTTGGCCATCACTCTTTTAGATGTAACACCAAAGGTATGGTCCATTAAAGAAATAATTAATAAGTTGAAATAATGAAAAACTTTTGTATTATGAAAGGTAATAAAACAATGAAATGAAAACTGTGGACTGGGAGAAAATCTTTGCAAAACTCATGTCTGATAAAGGACTGGAACAATACACAAAGAACTTTAAAAACTTGACAATAGGATAAAAACCACTTTAAAATGAACAAAATAATCAGACAGACACCTCATTGAAGAAGATATAGAGATAGAAAATAACCATTTGAACAAATGCTTAACAATGTATGTCACTGGGGAGTTGCAAATTAAAACAATAACATACGACTACAATCCTATTAAACTACTCAAAATCCAAAGCACAGACAATATTGCAGGTAAGAATGTAGAAAGATTAAAGCCACTTTGGAAGAGAATTGGTACATTTCTTACAAAACTACACAAACTCTTACCATATGAATTAGCAATTACACCCCATGGCATTTACCCAAGTAAGCTCAAAACTTACATCCACACAAAATAAGTATCTTAGGGAGATGATAAGAGGTCAATGGTTTTGGGGATTAAGATGGAGGTGGGGGAATAGGTTGAACACAGATGATTAGGGCCCTGAGACTATCCTGTGTGATATCATACTGTTGGATACATGTCATCATATACTTGCCAAGACTCGCAGAGTATACAACACACAAAAAGTGAACCCTCATGTAAACTGTACGCTCTCTTTAAGAATAATGTCCTCATGTAGGTTTATCAATTACAACTAGGATACTGTACTAATACACTAATAGGGAAATTTGAAGGGTGATGCTAAAGGCAGCAGAGGGGAACTGTATCTACTGTCCGCTCATTTTTTTCTGCAACCCTAAAATTGCTCAAAACATAGAAACTAGAGAGAGGGAGGGAGGGGAGAGGAAGGAATGAGAGGAGGAGGAAGAGAGAAAGAAACAGACAGAGAGACAGAGACAGAGACAGAGATTTGGTACCCAGACTGCACAGTCACACCTTTCCCGGAATCCTTGGACACTTTTTTATTTTGAAATCTTTTCTGCAGACACAGCCATGTTTCTCCTTGCTGAAATTGTGCCACAGCTAACACTTTTACTGATTCTAATGGCATTTCTAAAATAAAACAAGTCAAGTAAGGCAGCAGAAATAATTTCCCAGGCTGTCATATATTGAGTGATCCCTGCAAACCTATCACCATGCATTATTTTCTAATAATCACTGCAAGTGTTTCTACACATCTAGGAAAGGGATTGAGTTTCTGGGCTGATAGCTCTGAGCTCTCTGCTCTTGGCTATAGTAAGAAATATGAACGCTATTATTCCCTCTGCTTATAGGCCCTTATGTATTTGGACTGCAAACTGATAGGAGTATGATGGTCTTGTGCTTGTTCAATCCATTCTCCATCAAAATTGATCTATTTCTGACATTGTCTAAATGTTTGCATGATTATTTTATCTGTCTCTAGGTGGTTTTTAATCCTTGTTTGTTAATTCACACTTAACTTCCTTTTCTCCTTTGCTAAAGGTCCTTCATTAAGATCATTCTCAAAATGAATAGATCTTGGGGCCAGGGATTTAGCTCAGCAGTTCTGCTGCCTGCCTCACAAGTGCAAGGTCCTGAGTTCGATCCAAAACAAAACAAAATGAAACAAACAAAAAAAAATCTCACAGCTTTGCTGGGGGAGATTTTTGTAGAATCTCTTGCAGATACTAAGACTCATGTTTGCTTTTTTGTTTATATTTTCTCTTTGTTCGGCCTTTGTTTCTACTTCCTGGAGGATAACGGACTGGAAGGCTCCCTCATCAATATACAGATATAAATTTGGAGGAATTTGATGTCTAAAATGGCAAAGTGGGAGACCAGTCAGCAATACATCTATGGCACCAATACAAATAGAAATATCATGGGAAACCTTTAGCTTTCCAAACATCATAACTGAAAAACAATAGATAAAAGAGAAAACATGGAGAAAAATCAGATATACAAAGGAAAAAGCAAACATAACTTGTTCAGAGTAGCCACGGGATCCTATCTTTCTCTAAAATTGTACCAAATTGGGAAGTCAATGTATGCTATCTTACTCTGTGACTATTTGATACTCCAAAGACACAAATTGTATAGTTCTTAAATGGGAATCTTGTCCTTGCTGCACTGTATTCCCAGATGTACCTAGTAAAATGTGAAGAACACATAGACAAACTCTTTTATTCCCCCAGTACCAGGGATCGAACTCAGGACCTTGGGCTTTTGAGGAAGGCACAGTGCCAATGAGCTAAATCCCTGGCCCTAGACAAACTCTTGATACATGAACACAGGTCTATTTGATCACCATCTTTAAAGGGGAGATGGTTACAACAAGGAATAAGGAGCACTGAGAGTTGGTAGATGGTATAAGATCCTACCCTCTCTTGCTTCTTTCAAACAAACTTAGATTTCCATTGCTACTTCCTGGGGACTGACCCTTTAGGTCAGCAAAAGATCTAAGGGTATAAAGTCTGGAACCTGGGGCTCAGGGATGCGGTTGAACAGTGAGTCTGGGTGACAGTGTGGGGATAGAGGCTGTAACGCTCTGGAAGAGCCTGTCACCTAGAGCTGCCTGTGGTTCACTACCAGCATCTAGGTTTGGCAGAGACTTAGAGGCAGGCAGAGGAGCAGAAGAGCTCTACAGTAGGAAGGCTGGCCTCCTGTGCGCCTGGACGGAAGCTGTTGGCTTACTGAAGTTTAGGCAGCCAACTATGCGGTTTCCTATATGACTAGTTAGGGCCGCACATTTGGCTTTCCGTGGCTGTTCTAAAATTGGATGTGGGCACAAAAAAAATCAAAGAAGCTGTCATTACTAATCAGTCCTGGTCACTCGGGGCTGATAATTACCTGGTTCTCACTAGACGTGGCGGTCTGACCTGCTCTGAGTCTGGCTTAGAGCTGGCTGGCTACCAGGATGCTATTTGTGGGTGGAGGGACAGTCCTATTTCTTGCCAGGTTGCAGTCAGAGTTCCATTTCTTGTGGTCTGGTCATTACCCTGGCTACTTAGTCTTTCAGTAGAGCTGGGAACAGCTGGAAGAAAACCAGAAGACCTGAAATTTGGAAAGCATAAAAATTCTGACTGGGTCCTTTTCATTTTACATTACTTCATATGTTATCAACGAGAGCAGGGTGAAACCTTGAGCCTTGGGGTCAAGTCCTCCACTGTCTGTCCCCTGTGCAGCAGTTGGCAATAGTGCTGGGGGCTGTTGACTCTAAGCCTCTCCCACACCGTGTCCCTGGGACCTTCTGAGCCACAGCACACTCAGCGAGGTAGAGGGAGCGCTCCCTCTGTGAGAATGTAATAGCTCTGTAATTTATTCAGAGAAAGGGCCCTGTGGGCATGCAGTGACAGGCTGTGGCATCTGGAAAACATTGGCAGGCCAACCTGAGCATGTGCCATGCTGCTCCCAGCCGCCCCACCAACCGCAATTAACATGGCAAGCTGTGGAAGCTGATTTTCTCCTCCTCCTCCTCCTCTT
>NW_022900922.1:13618678-13625983 GCF_012274545.1 Fukomys damarensis | reverse complement strand
TCCGCCTCCTCTGCCTCCTCCTCCTCCTCTCTTTCTCCTCCTTATTTTGGTACAGGGATTGAACTCAGGTCCTTGCACTTTCGAGGCAGGCGGTGGAACCACTGACTTGCATTCTCTCCCTTCTGTGTCAAACTGTGGGATTTCAACGTTTTGAATTCTAAAGGAAAGGTTTTGTTGTACTGGGGATTTTGTATCAGAGCAGATGGCTGATAAAAGAACAATTAATTGTGAAGCAGTCGATTTAACAAAGCATTGAATGAGCGATTGAATGACAAATGAATTGAATCCATGATAGAATTCAGAACTCATCTTAGACCTCCCATCCTCTGTGGTCCCTGCTGCCCCTGGGCTTCCCGGCTCCCAGGCCTCACTGTTATAGGGAGGTGAGAGGCCATAAAGTACCTATCCAGCTCCTATTTTTCTCTGGCAGCAGCTTTGGGACAAAGACAACCCTTGCTTCTGCACCCTCCGCATTCGTCACTGACTCTGCCTGGAGTGGGGATAATGTTTAATGCTTAGTGATGGAATACTTTAGTGAATACGACATGCTGCAGGAAAAAGGCCTGGTGATTTGGAAATACTGAAGAAAACATTTCCAGTATCATCATCTCTCCCCTTTCCTCATTTCTTGAAAGGATTCACATGATGCTTTAAAAATTTTTTTGGTCTATAGTGCATGGTTCATGCATTAAAAAGTTATGAGATAATTGGATCTGAGGCTTCTGACTGGGTCTTTTTCATTTTACATTACCTCTTATGTTATCAGCTAGAGCAGGGTGGCACCTTGAGCCAGGAGAACTGTGTATGTAGGACACAGGTAAACAGAATTAGTGGCAAGTGGAATTCCTGCATCAAGAAACCACTGTGGGGAGAGAGGTGTTTGGACTGACAGATGAAGTGAGTGTTTCCAGTGGGGCCTCACGCTGCTCCTCCAAGGGAGCCGTGGGCAGAAGTTGAGAGCAGGGCAGGCTAAGCCAACCTGGACACAATCCTGGGTGGCACCTGTCACCTGACTTCGGGAGTCAGCAGCTCAGGAAAGGTAATTGGAAATTCAGAGTGGCTGCTTTTTTCCAGCCACAGTGAGGAGCAGTAGAGAAAAACAAAACAAAACAGGAAGCCCAGACTGTTCCCTGAGAAACATACATGAAAGAGACAGAAACTGACAGCCCAAGGAAGAGAAGTGTCCAGAGAGGCAGGAGGAGCCTGGCTGGAGCAGGAACTGCAGAAGTGGTGGACAAAAGATATGGCACTGCAATTGTCCCAGGGAGAAGGGCAGGAGTTCCTGCCTGAGCTTTATGAAAAGTCCCCTCACAGATAGCTGTTTTCTGCAAGAATCAAAGACCCGGGTGTGTTCTGCTCCTAACCCTGAGTACTCTTCCGAAAGCTCAGTGGACGAACAGTATAGAGAATGGCCAAAAGCATGCAAATAGGCATGACCAAGATTTCTTGGACGGCAGAATAATAATAAATAGCAATCACCTGCTCCAAGGTAACCTGTCATTGAAACAAGATGCTTCTGATTAAAAAGATACTTGGCTTTTTTTGTTGGGAGATTTTTGATTACTGATTCAATTTGCTTACTAATTATAGGTCTGCTCAGGCCTTCTAATTCCACATGATTCTGTCTCAGTAGGTTGTATGTTTCTAGGAATTTATTTCTTCTGGGTTATCCACTTTGTTGATGTATAATTGTTCATATTAGTCTCTTCTGATGCTTTTTGTATCTGTTGTATGTGTTGTCTTTTGTTTATGATTTTCTTAACTATTTTATCTAAAAGTCTATCAAAAACCTCCTAATCTAGTGTTGATCTTTTATTTTTCTATTCTTCAGTGTAGTTCTGCCCTATTCTGTATTATTTCATTCCTTCTGTTAAGTTTGTTTCTTTTTTTCTAGTTCATTGAAGTATGAAATTAAATGGTTTATTTGAGATCTTCCTTTTTCAATGTAGGTGCCTTTTGCTTTAAATTTTTCTTTTATAATTGCATTTGCTATATTCCATATTACCTGTTATGTTGGATTTTAATTTTCATTTGTTTCAAGATATTTTCTAATCCCTCCTTTGATTTCTCCTTTGACCCATTGATTATTTAGGAATACATTGTTTAATTTCCATATACTTGTGGGTTTTGCAGTTTTTCTATAGGTTTATTTATTTATTTATTTATTTTTGTACTGAGGATCAAACTCAGGACCTTGCACCTGCGAGACAGGTGGTGGAACCACTGAGCTACATCTCCGGCCCTTCTATAGTTATTAATACCACTTTTACCCCATTACAGTAGGAAAAGATACTTGGTGTGATTTCAAACTTCTTAAATTTGTTTCAAACACTGAAAAGTTTGAGAACTGAACGTACTCTTCCTATAAGAAATAATGGAAAACCAAATATTTGGTTCTGAGGCCCAAAAATTGTAAGTTCATTTTTCCAAGACTTTAACAAATTTTGCAATGATTTCTTTGACTCTGTGGTGGTTTTCACAGTTTTCCTCTTAGCTTTACTGCTGGTATCACTTTCTTTGGAGCAATGGTTATGATATTTTATACAAATAAAGCACACAAGAAAAGCACAATGACAAACGTTTGATGAACTAGTACCAGCACTGTAAGTTGTGTGGGTGAGAACTACACTTACACTGGTGTCACCCCCTTTGTGTCCCTGGGGAGACATGATATGTGAATTACAGCTCCTACAGGGTTTGTTTTTCAAGTCAGACTTTTGGTTTGACTATCAAACAAAGTTATGAACACCTAGCAGATATTTTTTGGACTTTGCTGTTGGAGTAGTGGAAAGTTTGAGCTTAGAGCCATTTGGCAACCGAGGTATCACTGTGTAGCATAAGATCTTAAAACTGCACAAAGGCAAGTCCAGCTCAGGAGCCAGAGTCTCCTATGGATTGAAATATCACAAGGCAAGATAAGTGACTGATAGATATGTTTCATGCTTTGATATTGATCAATCTATCAATCTAGGGACCTCAGATTTCAAGAAGAGATCCTAGGCTTCTCATGTTCTACACTGGAGCACATCCAAGTGGGCAGGTTAGTCTCCCACCCATCTCCCACTGGGACTTTGTGCTGCACCACAAAGAAACTCACACGTTTCATCCACGCTCCTCAAGGCAGTCTCCTGGTGCATGCCCAGTCCCAGGGTACTCAAGTTTGAGGACAGTATCTGTCGTCTGGAGAGCAGACCAGGGAACAGACGCATACAGCTCCTGAGAATGTTCTCGGAGCTGACTGAGCAGAGTGCAAGCTAGGCCCAGGGGCGAGAATTCACCCTACCTTGGCTTGGGTGTCCCTCTCCCCCACAGGTGGAGGCACGGGCAGGGGAGGAGTCAGAGGTGAAAGGCCAGAACAGGGCCCATGTAGTGCATGTCAGAGAACAGCAGTGGGCAGTGGGTTAACAACTCTTGAGTGTTTTTCTTTCCAGTGTCCTTGCATTTCTAAGAAATGCTCAAGGAGGTTTGATTTACAGTTTTAATGCATGGACATTTATCACAGTTATGTCACACTTTTAATCAAAATGACAGGGTGTATTAGTCAGGGTTCTCCAGAGAGAAGGAACCAAGAAGAAATAGAGATCTAGAGATATGGAGATGGATATAGCTATAGATATACGAGGAGGGATTTATTAGGGGAGTTGGCTCATGTGCTCAGAGAGGCTGAGAAGTTCCATGACTGGCCATCTGCAGGCTGGAGGCCAGGAGACCCCAGGAGTGTGGTGGCTCAGTCCATGTCTGCAGGCCTCAGGACCGGGAAGCTGATGGTGTGACTCTTCAGATAAAGCCAAGACCTGAGAACCCAGGGCCACTCATGGGAGACCTAGAGTTCAAGGCTGAGGAGCCTGGAGTTCGCATGTTCAAGGGAAGTGGAAGGAAAGTGTGGCTTAGCTCCCGGAGACAGAAAAAACCCTCGAAACTCTTTTCTTCCATCTAGTTCTGTTTGGGCCTCCACCCAGACAGATCCCAAACTGGTGTCACTGAAGGTGGATCTTCCCACTCAGAGTACCACTTCCGGTCAACATCCTCAAGAAACACCTGCACCAACATGCCCAAAAATGAGGCTTCACCAGCCCTTGAGACATTCCTCAATCCGGTCAGACCGACCCTGAAATTAACCAGCACGTAGAGGTTTCTGTCTCATGATAAAGTAAAAAAGCAAGTTCATTGGTTTTGAAACCTCAAGTATGAAATTGTGTATGTGGGGAGGGAGGAGAGCTGGTGAGTTAGTCAGCTTTTCACACTGTGATAAAATACCTAATATAAACACCTTAAAGGAGGACAGGTTTACCTTGGCTCCCAGGTTCAGAGGTTTCAGTCCGTTGTTTCTGGGCTTGTGGTGTGGCAGAAGTATCATGGTGGGAGAGTACTGTCGAGCAAAGCTTCTCACCTCATTGCAGCTGGAAAGCAGAGAGAGATAGAAAGAGGCAGAGAGCGACTGGGAGCAAAATATAGTCCCTAAGTTCACACTCTCATGATCTACTCCCTTCAACTAGCCTTCATCTCCTCCCATCACTGTCTAATAACATCATTAAATTATGGTCTCTCTTCGGTAGATTAATCCACTGACAAGGTTGGATTAAAGCCCACATGATCCAATCATATCCAGAAGACCTTTCTCTGAATATAGTCTTCTGGGGATCATTTCAGATCTAAACCGAACCAACTGGCCATCCAGTATGATGTAGAAGCTGTATATTTCAATTTACTCACAATAAATAATGCTAATAATGCTTTTTATTTGGCTAATGTGAAATAATGTCATATCTTTGTCATTTGAGTTGTAGGAGAGATGGTTCCCTGTATGGGACCGGGGGCCATCACACATGTGCTTTTCATTTTTCTTCCCCATAGAAAGGATATGAGATTAGAACTCCTGTTTGCTTTCTTTTAGGTTTTCTATTACAGAATACGAGGCTGGATATGTAGCCCAATGGTAGAGTGCTTACCTAGAATGCACAAGACCCTGGGTACCATTTCCAGAACCCCCCCCATTAAATTACTTACAAGGGAGAATTGGGAGAACCTACTTCTACATTTCCCAGTGGAGACCATAACAGTGACGGTGTGTCACACAGGTCTACAGTCTTTGCCCCAAGGAGAGAGGAGAATGATACAAAGGGTACAATGTGGCGCCTTCTCTCCAAGGCCACTGAAACTGCTTCCCTGCGGTCCCAGGGTGCCTCCTCTGTGCTGTGATGAAAATGCTTCTGTTATCTACGTCCAGCCAGTCATCAGAGGACTACCTGGTTCTAGCTCACGTCTTCCAGGAGGCTGTAGAATCCCCTCTCTCCAACAGGCCAGGGGCATTTCCACCTTCCTTTGATGAGGACATGTGACTATGGGGAACTTTTGACCTAACTCCAACATGGCGTCAGTGGATCCCTCACATAAGCCTGGGTTCTACTCCTACTCAGCAGTGCTGGCAAATTCTCCTATCCCTGCTGGATGGTATTAGAGAGGCCTGGTAGGGAATGGAGACTTTTACCATCATCAAGTGGTGAGGACCCCATGAGACTGTGTGAGGGGCCAATGCATCTCCCTGCCCAGCAGTGGTAAAAAGCCCTCCCTCCACACACCCAGGTCAGCCCACACCAACTTCTGCCTCAGCCAAGTCGTGCTGAGGTGGCACCTCCCTTCTCCCACAATGGTGTCAGAAAAGGTCAGATAAAAGACAAGTCTAAAATAAGATCCAGGATCCTTGCATAATAGAAGAGCACCCTATTTTCAACAGAAAATCTCTCATTAGGCAGAATCAGAGCAATCTCAAGCTGAATAAAAAATCATCAACTAAAAGACAGAGATTGATAGTGGATTAAAAAACAAACCCAATTACACTTTGTCTATCACAAACTCAAAGTAAAAGAATAGAAAATAGATCATAAAGTATCAGTGAAATATAGACAGAAGTGGCAACATTAAGAAATAAAATAGCATGTAGAGAAAAAGAAAATACCAGAAAAGAGGTATGCATTTATGAAAAAAAGTTGATTCACCAAGAAAATGCAGCAACTCTCTGTGTACATCAAACCACTGATATGTAAAGCAAGTGAAGTGGAAATTAAGTGAAGTGAGAGATGCAAGAAGAACTAGACAAATCCACAGATACAGTGGAAGACTGCAACACCTCTGTCTCTCTCAGTCATGGACCAAACAACTGGGCAAAAGTCAGCAAGGATGTAAAATGGGATGTGAAAGAACCCTGAATATCATTCACAAATAAGACCTCATTAATGTTTGTCAAGTACTCTGGTAATGGACTGAAAACACAGGTGCTAGACTGGAAGAAAATTGTTGCAAACCATGTCTCCAATAAAGGCTAGATCTAGATCTGAGAACTTCAAACTCTCAAAGATCCAACAGTCCAAAAGCAAATAATCAAATTAGAAAGTTAGGCAAAAGTTTCAGAGACATATCACTGGGGAAACGGCAAAGAAGCATGTGAAAAGATACTCAACATCAGCAGCCACTAAGAGTATCACTGCACACCCATAGACACGAGTTAAAAGACAGTAAAACCTCAAACACTGGCCTGGAAATAGAGTAGAGGATCCTTGCACTGAGGGAAATGTTTCATATCTTGCTGTCTCTGGGAGGATGTCCTAGGGTGGGTAGGGGACTATGGGCCTGTACGTGTTACTATAGGAGTCAGCGAATAAAGGACATGTGGTATCTGCGTGTGTGCTTTTTTATAACTAACCAATCTAATTTTTTCAAGATTAAAAAGATTAATTTAAAAAACATATGCTCTGGGTTGTAAGGTCCATCCCAAATTGTATAAGCCTTAGAAAAATGCACCTTGAAAAACACTGGGATAAGGAGTGGGGGAGTTTTTAGTAATTACTCCAAACAATTTTAACAACTATTAAAATGGCTTTAAAAAGTCAAAAGATCAGCTGGGTATGGTGGTGCACACCTGTAATCCCAGCACTCGGGAGGCTGAGGCAGGAGGATCGCTGTGAGTTCCAGACCAGCCTGGGCTACATAGTGAGTTCCAGGTCAGTCTCACCGTCTCAACTTCATAGTGAGACCCTGTCTCAAAAAAACAAAAAACAACAACAACAAAAAAGTCAGAAGATCTTTACAAATGCAGACATCCCTCTGTAAGCCTCAAGGTGGAAAAATCTTCTTTGTCTTTATTTATTTATTTTTTGGTACCAGAGATCGAACTCAGGACCTTGAGCTTGCGAGGGAAGTAGAGGAACCACTGAGCTAAATTCCCAGCCCATTCCTTGTCTTTAAAACCTCAGTAAAGTGTTGTATTCTCTGGGTTTTTTTTTTCATTATCTAGCAAGGTATATATAT
>NW_022900922.1:13580603-13618602 GCF_012274545.1 Fukomys damarensis | reverse complement strand
ATATATATAAATATATGTGATATATAAACTATGTATGTATTTTATAAAAAGACTTAAATACTCAAAACTGATAATCTTTCTTCTTCCGACTTTAGTCCTGTAGACGTGAATAGAAACCTAGCTATTTCTGGCAAGTATTACGTGACTCTTTAGGACATGAATTTTCATCCTAGCTGTTCATTCTGCTATCATATGATGTCAGTTCTAAAGGCCATCAAAGGCAACTGTCTCATTTACTCTGCTCCTTGAACATCTTAATACCTGCACCTGACCCTGTGCTGACTAAAATGATTTATCTTTTTTTCTTCCAAGTTCAAAGCTGTGTTAAAACTGCATCCCATAATGGCAGAAAGCTTGTGTCTTGGATTGAAAACTGAACAAAGTTGGTCTTCGGTCCAACCAACTTTTCTTTTCCTGGTTCTCCCATATCCTCGGTAACAATTACAGTTTTCTGAAGTCTATATCATCACTTTTATGGCCAATTTATTTTCATTAAAAATGCCAACATCTCAAGATAAATTAATGAAATTCAGTAAGCAATGGCTTCTGGTCCATATTTCTTTGTGACTCTACAGACAGCTACTGGGGGAAAAATTGAAATATTGATGTTGCCTATCTGTCAGGTAAGAATATTTGTCCACCAGGGTCACAAACTTTTCATAGGCAGTCTTTCAAATTGTACCTGAAACTCAGAACAGAAAATGCAAATTGAAAAGGTATGCAGCATGTTACTAACTTGATACAAATTAAATACAGAAAAACCCCCAGACCCTTTTCTTCCTCCTCACAGTTAGGATATTCTTCATTTTACGTTGACTGACAAGGTTCTGAGTAATCAAGCAGACCATTATGGAGTTAATATATATAATATAAGTGCCACATTTGTGGATAGATTGTGTTGAGCAAAGTTCGCCATGCATTTCTGATCCCCAAACTTCCTCATGGACCGCCACCACTCTGCAATGTATCCCACATACAGAAATTCAACTGTCTCTTGGGAAGATATCTTGAGCATTAAGTATTATCCCACATGCCCTGATCCCTCAATACATGCTTATTGACTGAATTGCAGAGTAAAATGGCAACACAGGAAATAATTTCCAGGTCCATTTAAATATTCATCTTAAAATATGAACCAGGAGATCCCGTAGTGCTCATCTCAAATGTTGACTTTGTGAACTCCTTGCTACAAGAGATCAGGTCTCTTCACGGACAAGCTCTTGCCCAGGGCCTGGCCCTATGTCAGGTACATAGGGACACTTAGTAAATATTTGTGGAAAATAAGTAAGCACGACATGGAGAATTCTGGGTTGGGAACTTAACTGGACAGTGATGATATTAACCAATAAAAAATTTAGAAAGGGGGCAGAATAAACAGTTCCGTACAGCCCCTTTAGAAGAATGTTTGGCAGTTTCTTACAAAACTAAACATACCCTTGGCATTTACTCAAAGAATTGAAAATGGAGGTACACAAAAACCTATCCACAGATATTTACAACAGCTTTATTCATAGCTACCAAAACTTGGAAACAAAAAGGATTTCCTTCAGAGGGTGCATGAGTTAATAAACTGTGGTCTGTCAGACAATGGAATACTGTTTGGTGCTAAATGAGCCATCAAGCATTGAAAAGATAGGGAGGAAGCATAAATAAATGCTTACAAAATGAATGAAGCCAGACTCTAAAATCTACAAACTATACAATTCCAAGTTTTTTGTTTGTTTGTTTTTTGGGTTTTTTTTGTACCGGGGATCAAACTTGGGTCCTTGAGCTTGTGAGGCAGGCGGTGGAATCACTGAGCTAAATCCCCAGCCCTGAAGTTTTATTTATATACATTATTTTATTCTCATTTTAACTTTGAGTGGAATGTCCATTAATATAAATTGTATTTATTTTTATACTTTTATTTTCACTAGTTTTGCTTCTAGGCAAATAGCAAAAAATAAATTTTTTTTAAAGTCCCACGAAAGGTGTATTGTTTTTTGGGGGTACCGGGGTTTGAACTTGGGCCGTTGTGCTTGTGAGGCAGATGGAGGAACCACTAATGTTTCCATAACGTCCTAGAATAGGCAAAACTATGGAGATAGCAAAAAGATCAGGAGTTACTAGAGATAAAGGGGAAAGACAAGTAAATAGGTAAGGCATAGAGGAATTTGAGGGAAGTGAAACTATTCTGCATATTGCAATGATGGATACCTGTCTTTAGACAGTTGTCCAAACCCACAGAATGTGCACCATGGAGAGTGAAGCCTCATCTAATCTGGGAACTCCAAGTAAGAAGGTGTAGGCTTAGGGTCACCACATGTGGGGTCTCTGGCATGGGATCTCGAAAATGTGGGACACTGCATATCTGGAGGCAGAGGGTAGATGGAAAATCTCTGTGCCTTTTGCTCAGTTTTGCGACAATTTTAAAACTCATTTAACAATGGCAATGAATTTGAGATAGCTATGGGAATTTAAAGAAAGAGGGAGTTTCCGCAGGGTTGGATGCTGCAGAGAGGGCTGAGAAGTCAGGGTCATCACTGATGATTAGAAGATTGTTGGTTACCATGGCAATAGCAATTTCAGTGGAATGATGGGACAGAGTGCCGCCGTACTCTCCCTCTACATTCTGGCAGCTGTGCATGTCCCCTCCTAAGATGCGCATTTCTCCACTGCGTTTATCGCTCTCTAATATCACGGTGCCCCTTGTTGGGTTGTATATCACCTGTGTCTCTGTGGAGGCCAGCAGAACCGTCCACTGAATTTCCACGTGAGCCTGCCTGCCTTGCCGGGCGTTGAGCCAGTGCAGATGAAAGGCTACCCTTGAATTCAACTTTCTAGAAACAAGGGGACCCTGGGGCTTAAACCACAGACCAGCAGGTGATTTTTAATTTTCATCTGAGGAACTTTTGGCCAAAGTCAGACCGTTATGTGCCTCAACCTAGATTTATTCTCCCAAGCTAGGTTCCTCTCACTTCCACCTTATAAAATGGGTAGCTCTGCTGAAACACTGACACAGAGCACACCCAGTGATGACTTCCCCCCAAACACTTCTCTCAGTGATGCTGTGAGGATGAGGAACAGGTGACCTGTGGTTCTCCTTCCTGTGGGATCCACGTGGCACCAGTGAGGGCCCATATCACTGGAGGACAGAGCCCCGAGGTGGGGCAGAGGCTGCTGTCCCAGAGGTTGGCAAGAGACAGACTGGGCCACCTCAGATGGAAGACATCCTGGTGGCAGGAGAACAGGTCACTGGGAAGCTGGCTGTGGCATCTCGTTGTCTGTATCCACAGGCACTCTTTGTTGGACAGGGTAGCGCGGTCCCACAACTGCTGCAGCTCATTTCATGAGCGAGACCACATTCACCTGCCTGTTAGGAGCCATAGATGAATATAGGTGGTCACCACGTGGGAGCCACTAAAGCCCCCTAGTGGAGAAACTGGACCTGCTTGCTGCAAGACACACCATGGGAACTTCAGCTAGTGACAATAGACGGGGTTTGCTGTGCCTCACAGTCGTGTCTCCAGATCAGGCCCTGGCATGTGGGGCCTTCACAATAAGCATTTGCTGAATAAAGGAACAAAAGAGAGGATGGGTAAATTTCTCAGCCGAGGAGAGAATGAGGATCAGAGAGATGAAGGCGTAGAGACAGCTCCTGCACCGAACAAGCAGCAAACTTGCTTGTCCTGGCAACCCTGTGCCTTGGTTGTGAAGATACAGTGAGTGCGTGCGCACCTTTCCACAGTGTTCCATTGCAGGACCTCCTTAGAGTCTCTCATCCTTCTCAGGACTTACCTCACAGAACTGAGTTACTGCCTCCCTGCTCCATGCCAGCGCTGCCTGCTTTACCTGTTCAGTGCCCATTCCCACCTCTCCCAGCACAGACTCTGGGCTGTCACACCTCTGCCCTCGGCACATGTTCTTTATCTGTCTATTGCCTGGGTGTCCGGCTCGCAGGCAGCGTGTACACTGGGCACAGACCCCAGGGGACGTCTATGCTGGGGATCTGCCCCAGGCCACATCCGCTTTTCGCAGTTTTAAATAGTGCCCATGAATATAATTTAATGTTTATTTAAATATACTATTAGTACACCAATGCTTTTTAAATACATGATATACTTAATTTAAATATTTTAAGAGATATAATGTCAGAAAATATACTTTCTCATTTTTCTTTGTGAGCCATCTGGATAGCCATCATTTCTTCAGGGGGCTACAAAATGTTGCATGACATGTATGTTAACATTTTACCTACTGTCCCTCTAAGGTCAGTGCTCCTCTGCTGCCATCCACAGCAGCAAAGTAGTGAGAATGTTCCAGGATGTCTCTCTGCATGTGGAGCTGCGTGCTAGTATGCATAAGGTGTGTCCTCAGGACAGAGTTAGGAGATAGAGCAATACATGCATCTGAATTCACTTTGCATCATTACAAGTTATTTGCTATCAAAGCCATGTCCATTTATATTCTCTCCAGTAGTTCATGAGAAGTCTTGTCCCTTCTAATAGCCTCTAGAAATTAATATCACCTAACTTTTAAAAAACAGAGTCTCATGGTTTTGCACTATTGTTCTAATTTTTGCACCTCTAATTTCCAGTACCTATGAGCTTTCTTTTAGATACTTGTTAGCTATTCAGTTCTGTGAATGCCTGATTCATACCCCTTGCCAATATTCTAATTTTTTCTGTTTCCGTGCATGACTTTCTTAACTGTGCCTGACATGAATTCCTCATAAGTTTTAGAGACTGAAAACTTCTTTTCTTCTCTTAGTATTTGTACAAAGTGGGATCAATGTCCTGTCCTGGTTGGAGCTATTTTACTCACCATGTTTCTGTCATTACTTATATGTAGGTTTTCTCCCACACCACCCAATTCTCTGACACTGTCAGGATGTCCTGCAGCTCAGTTAAATTACCTCGGGCTAGCTTCAGTCCCCTCTCGTGAGGGCTCACTTCCAAACACTGCCCTCACTTCTCTCTCACATGACCATAAAGAGAGGCTTCTAATGTCTCTCTTTGGGTTTGAAAAATTGCAAGAAAGGCTCACAGAACTCAAGAAAACACTTCCTTTATTGTCAGTGTTTCCTGTAGCAACACAACTCAGGAACAGCCAAAGGGAAAAGCTGCCAGAAGATGCAGGGAGAGTGGGCAGCGTCTGTGCCCTTCCCTGCTACTTCACCCTGTTGATGCCTCCTCTTGTTCTCAAACCCAGCAACTCTCTAGACCCTGGTGCTTAGGGACTTTCAGAGGCCCCTTTATATGGTCATCACTGATGATAGTGCTGACCATTGGTGACTGAGGAGCTCAAACTCCCACCTCTCTCCCACTCTCTCTCTCTCTCTCTCTCTTCTTCTCTCTCTGAAGGAGCAGCTGAAAGTTCGACTTTTAGTTTCACTGTTGGCCCCCCTGGCTACCAGGCCCCACCCTAAAGTTATCTAGGGTATCGCCATAGTATAAGCCCATGTGCTGATGGGAGGGGCTGACAATGAACAGCAACAGATGTTTCTAAGAGGTTCAGAAGCTCCATGCCAAGGCTTCAGGACAAAGTTCAAGCATGTATTTTTTATTACAACAAAAGGTATTTGCCGAAATGTACGGGCAGGCACAGAACCTGTACTAAAATTTTAAGCCCTACCACCCTGGACAATGTGACTTCTTAAAGAAGAGAACCAAAGAATGACCATCACTGAGCATCGATCATATAGCTGACACCAAGGTCACTGCATCTGATCAGCAGATAGTCTAATGGGAGAGACACAAAGAATCAGCCAGACAATGAAAAAATACAGAAGGGAGACTGCGATGTGGCTCATCGATGGAGCACTTGCTTAATATGTGCAATGCCCTGGCTTCCATACACAGCACAGCTAATAACAATGATAGCAACAACAACAATAATAAATTTTTTTAAAAAACTCATGAATAAGTACAGAAGAATAACAGTCCAAAGTGACTCAATCGCATAAAACATTTCCCCTTGCAATGGGACCCAGTGAGTCTCTGTCATGAACGTGTCACTGGCCAGCAGTATCCTTCTAAGCAGTCTACAGTGATTTGGAACTCGGTGGAGCTTGGCCCTATCAGGCCATGCCACGCTTCCTAGGCTTTCATACCAGACAGTGGATATCATGCTTCCAGCCATTACCAAACTCAAATCTGGACTCAAAACAAACTCCTCACACAGAAAAACCTATGCACAAGACACAATGTCGAAGGAAAGAGAGTGGACCTTGTTGAGGACACTGGCAACCTGGAAAGGAGGTGGACTAATGCTTCCAAGCCTTTGCAGAATATTATATGAAGACCAAGTTGGGGGCCTACATGCAGAAATCAGCATCTCCTAGGAGCTTGAGTCAGGCAGGTTTTGTTGCCACCTGTGACCATTCTTGAGGGCAGGACAGTTCAGTTTTGTGGTCAACAGCCAGTTTCTGGAACCAACTCAGAAAAATAAGCAAGTTCACAGAAGTGCAGAGTGGAGAACATAACCAGGAGTCAAACAGGCAATAGGAGTAAAGAAAGATGGAGTTACTGATGGCAGCAGTGTTATAGTGCCTCTTATCTGTCCAGTAGAAATATGACCCAGAGGTTAGGGCAGCAAAGGAGACAGGCACAATATGAAGTCAGAGATGCCAAGGTTTTGCATCCTGTTCCAGTTATCCATGAGATATCTGCAGGCCCAAGGGAAGAGTCAGTATTTTTAAGGAAAGTGGCTTTCAGGTCCCCAAAAGTAACCTAGGCAACCGTTATCAGCGTAGCCCACATGAGAGGGGGTATCTACAGCCAAGTTAATGGGAGACTAATAATTTAGTGCACAGCTGTGTGACTTTCAAAATTAGTGAGTTTTAAGTTAACCAAGAGCACATGAAGCTATAGGGTTAATAAATTTAGGTTTTAAGGCACAGTCTTTGTCTCCAGGCAAGCATCCCTGGCTGGGAGCCAGCTATAGAAGGTTTTATGGGAGGGGCTTGGTGAGGTTCAGTGCAAAGTCAGCTCTGCACGTCCCTAGTCTTTAGCGGCCTCACTGCAGGAATTCAATGCTAGGGACCTTCAATCTGCTGTTCCATCATGCTCCTTCTCCACTGCTGCTGAGAGACACTATCTCATTTCAGCTCCCAGCCTGACTTGTAGCCAGAGCCCCATGGGGTGGAACGAAGGGCTGAAGCACACTGCTATTTGCTTGTGTTGCAACATTTCACCAAAACCTTTGGGTAACACCTACTCTTTCTGCTAAATATTTTGAGTGAAGTTAGCTACTTAGAGATTTTCTATTCTCCTTTCTATAATTTCCTTGTTACACAGCTTTCTCTTTTATCCTACTAAAGGCATTACAAGCAATCCCAATGTTCAAAGAAAGAAACATGGAGCATATGAATTCTCCAGGCCTCTTACTTTCTTTCCCTCCTCTGTGTGGGGACTTGCCCATTGATGCCATGGTTCTGTTCACTAGAAATGTAATTGACCACAGTAAACTTGCATCTCAGTAAGTGTAAAGCCAAAAGCACAGCTAGTAGACAAAAGAGTGAGGAAAAATGTATTACTAGTGGCAAATAAGGACAGCACGGGGGTTATTTGCAAAGCACAGCTCTCCTTGAACAAAAGACCTGAGGATTTTGTTGGGTAGCCTATGCATATTCATTCATATAGAAACGCACATGTAGGGGAAGGTACATTTGTGAGCATGCTCGGTTAAGGTATGCATTTCTGAGCAGGCTCAGTTTTGGAACATGTTCCAAAATGAAAGATGGCAGACCAACTCTTCTGCACATGCTCAGCTGAGTGTTACAATGAGCCAAGTTTGCTCTAGGTGCCTAAATGAATGAGTCAGAGTAACCTAGGGACCTTGGCTAATTTCTTATGTTTCTCCAAAGAGTTTTGGCTGAAACAACAACGACCAAAGAAACAAAAAACTTTGAAGTTGTGCTGTCATTTAAGGGGACAGCAACTCCTTCCTCCATAGTGTGGGAGTTTGCCCCCAAAAGTGCCTGCCTGGCTTAGTAGCTAACATAAACATCATCAGATGATTAGAGTAAGAGGAAAAAAGGGAAATTAGGAGCTAACTTTAAGGGAATGATGCACTTGTGTGTGGATGGGCAGGATATGGTGCACAGGGATGAACCTATGAACCTCTGCAGTCAGAATGGAGGTTTTGAAGCCGTCTTAGCTCTTGGCAAAGCTGAGTGAACCTGAATTTTCAATAATGCTAATAAGATTTTAAAGCAATCTGAATTTCTAAAAGCAGCAAAGGGACTCCCCTTCTTAGGAGTGCTATTTACCATTTCCCTGTGCTTTCCTCCTCATCTGGCTGTTGCTATGAGATAATGGATTAGTAGGGTAAAATAAAAATCTTTCACAGTGTGTGATTAAACTGAGGCTAGCACAAAGTCACCATATAAGGAAGAATGAGGCTGTAGCTGTGTAATGAGTAGAATGAAAACTATTCTGAAAAAAAAAAGTCACACATTTTTAAATTTACTTTCATTCTTTGAGAAGATTCAGAGGCCTTAGGATTTGGGAGTAGGTGGAGTGATTGACTGCTTTGCTACCCATGCTCTCTTTTTTAAATTGATTTTAACTGGAATTCTCAACCCTGCTGATTTCTGCCCCACAGTGCACTTATTTATCTTTGAGACTATGATGTTTGAAGGCTAAAAATCCTCTGTGACCACGCCAGTTGGGATCGACAAGATCCAAGGCGGCCAATTAAATGACCTCTAACACACCCGATGCCCTGTTATTGCCCAACTGCGTGCTACAACCGCACTTCCCACAACGCCGTGACAGCTGGCTATTGCTATGGTGACAGCCAGAATGAACCGCAAAAGAGGTGAAGAGAGGGGAACCTGAGTTCCCACAAAATCTCTGCTCAGAAAGCAATGACCCCTCTTCCCCTCCATTAGCACACTCCCAGCCCTCATTTCTTTTACCCTTTGCCTATGATTTCTCCACCTCTACTGAATGAAGACTTTAGTTTGAGACCTTGACTTCTACTCTCCCATTCTTTGGCCGCTGAACAAATGTGTGCTCTTGGCCCCCAGCCTTTATCTCACCTTTGGCTTTGTGACACCAAAAGGAAAGAACAGCTCCCTTTTGGGGGTTCCTATGTTAGGAGAGAAGCCAACAAATTACTGGTAACAGTAGGTCATGTATATTTTCCTTGACCAGTATTTAATTTCCTTCTAATAATATTTTTACTAAAGAAAAACAAAGGAGTATAGAAATAACCTTTATCATCACTCAGTCAATCGGCATATGGTAGAATCCATAGTGTTCTCCAGGTAGGATTATCAGGTAAAATCTGCATGCCTAGTTAAATCTGAAGTTCAAATGCTGAGTAATTTGTAAAGCATTTGTCCCAAACACTGCAAGGGACATACATGAAAAACAATACTGCTTGTTGGATCAGAAATTTCAATTTAATGGGGAGCCCTAAATTTTTATTTGCTAACTCTTGAAATCTAGCTCTGGGACGGTATTTAATAACCTCTAAATTAGACCCAGATCGATTCTCTCATCAGACCCTTAAATTATTTTATTCTGTCTACTGAGGTGCCCATGCAGGAGGAAAACAGATTGGTGACTTAGAAGGCACAGGGGCTGGGGACCCGGCAATGCCAGCTGGCTTGGCTTGCTCTTAGCTTATATGTCCTCAAAAAAGACACTGAAGCTCCCTCAGTTCTTGTTTCTTCATCTGCAAAGTGAGGGGCTGGAATTATCCTCTGTCTGCTCTCAAGGGCCCTGGCATTTTATGCCACCTTCTATAAAAACCCTGGGAGAGGAGAGGGAGATGATGGCAAAGCCCTGGGCTCCAGGCCTGATTTTGTTTCATCCGATGAGCTACACTTTGGATGCCCTGCTGCATTAGATATTGCTTGGATGTAGTGTTTGGGAACTTAAATAATAATAATGAAAAAAGATCACAAACTATCAGTATGCACAGCTCCAAGAAGTCTCCCTATTCCAGATGGTACAAGGTCTATGAGGGACTGTATAAGTCAGCTTTCCTGTTTGGGGGACAAGCACCTGGCATCTACAACTTAAAGGAAAAGAAGTTCATTTGGCTCACAGTTGCAGAGATTTCGGTCCAAGGTTAGCTGGTTCCAAGGCAGAAACATTACGGTGGAAGGGTGGGGTAGATCCAAGACACTCACTTCATAGTGGCTGGAAAGCGGAGGAGGGAAGGAGTGCCATCCAGGAAGGGGCCAGGGGCCAGACCTAGACCCCAAGACCATGTCTCCAGGATCCGCACTGACACACAGAGCAGTATGCTTTGCTACGCTGGTAGGCGTTTCTAAGTCTAATCAAGTTGACATACAAAGATCAGTGGTCCCAGGGACACTGCAAGGAAAAGAGGGCTGAGGCTCATTGGTCTAGGAAAACTGACAAGGAAGCGTGTGTGGCCCTTGATCACCACATCTGCACAGGGAACCCTAATTGCTCCCTCTTCCATGAGCCCCATTTTCCTCCTGTGTTTCCCTTCTATGTGGTGAAGGATTCCTCCAAAGAAAGTGCTCTGGGAAGACTAATGAGGTTTTGTGGGGGCAGAAAGAAGGAGTTTATGTGCATTCCAAGTGGAGCTTAACTGGAAAGGGAGACATTTTTCTAAGTAGCATATCTGAGTTGAGGTTACTGAATTACTTGCTATGCAAAAATAGTATAGACCCCTTTGCTAATGAATTTTTTATTCTTATTTTATTCATTTGCAACATGGTCAGGAGGTAAAATCATTTCTCAACCCTAATACACATTATAATTTCCTGGGAAGCTTTTAATAGTATCAGCCAGGGCCTCGTTCCTAGGGGCTGTCATTTGGTGTGACGTGGAGCCCAGGCATTACGCACTTTTTAAAAGCTTCTGAAACAGTTTAATGTGCAGCCACAGCTGAGAATCACATAATACAGATCTCTCCTGAGTGCTCAATATGCGTTTGTTTATGCACCCTATGTAGCTTGGCCCTCCCTGCATCAGATGGGCCAAATAGAACGTGCTCCACTCTCAGGCCAAATGTGACACTGGGCAGAGGGTTGTGTCCTCTCTCTACATTGACCTCAAATTATCCTGCATTCTCTCACATCTTCACGGTCTGTGTCCTGACTGTTCCCTCCTCCAAGCAAGCCTGGTGATACTCTGGCTTCCTTACAGCAGTCCCTCTTGGTCCCAAGCCTGACTCAACCACCACCCACATTTTCTGCTCTCTGAGATGAAAACTTTTTAAGAATTTTATATTTTCATTTTGGTCATGATATATTTCTTATTCATAAGAGAATAGATGTGACACACATGGGATTTATGAAGTGTCAGTAAAACAAGTATCTGTGATCCCTGCCATCAAGTTTAAAATTGTAATATTTCTCGCCCTATCTCTGTTCTTCATTCATCATTTTTATTTTGTAGTTACTATTATCAGTTGGGGTTTTTTTAGTTCTTTTTTTTTTTTTTCAGGACCTTACACTTGTGAGGCAGGTGGCGGTGCAGCTGAGCTAAATCCCTGACCCTTGTTTTGTTTTTCAGATGTAGTGTCACTGTGTAATTTGGGCTGCTCTTGAGGTCACTACGTAGCCCAGGCTGGCCTCCAACTTGCCGTGACTCTCTGCTTCAGCTTTTGGAGTACTGGGATTCCAAATTTGTGCCACCGCTCCCTGCTCTGTAATCATTCTTAAAGATGTGGAATGGACACAAACAATTATCTGTAACATTTGTGCAAAGTAAAAAAAGGTATAAAGAATAACAAGGAAATGAACATCTGCGCAAGCACCACACATGCCTGTAGCGCCGCATTCATAGTTTCTCTCCAGTAAGTACTCTGCTGAGTTTTATGTGTTGCATTCATTTGCTTTCCATTGTAATTTACCACTCATACCCCACAGCAATGTTTAGTAAGTAGCTTTTGTACTTTGTCCAATTTTTCTTTGTTTTCCTCCAGTCAGGCTTCCATTCCAACACCAACAACCTGCCAAATCTGAGGCTAGGGCTCTGGCTAGTCTATGCTGCCAGTCTCAAGTGCCAGCAGACACCCTGGTTTCCCTCTCTTGATAACACAGGGTGGTGTGCTCTTCCAGTCTCCACCTCAGTTCCTCATGGAGCTACTCCTCTGTGCTTGTTGCTGGATGTTTCTCCTCACATAATGCATGTTGGAATTCCCAGAATTCCACCCTTGTACCTTTCTCTAGAGTCACTTTCAGATTACCTCGTCACATCCAGTAGTTGTTAGGGCCACATATATGCTGCTAGATCTGCACTCTAGGTCTGCTCTCCTCCAAGCTCTGACTGCTACATCCAACAGCCTCTTTGACACCTTCACCCTGATACCTAATGTTGGCTTCAAATTTTGCATACAAAAAGTATAACTCTTTGTTTTCCTTATCAAACTGCTTCTCTCCAAGTCTTTCCTATCTGAATAAATGACAATTGCATTCTGCCAGCTGCTCGGGCCAAAATTTTTGGAGTTATTCTCAAATCTTTTTCTCACAAATGCCACATCCAATTCGTGGCAGGTCCTATTAGCTCTCCCTCTGGAAGCCATCCTGAATTCACCCACTCTCACTTTCTCCGCCACTATCATCTCAGTGACAGACACTGACAGTCCTATCTGATCTCTCCCTTCCTGCATCTTGCTAGCCCTCCATCCATCCAACTCTGTAAATCCTCACCGGAAGGATCCTGTAAAACATTAACCAGACATCGGCCCTGTCCTTCACCAGGCCCACCATAGTGTTCTGGTCAGACCCAAATTCAGACCCGAGACCCTCCACGACCTGGCTCCAGTTTCCTTCCAACTCCGCCCCCTCCACTCTGTTCACTCCAGCAAACACCTCTCTTCTATTCTCCAGTGTCAAGCACATTCTCACCTTCTGCCTGCAACAGCAATGTTTGTTCCCTCCCTTCCCTCCAGCTTCTGCTCCAATATCCTTCATAGAGAGGTTTTCCCTGACCACCTATCTATAGCCGCGATTCTAATGAACACCTTTCAGATTTTCTTGCTTGTGGTTGTTTCCTGGGTTCCTACAAGGTGGGCACGCAATAAATGTCTCAGGAATATCATTCAATTTGCTGAAGGATCAAAGAAAATTATGGGTTTTTTGCAGTCGGGCTTACAGTGAAGTTGAGGGAGTGCATCACTTTCATCTATTAATTAGATGCTACTGATCAGAATTTTGTTTCAAAGTAAGTAAACTAGCACCAGCTTATGCAGTAAAAGGAGTAGAACTATGTCAGAGTGGGACTATATCGTGGAAGCTTATATAAAAATACAGCTGGGGCTTTCAGAAGGGAGACTGAGTGGAACCTGGAGAGAGGTCTTTGTTCTGCTGTTCCCCTCTACTTTGGCCTATGTGCCTGCCTCACTGGCTCTGTCCCTGTGCCCAGTTAACTGTGCCACCTCACAGTGGGTAGAGGACATCCGTCATACAGACCCCAATTGCCTGCAAAGAAGCCAACTTCTTTCTCAAACCCAGGTCTCACGGGGAGAAACTCGTGTTTGGACAGTTGGTATTTGATGTCCCACAGGAGATGGAGAACAGTCTGTTTTGTCCTAGAAAGCTGCCCTGGGGTCAACAACACTCGGTTGGAGACTGGCAGGAGCTCAAGCCACCTAGGCAGGCTTTCTTAAAATATGTCTGTGACCTGTTTAAAGCAATTATCAGATAACCTGGGTAGCATGCTCTTTTTCCCCTCTCTTAGACTGTCAAACACTTATCTCTGTTTCCTACGTTAGAGAACTGCGTGATTAAAGGTCTCCCAGTGCTTGGTATCCGTTGCTACCACCATGTAGTGGCTTCTGTTACTATCAAAATGCAGAATCAGAAAAAGAATGCTTGATCGACATCAAGACAACCACCTTTTCTTTGTTGTAAAAACCTTTCCACAGCAGCACATTTTAAACAGCATTATATTTAGAAATCATGCATTAGAGCAGTTGTTAAAGTGATCTGTACTTTAAAAGCCATTTGGCACCCCCCCCAACTTGCTTTCAGTTTCTTCCAACTTATTCCTGATCTTTGTGTTTCTTCAAGTAAATGAAAGTGTTTTTTCCTATGAGCTAATCTGATAGAGGAAGCAGGGGAAATAAGAGCTTCTGTGCGGGGCACAGGGAAGAGAACGAACCTCCACAGGAAAGTGGGAAAGAAAGCAGTTGCTGGGATTGACTTGAGCTGCACGAAGAGATCTGGTCTTGGAGAAATTTGGGGATTTTTAAGAAAGACAATTTCTTTTTTCCTTTACACTTGTGACAAGGAAGTGTTTTTCTAGTTGTTTACCTCAATATCATTTGTGATGCCTCCTGAATAATGACTAATATTTCCTAAGTACTTCCTATGATGTGGGTATCCCTTGTCTGAAGTTTCCCCTTTTTCAGTTTCACTTTTCAAGATCTTAGTTATCTGTGGTCAACCAAGATCTAAAAGCACTAAATAGAGCATTTCAGAATTCAACAATTCTTAAGATTTAAATTGCTCACCATTCTGACTGCTGTAACAAAATCTTGCACTATCTCGCTCCATCCCACCTGGATTTAAATTTTCCTTTTTCTCAGTGTATTCATACTGTATATGTTACCCTCCCATTAGCCACTTAGTAGCCATCTTGGTCCTCAGATCCACTATGGTGTCACAGGGCTTGTGATTAAAGGATCCTCATTTACAAGAGCAGCGATGCTGACAGTTCAGTTGTGCCAAAGAGAGGACATGAAGTGCTTCTTTTAAATAAAAAAGTAAAAGTTCTCAAATCAAAGAAAAAAATGTCCTTTGCGGAGGTTGCCAAGATCTGTGGTAAGAACAAATCTTCTACCGATTAAATTGTGAATAAGGTAAAAGAAATTCATATGGTCACACCCAAACTGCAAAAGTTAGCACCACCATATGTGAGAATCTCTCAGGATGAAAAAAAGACATCAATTTTGTGGGTGGAAGACAGGAAGAGAAAACACGTTTCAATTCGTGAGTGTCTTGAGCTACAAAGCATTGAACCAAGGACATCAGCTGGTTTCTCTGAAATGGGTGCCACAAACCATTTACTGCAAGTAGGGAATGGTCACAGAGACACAGGGATAGGTTTTGCCTGAAAAATAGATGAAAGTGACTGGAGTGGCTGTTAGATGTCATTGGTAATCTCATTTCTTAGTCCTTCCTTAGCCCTGATTCTAAACAACTAGTTGTCCAGGCCGTGACCTACCGGGTCTCGGCTTGATTTCTTATTCCCCGTCCAGGACAGGGTTTCCTCCTCCTGGAGAAGAGACTGATTTTAGGAGCTCTGTCCCCCAGCCTCATTCTGTTAAGCACCCAGTCCCCTCACTCCTCACTTTTCCGGACAACCCTGCCTGACAGACAACTACCGTGCGGAGCTCCGGGGCAGCCCCACTCAACCTTTCTCTAGGAGTAGCTCTACTTCATCTGGCAATTAGGTCCTCTATTAATTCTAAACTCAATTTAAAGAGTAAACTTTATCTTTTTTAAAGGATACTTTTAGGTATACAGAAAAACTGAGCAGAAAGTAAAGCAAGTTCCCACATATCTACAAACTTTGCTCTCTCCTGGTTTCTTCTATCACAGACACCTTGCATTCCTATGGCACAATTTTGTCAAAACTGATACATTTCCTAAGGCTCCTGGGTGCTTTAGGGTTCATGCTTTGTGTTGTACATTCTGTGGGTTTTGAGAAATGTACAAGAAGTGTGATCACAAAATATGGTGAATGGGCCAGGGATTTGGTTCAGTGGATCCCACCACCTGCCTCACAAGCTCAAGGGCCTGAGTTCGGTACCAAAAACAAACCACCCAACAAACAAAATATAGTGACTGCTTAAATTAGAAATAAAAATGTATTACAGTAAAAGACTCATCCCCCGACAAAATACTGTTTTGCTTCCAACACACATATCCTGTCATTATTGCCACTTTCTGAAGCTGTTCTGGGGTCCTTTCTTGTATCCTTAGTTACAACACAGTCATGGCTGCCTCAGTGTCCTGATTCAAAATATTTAAGGCAATTTCTGTCAAATAAAAACGTTATGGTGTGTCCCAGCCCACTTTATTCACCAGACTTAGCCCTTTGAAGCTTCTGGCTTTCCACTAAAGTCAAAATGTCCATGAAAGAAAAATGTTTTGAATCTGTTCAGGACATGGAGGCATTCAGAACAGTGTAACTAGAGACACGCAAGAAACAGCGCTTTCAAAACTGCTTCAGCAAGTGGCAAGTGCAATGGGATAAGTATATTTGAAGTGAAGGTGAATACCATGAAGTTGTTGGGGGGATTAATGGCAATGTGTCTTTTACTGTAGTAAACTTCTAAACTTTAAACATTCACCATATTCTTCAATCACATCTCATATTTATCCATCAGTACAAGATCATACAGAATAGTTTCACTGCTCTAAAAATGCCCTGTGATCCATTCACCCACCCCTCATTCCTCTCTAACCTTTGGAAGCCAGGGATCTTATATCTGTCTCCATAGTTTTGTGCCTTCCAGAGCATCATATAGTTGACATTATGCAGTACGTAACTTTTCAGATAGGCTTTGTTTACTTAGCAACATGCACCTAAGCTCTTCCGTGTCCTTTTGTGGCTTGGTAGCACATTTATTTTAGTGCTGAATAATATTCCACTTGTATCTACATCACGGTTTGTTCATCCACTCACCTCTTGAAGATTATCTGGGTTGTCCTTACATTTAACAATAATGAATGAAGCTGTACAATCATCTTCGTGAAAGTTTATGGGGCATCTATGTTTTCAATTCATACCAAAATTCGTGATTGCTTAATTGTATGAGAAGAGTATGTTTAGCTTTGGAAGGAACTGCAAACCATCCTCAAAGAGCCTGCACCATTTTGCATTCCCACCGGAAGTAAGTTCCGGTTCCTCCACAACCTCAGCAGTGTTTTAGTTTGCAGGCAACCTGACAGACACACCTTACAGTGACATCTCGTTATTTTAATCTCCAATGTCCCAATGGCACATGAGGTGGAACAGCCTTCCTATGCTCATTTGCCAGTGGTGTAGCTCTTTTTTTTTTTTTTAGTGAGTCACCTGCAGATTTTTGATTGAAGGGTTTGTTTTCTTATTGCTGATCCGTAAGAGCTCTTTTTGTATCGTGGGTAAATCCTTTATGCAATATATGCTTTGCAAATATTTTTCCCAGTCTGTGGTTTATCTTTTTATTCTTACAGTGTTTTATGAAGAACTTTTCAATTTTAACAAAGCACAGCCTATCAGTTCTTTCATGGATCCTCCTTTTGGTAGTGCATATAAAAATTCATCTGTTTTCTACATCATCTTCTAGGTGTTGCATAATCTCACATATAAATTCTCAGAACAGTTTTGTTAATTTATTTACATTGGAAAGAACACACTGATTCAGTCTAAGTCTTTAAATTTATATGCCATTCTGTTGTAAATGACTAATTTGTGATCTCTCTAATTATGTCTTTGCTCTTGGTATTATCTGTGGCTTTCATTTTTCTTAGTCAGCTATGGTGAAAATTTGTCTATTTTACTGGTCTTCCTGAAAACCAGCTTTTGGTCTATTCATTGAGTCTGTTTTTTTAAATTGAATTTTTTTACTTTAATAATTCTATTCCTTTGTTCTTTTGTTCTTTTTTTTTCCTGTTTTATTTATTTTTCCCAACTCTGTGAGGCAAATGCTTGGTTTCTTTAAAGGTACATTGGTTTTTAATAAATGCTTATCAGATTCAGCCTGTCCCTTTGCAGCATCTTGGGTGACAGTTCACCATGTCCAGCTCCCCATGACCTTTATTTCTGCTTTTTTTTGCGGGGGGAGTTTGAGATAGGGTCTTACTACGTAGGTTGAGACTGACCTGGAACTCGTTATGTAGCCCAGGCTGGTCTTGAACTCATACTGATCCTCCTGCCTCAGCCTCCCCAGTGCTGGGATTATAGGCATGTGCCTATTTCTGCTTTTAATTTCAGATTTGATTTTTATCTTGACAGAAGTTAGAAGAACACTTAAATTTTTTTTTTCAAAGGAATAGTTTTTGCTTATCCTCTTGTTATCATATTATGATCAGAGAATGAGTCCTATTAATTCATAATTTAAAAAACTTTTTGAAATAAGATCTTTCTAAGCAGATCAGCCTGGCCTCTGACTTGTGATCCTCCTGTCCCAGCCTCCCAAGTAGCTGTGATTACAGATGCATGCCACTGAGCCTGGCTAACATTTATAACTTTTTAAGGGCTTAATACATGGACACTTTTTGTTTATAACCAAGGTTATTATGGACAGTTTGTGTTTATGATTTGTGGTTATTTGGAACAAGTGTATAATTTTTATCTTTTGGGTAAGCAAAGTCAAGTGTGTGTGTGTGTGTGTGTGTGTGTGTGTGTGTGTAATTTTGTGGCTTGGATCTTAAATGTCTCCTAAATGTTCATGTGTGTCAAAACCTTGGTCTCCATATCATGGCACTCCTGGGAGATGGTAAAAACTTTAGGAGA
Organism: Fukomys damarensis; assembly: GCF_012274545.1. NCBI lineage: Eukaryota > Metazoa > Chordata > Mammalia > Rodentia > Bathyergidae > Fukomys > Fukomys damarensis. Next base: position 13,600,180 of record NW_022900922.1, on the reverse strand, counting down.
TGGGGCTTAGTTGGATGAAGTAGGTCACTGGGGGGTGGTACCTGTGAAAGGTATATTTTCTCTCTCTCCTTTCTGGCCACCAAGAGGCCAGCAGCCTCCTGCATCATATGTTCCTGTCACTACAATGTTTAGCCTCACCACAGGTCCAAAGCAATGGAGCCAGCCAACCCTGGACTGAAGTCTCCAAAACTAGGAGCTAAAATAAAATCAAACTTTCCTCCTTTGAGTTGTTTTTCCCAGGTATTTTGTCACAGCAATGGAAAGCTAACACATATAGGTATGTACACACATACTCAAAATTTATATCTGTGTGTATATGCTTGAGTGCATCTATGAGCCTGTGGGTGTGTAGTAAGATATGTTAACTTAATCACTTTCTTATTTTTAAGCCCTCTAGTCCACTTTCCTGGAAAGACACCTTTTAGAATCCCACTGTGAATATGAATTTCCCTGTTTTCTTTGTATTGCTCTCTGTAATTGCTAATTATTTTGTTATATATATATATGTATATGTATATATATATATATATTTCTAAGTTGTCCTATTAAATGATCAAGGGTCATTACTTTTAAATCTTCTTCACTGAGTGCAATTCTCTCAGATGAAATTAACTTTTTGGTCCCATTTAATAGTTTGTTTTTTAATTATATATCCTTGTTTATTATTATAGGTATACTTTTTATTTTTACAATTTATTTAATATAGTTTTCTTCCATCCCTATATTTCAACAATTCTGCCTTTATAGAGTTTTGGATAGTTTTATTTGATATTTCTTATAAATTAGATATACTTTGTTCAATTTTTAACCCAATTATCATGTGCAAATTTAATTCACTAATATTTAAGTTATTTCTGATATGCTATTCTCTCTCTCTCTCTCTCTCTCTCTCTCTCTCTCTCTCTTCATTCTTTTATTTTGCAACAAGGTTTTGCTATGTAGCCCAGGCTGGCCTTGATCTCACAGCAAACCTCCTGCCTCAGTCTCCTGAGTGCTGGGATTATAGGTATGCACCACCAAGTCCGACCTAATTTTATTTTCTCTGTTGAACATGTTATTTTCTTATCCCCCCCTCTCTCTTTGCTTTCTTACCTTTTCAAAAAAGTGTTTTATTCCATTGCATTTCCACTGTTTCATCCTGCCCCATCCCCACCCCTAGTTTATTCAGTAGTTTGGAAGATGGTCACAACCCGCATCCTGGTTGTCCAGAAACTCATCATCGAAGAATGGGACTTGCCTCATCCTTCTCTTTAGCCACTGCTTCTATGAGATCCTATGGGATTTCATCTCTGAATGCGTTAAACGTTTTCCTAGGATGGTCGATGACTATTTGAGCTCAGCTTGGCTTTCATTGTTACTTCACATATTTCACAACTTCTTTCCTGAAAACATTCATTTGACTAACGTACATTTTCAGAGAGAATTTGTGGTTAGTAAACCTTATTCTTTACATGTGTGATATCATCTTCATTTCAGGATCACATTAGAGTACTAATTTAACTGGTTAAAGAACTCTAGGTTCAAAGGCTTTTCCCACAGACTTTTGAGTTGATTCCTGCTGTCACACATGTCACCAAGAGGGCAGATGCCAATCTAAGGCCACCCTTCTGGAGGGGCAATATGCTCTACAGACTGCCCACCAGCCTCCACCCACCCTACCTCCTCCTCACTAAGTCTTTCTTTGAGTTCCCACCTCTCCATCCAACACTGTGTACTGTGGAGAAAGGTGACTCCCACCCAGTCCTGTGGATGACACTTACAGCTTCAGGACCTGGTTGGCTTAAGTCTGTCTGCACAATGGGTCCCTGCAGGGCCACTGACCAAGGGTAGGCATGTGTCTTAAAGAGCCATACTTCAAAGCTGGGTTTGGTGGCACATGCCTGTAATCCCCACCACTTTGGGAAACTGAGACAGGAGGGTTATGAAGTTGAGCCCAAATTGGGCAATTTAGAGACTTAGTGAGGCTCTGTTTCAAAATTTAAAAACATTACAAAGGCTGTGGATATAGCTCAATAGAAAGGCCTGGGGCATAATTTTTAGTACCACAATGAAACAAAATGAAAAGATCTATACTCTGGTGGTTCTCAGAGTTCTTATTTAAAATATTGACAAACAAGGCTGCTCTGGCTTTTTTTTTAGTGATGGTACTGGTGATTGAACCTAGGGCCTTCACACTGATCTGTATCCTAGTGTTTTTATTTTTTAAAGTTTGAGACAGGTTCTCCCTAAACAGTTAAGTTGCCAGGTGGCTGAGGTCAAACTTGTATTCTTCCTGCTTCAGCCTCCCAGAGTGCTTGGATTATTGACATGGGCCACTATGCCCAACTTTTGTCTCATTTTTCATAAACAAACAAGAATATAGTTCCACCCAAGTCTGGTGGTCAAGTGTATAAGCCAGCCTTAGGGAAAAACCAAACACAGAGTAAAACAAAATAGAGATGGAAAGAAAATGGATCCTTGAGGAATCACTGAGCACCTGAATCAAAAGCCCCGAAAAACTGCCCACCACCCACTGGACCTTCTCATGTGTACCATTATACCCAACCCTTTTCCTCCTAAGCCTCTCTGATTAGTGTTGTCTGTGGTGGTTCAGCAGATAAAATGAACAATATGTTCCAAGAAAGTAATTTGCCTTCTCCCTGAAAGGTTTAGAAATATCTTTTCATATTTCATGTTGTGACATGACGTCCCGTACCGATTGGATCTCTGTCTTCCAACTGCCTAGAACTTCATGCTTCCTTTTACTCTGGTGACTCATTCATTGATTCAATCCACGAGGCACCTGTCTGCCAGCACTGTGTGCTGGCAGGTTGGAATGCACCAGGGAGGCAGCAGTGAGTATAAAAAGATAAAACAAAACCTCTGCTGTTGTGGAGAGAAGATGCATGAATGTACTATATAGCATATATATAGGGTACAATTTGGTATCACAAGTGCTGTGAACTGAAATAAGGTGTTTGTAGCGATGCCAGCTGAACAGGAAACACATGGACTTCATGTGTCATTCAAACCACACTTAAAAAGTCTGGTCACTCAGGACTAAGCTGCAGCATGGATCACCTTCCTGAGTCTCCTACCCTAAAGTCAAGCACTTCCTGAATGTGAATCCCTTCCCTGCCCAGGCTCCAATCTGCCCTGCATCTCTCACCACAGTGGAGCTTTCTATTCTCAAGTACTTTTTCAATAATCTATAAAATGAAAGGAACCTAGGTCTGTGTCTGTGAGCCTAATCTGAGTGAGCTCTTTCTGTGAGCGATGTCTTTGCTGTCATATTGAGGACTTCTTTTTATTCCATGTACTAAATTAAGACACAGAGTGATTTCCTCCCCCATGGACTACCTGGCCAGAAGTGGTAAAATGTATTTAGTGGTGCTTCGTGGTGCCACAAGGGGGGGGGTAGCAAAGGTATTTATTTAATTAACTTATTTTTGAGACAAGGTCTCCCTCTGTAATTCAGGGGGGCCTTGAACTCACTGTGTAGCTCAGGCTGGCCCTCTGGCTTTCAGTAATCCTCCTGCCTCAGCCTCCCAAGTGCTGGGATAATGGGAATGCACCATGCACCACCACGCCCAGCTTAGCAGCAAAGGTTAGTGTTCCATTGTCACTTGGATGGGGTCTTGGAAAAGAGGCTCCACTTTTGTTTTACATTGTACCATGGAGATGCAGGATACAGGAAGAAAGCAGATGGAAATTACTAAGAAGCATTTCTGTGGGTGCCTGAAGCCAATGTTAGGAAATCGTTCCAACCAAATCCCTTTTTAATTACTTTTTCATTGAAATGTGTAGAATGCCTAGCAGCACTCATTCCAGCCTGAGTTCTGATACAGGGACCCGTCTCAGTGCAGTGCACTCAGTTAGCACAGTGTCTGTGGGCTTGGAGTGGGGCTGGAGTGTAGGTTACATTTTGGGACAGGGTTGTCCATTCAAGTTAATTCAGCAAATATTTATGAAATGCCTATCTTATACTGGCCACGGCTCGAAACTCCAGGACAGAGCAATGAGCACACCCGGCAAAAGCCTGCTGTGGAAGGGCCTGTGTTCTAGTGGCTGCATGAGGTGACTAGGAGGAATGTACGATGTACTCAGTGGGGTGAATGCATGGAGAAAAAGCATCAGAGAAGGGGACAAAGAGCACGAAGGGCTCAACTCTGTATCTGGTGCTTAAGGAAGGCATCGAGGACAGGTGCTCAGAAACATAGGGCCAGGGAAAGTGAGAGACACTCATCCCTTTGTCTCGTGGGGAGATCGCTCAGAGCAGGTGGTTGAGCCTGACTCGGGAGTATGTCAGTTTCCAAAGGCAGCAAGGAGGACAGTGTGCCTGCAGATCAATACACCAAAAGTAAGGAGAGTAGGCAAGGAGGTCTGTGAGAGCAGGAGGTTCTGAGAACGGTTGCCAGCTCTTTGGCTTTTGCTCTGATTGAGGTAGAAATCAGCAAAGAATTCTGAGCAGGGAGCTACATAATCTGACTTGAATTACAATAGAATTCAACGGAACACTGAGTTTGGGATGGACTTTAGGGAAAGTGCAAAAGCAGTCAGAGTAGTAGGTGATTGTGGTTTGGACTGTGGTGGGGGTGGTAGAAATAGTAAGCAGGTACTGCTAACATGACTTGCTAATGACTTGGATGTGGGGTATAAGCCAAAGAGGGATTCAAGAAGGACTCAAGTTTATTCAGCACGAACTAACTAGGACTATAAAGCAGCTGTTAATGGAGAGGAAAATATTATGGGAAGAGTAGATTTTATGGTAAAAGGGGACTATAGCATTTTGATGATGATTTAGACATGCTCAGGGTTAGAAACACATTAGACGCACATGTAGTGATGCATGCTGGAGAAGTTTGGGCTAGAAGTGCATTTGCTGAAATGTCTGGTCAGTGAGGAAAAATACCTACCATTCCCCATGCTCCCTTCACAACAGCAGTGACGGTTTCCCTTTCCTCAGATTCTTAAAACTGTGCACCACCTTTCCCCGGCCTCAGCCACCTTCAGGTTTAAGGCTCAGCTTTCCTAGGATTAAGAATTGACAAGCTCACCATTATGCTGTTATTTTTGTCCATTCTAAGTATTGGGGCTTCTCCATTTTCCGCATCCAGGATAAGCATCGACACAAGATCTTTCCATAGGATCATGCATAGATTCTCCTGTAGTTATTTCATTTTCACCAGCAGTAAGTAACACAACGGACAACTCTTCTTTTGTGTCTTGGGAAGCAGATAAGAAAGACCAACAGCAGAGATAGGCAGCAACCTTTCACTGCAGCCGTTTATTGATGGATTTATTTAACTTTACAGCTTAAGAAGTAACACTATGTCCCAGGGAGCTGTTGAGACCTGAACGAGATGAAGCTCATGAACATGTCTGGTAAAATGTTACACAGAGGTGAAAGAAAGGTAATATGTATTTTAGAGATTAACTTGCTTTGTTGATATTCTAAGGAGTAAATGGACTGGATCAAGGTAATTAGCAGGTTTGGCTGCAGTGAAATTCCAGGGCCAATACTCTTCAATTTTCAGTCTGATGTTTCTTCTCCAGTTTCAAGTGGAAAATTCCAGCTGGCACAACAGTACTTACACTTTTAGTTAGGGCAAACACGAACCCACATGGCTGCACGTCAAGGTACAGATGAGTAACTGTTAATCAGAACAAGGAACTCACATCAAATTTGCATAAAGTCAAGTCAATTTGCCAAGCAGACATCTGGCATATTAAAGGATGTGTATCAGTAAAAATGTCAGATGAATGTCTTTGACTGGCACAAAAGGGTTGGGAGACATTTGGAAATATGCTAAGATGACACCATGCTTCTTGCAGCAGCAGCTGTCTTCATTGTTAGACTGTACCAAATGTCAAACTTCAATAAGTTCAAATATCCTATTACCTAAACAGTAATGTCTAAAGCAGTAAAAGCAGACCCACTGACAAGGAAAAGGCCCATTACATGGGAAGTGTGTTGAGATGGGGCTGTGAGAATTAGTCGTAGGGGTTGAAAACCTTGTCCCTACTTCGTACCTTCCGGTAAAGAGTAGCATCAAGTGACCGCGCAAATCTTGAACATTCTGTGATGCCCAGGAACAACACCCGTCAGGGAGAGAAAATGCACAGGCAGAGTGTGTCGACGATGAATTTTATGTGTCGACTTGTTTTATGTGCCACAAGGAATCCAGTTGTTGGCCAATATTTTGGTCAGGTGCTGTTAGATGAGGATAACATTTAAGTTGGGAGGCTGATGAAGTAGGTTGCCCTCCATAATGAGAGTGAATCTTATTTGAGCCACTAAAGGTTTGACTAGAACAAAGTTCCCACTCTCCTCCAGTCAGAGACAGTCCTGTACGTCTACTCACTTCTGACTAAACCTGAAGTGTTGGCTTTGCTAACTTTGTTCTTTTTAGGGGGGTACCAGGGATCGAACTCTGGTCCTTGAACTTACAAGGCAGGCAGCAGAACCACTGAGCTAAATCTCCGGCCCCTGCTTTGCTAACTTTGAATCTGCTGGCCTCTTTAGTAATGTAAACCAGCTCTGTGTTTTACATGGTTTAGGAAACCTTGATAAATATAGATTTTTTTAAAAAAAATCTAGTGTTACAAAAGCATGCCTTTAATAATAATAAAAATAATTGCAAGCAAATAATGCATAATAAAATAAAATAAATTGTGAGCATTTGAAAAAGAAAAACATTTTAATATGTATACATTACAGCTTTTGGACTTGAAGATATTATCTTGTGATAGGTGAAAATTTTTATGAACTTCTCTGCGGAGACATCTATATTTGGAAATAATTTGGCTCATATTTAAGGCTTAATTACCAAATCAACAGAAAATTTTCATTGTATAAATCTAGCTATGAGAAATTGAAATCCCTATGAGGTCAATACTTAGCTAAGATTTTAATTAAAAGTAGCTTGATAAAACTTTAATGTGAGCCTTGAGAATCGATGTTCCCAAATAGCAAAGTAGGTAAGCATTCTTTACTCTGCTGATCAAGATGCTTAGGTTGGGGGACAATTTAACTTTTTAAGCCACATTTTTGTGTTTGATATTTTTGTAATTGTTAGAATTAGCTATAGATTTTGGTACTGAGAGTAATTTCAGAGGAATACAATCACAAGGATTGATTTTCCAAATTGGAGTTTCTGAAATTGGCTAATTTGACTATATTCAAAGAAATTTCCCATAGTAGAGAGAGCACTGAGTCTCTGTCATGATCTAGCAACAGATGTATACAAAATATCACCATTGGATATTCCATATCAATTACTTATAAAGAAGTGAAGATCAGGGTGACCATGTATATGATACTTCTGAAAAAAAATTTGGGGAATTAAAAAGTATAATAAGATCATCTGATTTATCCTAATGTTACTGAACAAAGTGGGGGAAAGAAGGGGTTAAAGTCAGAGCTTCCAACTTCCAGATCAAGGGTTCAGTAAGTGGCCTGGAAGCTTCTGTGTCTGCCCTGAAAGAAACATTCCTGTCCCCACAAGACTGAGAGTGCTGAAAACCAAACCCAGAATCTCATCCTAAGTGTGGCTGAACAATAATTGGATTCCCAGCTTCTTTCTTCAGCTGCCCCTGTCTCTGCCCAATGGGTTCAGTGATAAAGATATGAATTCTTACTCATCAGTATGAATTCCACTCACCAAGCCACCCTGGCTATAGCTATTGACCAATCTGCTGTCAGTAGGGACCAACACTGAGCCTCCACTATACCAGCAAGGCAGGTTGATTATACTGGACCACTTGTATCATGAAAGTGGCAAAAAAAATTTTTTCTTACTACTATAGGCACTTACTCTGGATACAGATTTGCTTTTCCAACATGCAACTAAATTCTTCCAAAACTATGATCTGCAAACTTGCAAAATGCCTTATCTGTCATCATGCCACCCCACGCAGCATATTGCTTCTGATTAGGAACCTCACACTTCAGCTGCCGTGGGGAACTGCCATGGGCCCTTGTGCATGGAATTCTCAGTTGTACTGTGCTCCTCATCATCCTACAGCCGCTGGCTTCATGGAGTAGTGGGTTGGCCTTTCGAAGACTCAGTTACAGTGCCAGTGAGGTGACAATACCTTGCACTAATTGGATAACGATCTACAAGAGGTTACATATGTTATGAACCAGCAGTTTGTGTTCACAAGATCACAAATCAAGTGACTGACCCTAACTACCAAAAGGAAATTGGCTGCTGTTCCATAGGAGGTATAGAAGAATATTCTGGAAAAAAAGAGTTACTCTAGGCACTCTTGTAGCATTATCATGCTCCATGGGTAAAGTCAATAGAAAATTACAACTCAATTAAGACAGGGCTGTTAATGGCCCAAATTCTTCAGGAATAAAAGTTCAGATCACCCTTCCTGGCAAAGATTTGTGACCAGCTGAAATTCCTGATGAAGACAAAGGCATAAGAGAAAGCAGAGGAAGAGAGTAGTCATGGATACCAGATAGGACCAGGTGGCCAGCTGTAGAAACAGGGGTTGTGATTGCCATGAAAATTTTCTTCTTATTTTTGCTACAAATTTCTTTGTATGTGATACTTATAAAATACCTTAGTTTCCTTTCCCATCTTATTCTTATTACGTAAGACGGTTCATCATTTAAGTATTGTTTGCATCACAGTATGTGAGTTACAGGATATTGAGAAGATAAACATCATTCAAAGACTTTGCATTCTCTTCTGGGGAAACGGTTACTACATATTTAGTTGTGCACAAGTTTTCTATTATCCATTAGATGAATTTTGACCTTGTTAGTATCGTTATTTGTAAATTGATCATAGCTTAAGGAGAAGCACATAGGCATCAAATCGATAAGGGGTGGACTTGTGATGGTTCTATACGTATCAACTTGGAGGATGTTTTTGGAGAATAGCAACGTTAAAATTAGTGAATTCTGAGGAAGCCGATTGCCCTTCATAATATGGTTGGAGCTCATCCAATCACTCGAAGGCTGGCGTAGATCAAAGAACTGACCTCTGCCACATAAGAAAGAATTCTTTAGTCTGCTGGCCTTCAGTCTCAAATTAGAACATCAGCTCTGCAAATTTCGGATTTTCCAGCATCCAAATTAGCACAATGTAGTTCATTATTAAATACAAATCCCTATCTGTCTGTCTATCTATCACACATCTATGATTGATTCTGCTTTTCTGGAGAACCCTAACCAATACGTGTCTTCCAAAAACATGATTTTGGGGTTTATTGTATTACTTTATGATCTGAAAATAAAAATTAAACTAGCAATATAAAATGCCAATGTCTTGAATATCCTAGAAAGTAGTACGGCAAAACTGTTAGATGACTAAATGTTGCTGCGTTTCTTTAACATCGTGCATTGTTCATGTAGATTAAGTCCGTCACCATCAGACAGGTCCAGCAGAACTGTTTTGTAAAAACTGAGGATTCTGTGCAAAGGAAAAGGACTGCCACAGCCCATTGATTTCTTCTGCCTCCTAACAATTATCCAAGAGAGGGTTATTTAGGAAAAAAGGAAAGAGAAAGAAAGGAAATCCAAATTGATTTTACTTCAGTTTAATCAACCTCATGTTAGCCAGAGTTTGCTCCAGGTGACTTTTGCCTGTTTTTCAAACCTGAAGCCACCCTCCATAAATAATGATTGTCACCGCAGACAATACTGAAACAATTGTGCTAATGGATTCTAAAGGCCATTTTAAAAACAGAGCTCTGAAAATCTTTCAAGCAATTGTAGTAGGTTCGAGTTGATAGCGTAGCTTTCAGGCTGACATGGAAAAGAACAGATCTTATTTGGATATTCCATGACCTACCACACACCCACAGCCTGTAACACATATGTATATGACCTATGTCATGCTTTCATCATTAGACCATTGTGCCTCGGGCTGTAGAGCAGCGGTGGAATGAGTGGAAGGAGGTATTTGTCCAGACAAAGGTAGCATGACTTGTTGACTACTCAAGTCTATTTGGAAAACATGAATTTGCCAGGCCTGGTGATGCATGCCTTTCATCCCAACACTCGGGAGGCTGAGACAGGAGGATCGCTGTGAGTTCGAGACCAGCCTGGGCTATATAGTGAGTTCCAGGTCAGTCTCAACTACATAGTGAGACCCTGTCTCAAAAAAAAAAAAACAGAAAAAAAGAAAACATGAATTTATTAATTGCTAGAAACCTTGTATCAACTTCCTGTGCAAGTAGGGTTGTGTGTTTGAAATCGGTTTTCTATGCCTACTTCTGCTTAGGTTGAATTCCCGAAGTCCATATAGGCTGACAAGTCAACAATCTTGACACATTGTGGGCGGCAGCAGGATTCAGTCCTGAGTTTACCATTTGCAGCGGGTGTTTCACAAAGCAGATTCAGTGCATTTCTGGGAGATAAATATATCTGGAAGGAGGGACATAGTCAGAATTTCTATTTTTAAATTAGGGTCATGGGTTTATTTGTGTTTAATTTTTTATGTAGGAAACAATTACTTCTTCCTCTGAATTCTTACAGAACTTTGGTTCTTACCGAACTTCTGGTTCTAGCTGATTCAGTTTTTACCTCTTGTGCTTGTCATTTCTGTGTGGATCATGTATCTTGTCTCTTATTGCTTTCTGCTTCATAGCATTCATGGTAAATCAAAATGTTGAAAAGAGAAAAGTAGATTGCATTTTTCCTGACACTGACTTTTTCTTTTTAGTTTCCAGTGATTAAAGAAAGTTTCCAGAAGCAAGAAATTTTCAAAGGAAGTACAGAGATAAGGAAAAGGCTAGAGAACCACTGAGAATGCCAGTTTGTATGTCCATGGTGTTTGTTCATTTGCGCTGCAACAAGAGATTGAAACACCATTGACTTACCATACACAGGAAGTTTGTTTTTGCTTTTTCTCCTAAAATTCTTAAAGGGGATGTTCCTGGGTAGGTGGCTCCCCAGGGACTCTCTCTTCCAGGAGGAAATTCAGGGACATGTGCTGCTTCTACCTGGTGGCTTCTTCGTTCCCTGCACTAAAGCAAAGAGTATGGAAAGCATCCCTGAGGTCGTTTGAGGGACTGGGGCAGGGGGGGTCATGCGTGACTTCTGCCCACATTCCCCTAACAGGTCTGGGCCAGATGGGCTTCCTTAGAAGAGCAGCTCAGAGAGACCATTTTTCTCAGTGCTCGGGTTAAGGTGCATGAAACAGACGAAGCAGGCTTTCACAAGTGGGGCGTTGGCATTATCTCTGTCACAGCGAGTGAAGACCCCTTTTATCACCGTGTGAGCTTCTACGAGTCTGCTCACCCCTTCCTTCCGTAAGAGAACAGATCAGGATCTTACTGAGTCACTGCTCTACCTCAAAGCCCAGGTCTCTCCAGGGATATGTCACTTTTCCATTTTCCTTTTCCTTAGATTCAAAGGTGACCACAAGCAATCTTTAATTAAAAAGATAGGCATCTGGTTCCATGGGCACATTCGAGATATAATGTTGGAACAGGGATGAGATGGCAGCAACCAAGAGATGAGCAGGGTACAACAATGGCTGGTCTTCAGCAATGATGAGGTTCTGAGAAGCAGGCATTGGACAGCTCCCTCTACTGGGGGCTGAGGGAGGCCTTTGGCTAAATCCTGACACTGTGCTTCAAGAGGAACCCTTGTCTAACATTTTCCCAGGGCCCTTGGTGCAACCTTTTGGAAGTCCACTCTTTGTTGTTTTTTGTGTTTTTGTTTGTTTTTTGAGAAAGGGTCTCACTATGTAGTTGAGACTGAACTCACTATGTAGCCCAGGCTGGTCTCAAACTCACAGCAATCCTCCTGCCTCAGCCTCCCAAGTGCTGAGGTTATAGGTGTGTGCCACCATGCCCGGCTCTGGAAGTTCATTCTTTTCCACTGTCCTCCTCACCTACCATGGAGATCAAAGTTGGAGAGGATGCTCAGCTCATCACCTGTGAAACTTGTGCAGCCATTCTCGCTCTCAAGGCAGCGCCAAACGCTGTGTGAGGTTTTCAGCAGTCAGCTGCACTAGCAGCACTTTTAATTGGAACTTAATGCTTTCTTTCTCTGCACATGCATTTTTCTTGAAAACTTATATTCTGGCTTCCACTTAGTTCCATGTACCACTAACTATGCTCAAAATTATTTTTTAGACTCTTTTCTCATGTCTGCCTTCTTTCCTTCCTCATCTACAAATTCACTCTCCCAATTTAAAGGAAACTACACTGAGGCTGATAGGAGTGGGACGATCACCCACATGTTCATCTGGTTCATTTTTCAGAGTCTTTAAAGTCCTTTCTCTTACTGTTTGGGGGTTTAGAAGCAATCCTGCAAGACCCCGAGTTTTTCAAGCACACCCATTTTGTCTCTTTTCCTCTTACCAGTCAGCATTCTCTCTTGAGCTCATCCTTTTCTTATAATGCCTTATTGAACCCACATGACAGCAGACAACACCGAGGGATGCTTGGAGGCAGATAGCTTTATGATGTTAGAATCACAGCTAGGATATGGATGATAGCTGGGGTGGTCAAATGTTTGGAAAGTCTGAGAAAAGACCTTCCTTTATGCACACTGTGCATTTAGAAATCTACTGCCTATTCCGTGTTAGTGATCAATCCACCAACCACATACTCTTAGTCATTGAGCATTGGTGGAGTTGGAAAATGAAATGAAGGACGCAGTCTCTAAATTAAAGGAGGTTGCCATTTATTGGGACAAAGTAAACAGTGAAGCATTCATTCTGGGCATCTATCCGTCTTAACCCACGTACTTTCCCTAACCCTATCAGAGACACATACCACAACTATATTTTCTGAACCAAAAGTTGGAACATGGGGCCTGACCTTGGGAGAGCATTTTATGAGAATAGAACAGGATGTTTGAAGTTGTAACTGACTCAGAAAATCCAGGGTATTTGGTTGCTAGACATACTATCTGGGTTGAAAAATGAGGTCTGAAGAAAGGCTGAAGTTAAAGCCCAAACAGATAAGCTGGGAGGAAATCAGAAATCTCTCCCCTGCCAACCTTTGATGGAGAACCTAGTGTTAGCCTAGAAATGGGTACTGACAGGAACAGGAGGTCTAAATAAATGTGCACAATTGTATGTATGCATTTCATTCCTCACATACCTTACTGTCCAGTTACGGTTTAATTCTCTCATTTATTTTCCTCTGTTCACATATTTAACAAATGCTTTTTGAGCAGAGCCTACATAGGCATTGTGTTAGATATGAGAGTCACTGAGGAATCAAAGCACTCTTTGCCTCACATTTTTAGCCTAGTTAGGGAAATAGGCACTAGTCAAATAATCTTATGTAACAAATCTCAGGTCTGGGTTCTAAAGGCCATTATAGAGTACTACAGTGTGTATAGGAAGGACCTAATGCACCCTGGCTTCCTAGAGGGAGGAAGTCTGAGCAGAAGATTCCAGTTGGGAGAAGGAATTGAGAAGGTAACAGGGGTAGGCAGTGCGCAGAACACTCCTGGAGGCAAGAGCTAGTAAAACAGACCTCTACATGGGCCTCACAAAATGGGTGTAAATGGAGACGGCTACAGCATGCGAGGCAGGGAGCAGGTGAGTGAGGAAAGGTGAGTGACTGAGGTCTGTGGTTTAAAAAAATAAGATGCAATGTAAAGAGTCTTACATGGGAGAGTGGCATGATCAAGTTGGCCTTTGAAAGAGTCACTCCGTCTAAGGAGGGCGACAGGAGTGGATGTGAGCGAATCACTTAGGATCCTGTTCATTTCTCCCAGGTGTGATCATGGTGGCTTGGTTTGTGAAGCCCTTCCTACCCCACCTCACTTTCCACACTCCGCATCCATACTGAGCTCTCCAAGTAGGCGCCCTGCCACACTGTGCAACTACGGCTTCTTTCTTCTCTAACAACCTTTTCTCCTCCTCCTCCGGCTCCTCCAGCTCCTTCTGTGTTTCCTGGCTAATTCATATTCATTTCTCAAATTAGTTTGATTTCTAATCTAGGAAGCCTTGTCTGACATCTCTCGGATGCTCCATCTCCTTCACTCTTTCCCCAGTGCTGACGTGGAAATTCCTCCCACTCAGTTCTATAGGTTCATTTGCATACATCTGCAGGTTTCTATAGTCATTTGCATATGTCGGTGGTGGCCCATTCTGCACTACATTACACTTGTTTACTGTACTAAGGAGTCATAAAGGGAGAACAATATCTGCCTTATTTTAACCTGCCACATAACACGTACTCACTAGATGTTTATTTAGTTAAATGTTATAATAACCATGTACCTAAATATCCTAAATATTTTAAGGCACTTGCACGTTTTGTAAAGAATAAATCATTCTCGTGTCAAAAATCATATTTTAATAAAGTAATATTTAAAAGTTAATGAGTTAAGCTTTCATTTACTAATTTCAAAAAAGTAGACATGCATATTATACTCCTTGTTAAGTGGTAGTAGTTGATGAGCTTGGCTTGCAACACAGTACTCATTCTGAGGAACTTAATCAATGATGTTTTATTATGAATGAAAAGCGAAGAATATATAATTTCATTCAGATAATGAGTGTAATTTCTTCTGACAGGATGATATACTGACTGGCTGCTATTGTTAATCCTGACACCGGAACTTTAGTTATTTAAAAAAAATAAAGCATCAACTAACTAAAATGAAGACTCTGAGTGATCATTTCTCTCACTGGTTCTTTTCCTTAAAATTAACTTAGAAACCAGAGAAAAGCCAGATTTTAAAGAAAACAAGCTTTACATCAAATTTCTGAAGGTATCTTGGTAAATATGTTAGCTTGGATATAAGTATGTAGGTACTTTTAAAAAGAAAACCATCTATAATATTGTGTATCAGGAAGACATCTACATCCAAGAGATTTTAGTAGACCAATGCTTTTACTAAAACAACTAGGAAATTCCGTAAGTTATGTCCTTAAAGGTACCAGAGAGCTGTGGAAGGGACAGCTATTCGATTAATTTATATTCTAGAGAAGTAAAAACTGTTCTAAGGTGAGTTGATGGCCATCAACAGGTTTTTGCTAGCTTTCTAACTGCAGATATTTGCCAACGCTTTGCTCGAGCTGAAAATTGAAAATGATTCTGGAAGTGAGCCTCATCCAAAGAGTGAGAAATAAGCCAAGGTTTTAGTAATTCAGCACAACTAGCACACAAATGGTAAACTTGTAGAGCCCTGTTTCCCCCCCTCCCCCAGGGAACATTTGCTAAATTCTGAGATTTCGTATGGAAGCGGGGGCCCAGGATAAAGCTTCTCCAGGCAGAGCAGCCCTAGAAATATCTCCGGGGCGAAGTGACAGAGACAGACAAGCCGAAGTCTGTCCAAGGAGCACCCATAACTCTCAAGATGCGAGATGTTTTTCACACTGTAAGACTAGGTGGTTGGAGACCTGGGCTTGGAATCTCTGAAGGGCAGAGATTGTATTTCTTGAAGTCAAATGCCTGAGAGGACTACACCCTAGGGGGAAAACAAAATAGTAGTAGAATCATCCTAAAACTGCAACCAAACTCCATGGGTTACAGCAATCTATTCTTCCTTTATCTGCCTAATAGAAGAAGAGGAAAAGCTTTCCTAATCAGGGACATAATGCTCTAAAGGCTCTACAGTGTTTCAAATAAAAATGAATACAATACAATAAAATGATTAGACATGCAAATAAGCAAGAAAGCATGACTGACAAATTCTGCATTTTCTCATTTAATCTAGAAAAAATTAAATTCATAGACACAGAGAGTAGGATGTAGTTGCCAGTGGATGAGGATTGGGGCAGGAATTGAAAGACCCGTGTCAAAGGGCAGGAAGTTTCAGTGAGACTGAGTAAGAGCTCTAGATGTACTGAAGAACATGGTGACTGTGGTTAGTGAGAGCGTATTGTAAACTAGAAAATTACTCAGGCACTAAATATTAAGTATTCTCATCACCAAAAAAGTTAAGTATTTGATGTGTTGGATGTGTTCATCAGCCAGTTTAATCATTTCTCAATATATAAATGCATGAAACATCGTGTATACTGCAGATATATATAATTTTTATTTACTAACTACACCTTAATAAAGCTTGGGGAAACGTTTTAAGAGCGTTGGGAGCAAGTCTACATAATTTTGAGGAAAAAAAATCTTTTCACAATTAAATCAT
This sequence comes from Fukomys damarensis, assembly GCF_012274545.1. Taxonomy (NCBI): domain Eukaryota; kingdom Metazoa; phylum Chordata; class Mammalia; order Rodentia; family Bathyergidae; genus Fukomys; species Fukomys damarensis. Next base: position 13,584,120 of record NW_022900922.1, on the reverse strand, counting down.
GATTAAGCCTAGTTCTCCTGCCTACTGGCCAGCTATGGCAGGTTGAGACATAACTCCATTTTAGCTGCCAGTCACAGCTAAAACCTCAGCGGGGCCGGTGATGCTGTGATGCTTCAGGATAAGATTACACCAGCTGAAGACATCCTGAGCAAGTTAAAAACTTAGGTCCACCCAAAAATCTGTAAAAACCGTATGTGTAACAATTCTATTCACAATTGCCGAATTGTTTTTCAACAGATAAACAAACTTCAGTGCATCTATACAATGGAATATTATTCAATCATAAAACGAAATGATCAAGCCATGGAAAAAAATGGAGAAAATTTAAATGCATAATACTAAGTAAAAGAAGCCAACATGAAAGGCTACATACTATGGATTCCAACTATATGACATTCTGGAATAGGCAAAATTATGGAGGTAGTAAAATGTCCATGAGCTGCCATGGGCTAGTGAGGAGAGAAAGATGAATATTAGGACCTCAGGATTTTTAAGACAGTAAAACTACTCTGTAAGATACTATTGTGGTGGATACACATCATGATATGTTTGTCAAAACAGAATTACAACACACAGAGCAAAACTTAATGTAGACTGTGGACTTGTGGATGACATGTCAGTGTCATGTACCGATGTTCCTTTGTTGTTTTCAGTTGCAATTCTCTGATGATGTGTAAAGTGGAGCATCTTTTCATATGTTTTTCATATGTATATTATCTTTTTTTCCATATGCTTTTCATATGTATATCATCTTTTCATATTCTGTAGTGATAGGCCTGTTCAGATGGTTTTCTAATTTTTAATTGAGTTGTTCATTTTCTCATTGTTGAGTTTTAAGAGTTGTTATTTAGAACAATAGTCCTCTATAAGATACGTCTTTTGCAGATATGTTCTGCCAGTTTCTGGCTTGTCATCCTTGCCAATGCATTTTGCTAGGCAGAAACACCTAATTTTAATCTTTCCGAACATCATGTTTTTTCATGAATTATGCTGTCGATGTTATAGCTAAAATGTCAGTGGGCTGGGGTTTTAACTCAGTGGTTCCACTGTCTGCCTTACAAGAGCAAGGTCCTGAGTTCAATCCCTGACACACACACATACACATACAAAATGTCATTGACAAATATAATCTAGATTCTTCTTCTGTTCCTTTTCTAAAGGTTTTATATTTTACATTTAGGCCTATGATAAATTTTGAGTTAGTTTTATTGAAGAGTGTTAGAACTCCATGAAGATTTATTTATTTGTTTATTCATTTGCATGTGGATTTCTAGTTGTTTCAGCACCTTTTGTTGGAAAAATTATTTTTCTTTTTTTTGTACTGGGGATCAAACTCAGGACCTTGAGCTTGTGAAGCAGGTGGTAGCACTGCTGAGCTAGATCCCTGGCTCTAAAAACTTTTCCTTTGCTCATTTGTCAAAGATCACTTGGCAGCATGTGTAAATCGATCTGTGGCCAGATTTGGTTGCATTGCTCTATAGACATTTTCTTTCACCAATACCATTCTGTCTTAGTTACAATTGTTATACAGAGTCTTCAGGTCAGAGAGCATAGCACTCAGATTGTTTTTCTCCTTTTGCCATTCCATATAAGCCTTTTGTTATTTTTTATTTATTTTGAAGTTAAAAACATTTAATATACTCCATAATTGTAAATATTTATGGGGCACAGTGCAACTGTTTAATACATATCTACAGGTAGAGTAACTGGCAAATACATCATTTGATGATACAGATATGTATTATCTCTTTGAAATGAGAACACTCAAAATCTTTTCTTCTAGCTATTTTGAAATATTCAATGAATTACTGTCAATCATGGTCATTCTACTGTGCTACTGAGCATCATACACTTTTCCTCCTATGTGGAACCTACACACGACTGGGATACATTGACTCTGTAGGCAAAATTAAGAACTGACATCTTAATATTTTGTCTTTCTATCCATGAACATGGACTACCTCTCTATTGATTTCTTTCATCAGAATTTTACAATTTTCCTCATAAAGATATTATATATTTTTGTTAGATTTATATCTAAATATTTCATTTTTGAGGATTGCCAACATAAGTAATATTTCCAATATCCAAATAGTTATTGCTGGCATATAGGAAAGCAGTTGATTTTTGTACATCAGCCTACATTTTTCAACATTATTGTGATTTCTTATTAGTTTCAGGAGGGGTTTTTTGGTCAATCCTTTGAAATATTCTACATAAACAATCATGTCATCTGCCAACAAGTAGAGCTTTTTTCTTTTGCTTCTTCCTTCACAATGGGCACACTTTTTTACTCCTTTTCTTGTCTAATTTCTAAAGGGGTGGAGAGAGGGAAGAGGGAAAGGCAGGGTAAATAAAAAGTATTAAGATGGGATATACACATTTACCAACCGCCAAAGATGAATGTATTCATTGTGTATTGTAAATGTGTACTAATACAAAATTTAAAAAATAATTTCGTGAACTAGGACTTCCAATAGGGTGCTGGAAAGGAGTGCTGGGAAGAGACATCCATCTATTGCTCCTGATTTTAGCAGGAAAACTCCTAGTTTCTGACCATTAATTGGGATGTTAGATGGAAGTTTTGTAATGCTTTTTATCAAGTTAGGAAGTTCTGCTTTATTCTAGTTTGCTTAAGAAATCTATATATATGTGGGGCCGGGGATTTAGCTCAGTGGCACCTGCACCTGCCTCGCAAGAGCAAAGTCCTGAATTTGATCCCTGGCAGGGTTTAGCTATGGCTGGCCTTGAACTCTTGGTGATCCTACCCTCTCAACCTCCCGAGTATTGGGATTACAGGAGTGTGCCACAACTCCTGGCGAGGAACAACATTTTTAGTAATAAAAAGCAAGCAGTACATAAACTAGCATGTACAGTTTGATCCTGATTTTCTGGGGAAAAAAAAGTATTTTGCGCTTAAAAAAAAAAAGACTGACCTGGAATACATTTATAATTCAAAAGTAGTTATCTTTGGGTAGATTATTGGCATTTTCTTTAAATATTTTAAAAATTTGCCCCAATGAAAACATCGTGAAAGGTTATTAGCTAATCAGGGAGAATGGCTGCCAGGCAATAGAAAGAACAAACAAAAGACCCTTAAAACCTAAATACGTAAAGTGGGAATCTAAGAGCAAACTGGTGAGGAATCCCGAGCGCGCAGAGGCCTAACAGACAGACCCCGGGCTATCAATCAATGCGCTCTGGGTCTCAGCTTCGCCTAGGAAGTGCTGCTTGTTTATTTAGCGATCTGTGCACGGAACCAGGTTTTCTCTTTCCGTGTAATTGTGCTCATTGGAAGGGTGGGGCGGGTTGAGGGGTACGGAGAGGAAGAGGATGAAGGGCTTAATCCCCAGAGGTGGGTATGTCAAATCCTGGCCAGGGCGGACGGGCCCGTCACGTGCGCCGCGTTTGCAAGGCTAAGCGCGGACCCCTGGAAAGCTGGGGAGAGCCCTGGCCGCACCTAGCGAGGAGCTAGGTGCAGCGCCCCCTCCTGGTCGGCGCGCGCCGGACCAGGCAC
>NW_022900922.1:13567315-13579878 GCF_012274545.1 Fukomys damarensis | reverse complement strand
GCCTGGCTCGCCGAGAGCTCTGTGCCTCACAGAAATGCCCCTCTCTGCCCTTGACCCACTCCCTGCCTGCCCCGGCGCTAGCGGCCCCAGTGGCATGAGGAGGTCACCGGACGTCAGCCCCCGGAGACTGTCGGACATCAGCCCCCAGCTCCGGCAGCTGAAGTACTTGGTGGTGGACGAGGCGATCAAGGAGGACCTGAAATGGTCGCGCTCGGTGGAGGACCTCACCAGCGGGCCCGTGGGGCTCACGTCCATCGAGGAGCGGATTCTGCGCATCACCGGCTACTATGGCTACCAGCCCTGGGCCGCAAGCTACAAAAGTAAGACCCCCACGCACACCCGACGTCATTCCCCCGCCCCAGTCTCTGTAGCTAGGGTAAGAGGCGCAAGCAGCAACGCCCAGCACCCTGCCTGGAGATGGGTAACTTTGAACAAGAGGCCAGAAGACAGTGCCCCATGCCTTGGGGACAACCTCTCCGTCCTCTTACGCCCCTCCCATGCCTACGCAGTCCTCCGTGTCCTCTTCTCCTTTCTCTGGAGGTGTTGCAATATGGAGGGCACCCCTGGTGTGCCTGACCTCCAGAACCAAACCACCGCAGGGAATCAAAGCGCCAGGGCTGCTGAGCTTTCTTGGGGATCTTAGAGTGTTACCGGGCTCTGTGTCAGTCCGACTGGCTGTTTGCAGAATGTGGACTTAGGCAGATTTTGACTCTTCTGGGTGTCTCCTGAGCTGTGGTAACTTCACTTTGCCTCAGTGAAGAGGTTCTGTGGATTTTTCTAGACACCTGACAAGGTGAGCACTGGGAGCCTACCAGACTTTCCTCTGGCTGTGAGATTCAGCTAATAGGTTTGGCACTGGTGTGATCACTTAATAGATATTACCTGTGTGGCCAGGACCACTTTGGTGGACATTTGCTCAGGTTGGGAGGGGGAGATTGGCTACAACAAACTGAAGATAACTGTAACTATAACTAGATGGTCCCAGCCCTGTAGTTGGACAGAGCCAAAGAGATTTAAGAAATGGGCATGACTCACTTATTTGTGAATAAAAGACCTAACAGCTTGGCGATTTTGAGATTTTTTTTTTTTTTTACTTTTATTGCTTGAAATTGCAAAATCCTTTGTTTTTACATGAAAATATCAGGCTTTTGTGATTTAATCACATTCACTACCAAAAGCATGTCTATCTTTAGATTATTCCTAAAATCCTTCAATTCCAAGCCAAAGGTCAGCAGGCTGCTAGCAGAGAGTTTAATGGTTTTATGTTATTTGTGGGAGCAAACATGGGATTTCAGTATTTAATTTCCTTGCCTTTACTCGTAGTTCCAGGTCAGTCTCAACTACATAGTGAGACCCTGTCTCAAAAAAACAAAATAAATAAATACATAAAGACATCCAGTGTAAACCTGTAAGATGATCTGTCTCCTGATTTGCTGCTAAAATTGTTGACAATTTAGATTGCAGCAGAAATTCAAGGGATCAAGTTCTCTTTTGCACTGCAAAACACGGGGTTTAGGATAATAAAAATGAAAAACACTGGAAACTGTTTTTTTATGGGTATGGATAGGGTACTGAATTTTTATTTCTGGTTTTAAAATTTTTAGAAAATAGAAATTTTCTGATTGCTTCATTCTCTGCTTGTTTCATAACTGAAGATAGTGATACAAATTATAGTCTTCACGGAGTCATCTCTTTCACCCCTGAAGTCATAATAAGGTGTCTCTTTATAATTCCATTTGTGCCTGGCTCTATGTGCTCCATGGAAATAATGACCGCAGTTTGTGACTTCAGGGCCTGGTGAGTAGCTTTCAGGGGTGATGCTTATGTTTGGTACAAGCATACTTTATAATTCAGGCCAAGGAAAGGCCACAAGGAAAGTGAGTCCCTTGTGTCACCCACAGTATTCTCAGATAGCCTCTCTCTGAGGCTTTACTAAAGGAATAAATACTAGCAGACGAGGCTACAGTGGCTCTTGAAAGATGATGAAAATCAGCTCACTCCACTCTATTTCTGTGAAGATTCTTCTTTATTCCAAGATATTTCCTTGCTACTGAAATGCTTTAGGTGACAACTGACATTTTGATGAATTAATTGGGTTTTAAGTTTAAATTTAGAGATGCTAATGTTTTATTCATATAGAGGGAAAGGGTTTAGGGCAGCACTTTACCATCTTTACCTAACTAAAATAATAACACAGAAGCTCATCCATCTGTAGCTATCAGTTAGATACTTGGATTGTTGCTTAATAATTGCACAGGCTGGAAGAAATGATGATTATCAAGTGAAATGTCTTCCAGGAGAAGTTTCAGAGCGCTCCGTGCCTCACATCGTCATGCTACCTCTTAGTTATCCTTCACAGTGACTTACCTGCATCTCAACTGTAGGAGCTGCCCAGAGATTTGCTGTGAATTTCCAGGCTATTTGATAGGGGTGCAGTGGCTGTGTGTAGTGTAGCAGCCCAAATCTTTACTCACGGGTGTCCTCTTTGTGTCTGGGCTTTCTTTGGGTAGATCAGGTTAGAGGAGGCAATTGTCAGGAGGGCAGGAAGACCTCCGCTCACTACTCTCAACCCAGCTACTAGAGGCACAAGGTTCACTCTGGGCAGCAGTCTATTTGTAAAGAATTGTTTTTTTTTTTTCTCAAACCCCGAAGTTCCTGAGGTCTGAGAGGGACAGTTTGTGTGAAAGTTAAATTATAAACAAGTAGGTAGGACTGGGCGAGTTCCTCTTCTCAGTGGCTCGAGATGTCCACGCTCCACAGTCTATGTTTCTGAACTTAACCACTTGGCGATATTCTTGGGGATCCCTTAAATGAATAGGTAGCTACAGGTGTATCCACAATCCCAAAAGCACCTGGTGCTCAGTAGTGGCTCAGTAAATGTTTGCTGCTTGAATGAGTCGTGGTCTGCACTCTTGACCTCTGGGAGAGAAAACCTCTGAACGTACCTCTGGAGTGATTGCATCACTTAATTTTTTTGTACTGACTTTCTGTTGGTTTGGAATTGCTCTGTTCTTTCATAGTTCTTCCACTGTGTTTTCTGACCCATAAACTAGAAGAGGTTCTTGATGATAAGCTTTGGTTTGGTCCAGGGTTTCTGAAGCTCACCATTATTGAGCCTTTCTCCTGGGTAATTCCTTGTTGTGTGGACTGCCCTGCACATAGCCCTGGCATCTGCCTATTAGATGCCAGTAGCATCCCACCTTTCCCCATGTGATAACCCAAAGCATCTCCACATATTGCCACATGTCCCTTAGGGGCTGGCTTTGGTTGAGACCCATTTGTTTAACCTGAACCTCAAATTCATACTTCAAGTGATCTCCATTCTGCCAACCAGTAGTGCTGAATGAGCGGGCCTGCCTCCTGAATTCCTGGGCTCCTCCTTCCTTCTCCTTTCTCCCTGGACCACTCCTTGGGTTTTCACCATGGGCCAGATTGTAATTCACAGCCTCTTGCTTCTGTAGCTAGTGTGGTTCCTCATGCGTTCACCTTAAATCAGTAACCTGTGGTGAGTGCTTTAGAATTCAGAACAATCTCCATAGTTTCTCCCAAGAGCTCCTTTTCTGTTCTCACCTTGGGTCAGAGTAGAGTACAACCATTGGAACACCTTCTGCTCCTTTTTCCTTACTATCTACTCTGATGCAGAGCAGGTTGGGAGGGAGATGGCTGTGGAAAGGGAGAGGACAGGGAGATCAGAAAGGCTCCCTGTGTACAAGGACAGCCAGCCAGCCCAGGTGTCAGACATGCCGGGAGTGGGCATGAACAAGGGAATCTGAAATGGCGCAGTTTGGAGATCCAGAAGGAGCTTCTTGTACAGGATGAAGAAGCAACTGTGAATGCTTTTCTACTTTCATTTATTCACTTAGCAAACATTTTTGGAGCTCTCACCCTCTGCTCTCACCCTCTCACAGAGGCAGGGAACAGAGGAAAGGCTCCCTCCACAAGCATGCATTCTTCAAGGATCTCTGTTGGCAAAACTGGCCTTAGATAACAGATACCTGGGGAGACTGTAGGTAGCATTAAGGTTGAGTATTCACAGTGAGGAGGGACATTTCACTTTCCAAAAGGATTCCCTGAAGAGTGTTCTCAAATAGTGTACTCCAAACACTTTCCCCCTCAAAAGCACTTTGCAGAATAGCTTTGTAGTAGGAGTCATGCTTATTCCCTAGAGTGAGGTTCAACAGTCTTTGGAGTAGAATTGTTAACACTACATGGTACTTGTTATGGTTTCAGAGGTGGGGTTTCCAATAGGTGGTGGGACCATGGAGGCACTATACTTATTAATGGATTAATCTACTGATGAGTTTATAACTAAATGTGATGTTAGGGGGTGGGGCCTGATCAGAATAGTTGGGTTACTTGGTAGGTACCCTAAAAGGGTGTATTCTTGTGCCCTGTCCTGCCTCCCCACTCCATCTTGCTTTCTTCTTCCTCTCCTTCCTACCTGGGAGCCAATAAACCATGGACTAGACACCCTGAAACCATAAGCCAAAGTAAACCTCTCCTCTTTTAAGTTGCAAGTGTCAGGTCTTTCGTCCCAGTAACAGAAAGTGTTTCAGTGCTGGTGTGTTAGATAAAAATGATTCGTTTTAAAAATGCATTTGGGTTTAGTTTTACATCATCTGTAGAGCAAAGGGTGAGCTTGTCCCCAAAGACTACCCATTTCTAGTCTACTCCCACCTACCACTGGTAATGGGAGTCATTACCAAAGATTGCAGCCCAGGCCAGGAATATGCAGGACCCTGAACAAAACCTCTTGATCTGGATGGAGATTTTCTAGTTCTGGCTGAAAAATGCAGGGTGCTGAGTAACTAACATACCCGGTACAAAGTTACTGTGTGTTTCACACTCCTCTGGATTTAAGTGTTGCACAGGGTTTGTATGCTGAGTTTTTGCCATTTCAGACTGGCCTGCACCTAAGCTGCTTGCACACGTGGCCCTGGTGCAGCTGGGGCAGAGGCACACAGTACGGCCGAAGTCATGGTGCTCGGCTTCCACGTGACCCTTCTGCACTGCAAAGGTCAGAGTGGCACTCAGAAATGATCCTGTGCAAGGAACTGAAGATTCAGTCATAAAAGTTTATTTTACAATGGAGCTTGGCATATTAAAGAGGAGACAGAAAAGATTTTAAAAAGAAAGAATTAGAGGGTGGCTGTGGCCGGGTGAGCTAGAACACAGGATTTCTAAGGCGTCAGAGAGGGAAGTTGGTTCCCGAGTTTGAATGCATGCTTACAATTTAGAAGTAGCTTTCTGAGTCTTTGACAGGTAAGATGCAGAACCATGACTGTTTAAAGTGCTCCCCAAGTCACCGAGGTGTCACCTGTTTGTGAAGGGTGTGGTGTCACCTGCAGGGAAGTTTCATCTCCCTGGCTTTAAAGTAGCGGGGATAAGGAGGTATCTCTGTTTCTTCTGAAGTGTGTCCGAGGAGTCCTTGCCTAGTAGCTACTCTAGGACCCTCGGGGCAGGATGGGCATGTTGGTCCTTGCCTTACGCAGCTGAAAAAATTCAGGTGAGATGCATTAAAAAATAAACCCACAATGTGTGTGAGCCATTGAGGTGTGTTGGGCGTTTTGCAGAGTGCTGTTGAGGACACTTGAACTTTGGGCATACAGTGGAGAGGGCACCCTCAGAGCCTCGGTGCAGCTGTGGGAATGAAGGACATGGACCACCATGGAGTTGCATTCACAACTTAGCTACATCCCTACATAGACATATGACAGATTGTTCACCACAAGTCTCTGATTTGTCATCTATAAAATAGAGGGTGGCAACTGAAAACAAGCCTTAGCCCTGTGTGCAGGAGAACAAACAGATCAGATACTATTTTGAAAGTCTGGCCAGCTTGCAGGGACCCCTCAGCTGCCCTGGGCCACGTGGCTTAGATCAGGCTGCAACAGCAGACAGTGTCATCCCTTCCTGGGCATGCACATTAGACTTCTGAGCTGACTGCCTCAACCAGCGTCTCTCCTTTCATCTGAGATTTAAACTGTAAGCTGTACTGATAGGCACAGTAGTCATAACTACTGTGGAGTCATAACTTCCTGTAGTCATAACTACTTAGGAGGCTGAGGCAGGAGGATGACTTGAGCCCAGGATTTAAAGGCCAGCTTGGACAACATAGCAAGACCTGGTCTCCAAAAGCAGAAGTTGTGCTCCAGTGTAAATTTGTGATTGTATAGCTCCCTGGGGGGCTCTTCTGTTCCACATGGGTGGAGAAGCAGGGAAAGCTGGTTTATGTGAGAGAAGACACCAGTAGGTGTATGTGACAACTAGCGAGAGCCATGGTAGTCGAAGGACCAGGTACCATTTCCCTCCTAGATCAAAGTCCTACTGCAGCTCCTCCATGGCCCTGAGCTCCCACAGTTCCAATACTATAGCCCGTTCCTACCATGTAAACCCACTGGGTCCTGTTCTGAACAAAGTCAGGCTCCTCTGTGGAAAAGACTACTCAGGTTCAGAAGGACAAAAGAATGGTCCACGCTATAAAAGAGCTGGTTTCTGGAAGCAAAAGGTCACCTTCTGAAAGCTGAGATGGTAAAGACGGTCACAGAGTGCCAGTTACTGGAGCGCTGCTGACAAAGTGGACACCCAGTCGCACCATCTGGGTTAAATGTGTGGATGTCCACAGCAGGGCATGAGCTAGAGGTTTCTGCTTCTTTTGTTTTGTTACTTGACGTGACATCTTTTGGTTCACTGCAGTGGTGAATGTGCACAGATCAAACAGATCAATAGAGCAAGTGACAAGCTTTGTTTCCTTGTCTTATTGTGGAGCTTAGAAAGGGACATGTGCAATTAGTAATCTGATAAATTCTTTGGGTGAATGATGATAGCAGGGATTTGAGCAATTGCCTAGGACATGGGCCCCCATTTTTCTCGCATGCAACTCCAGGGAGCTTTAATTTATGACATTTAAGATGATAGGAAATAAATTGCACCACTCAGGTGATTTGCCGTGTAAACGACTACTGGCTGTTTTGGACTCCTGAGATTTGCAGAGATTCAATGTAACTTCTCAGAACAGTTTTTGGTTTTGAAAAATGGTTTTCTGTGACGTTCAAATTTTCTCCTTGTCAGTCTGCTATGCATCATCTACAGTACTTGGCTAGGTCAGAAACTATTAGGAGATTCTTTTTATTTTTCTGCACCATCTACTTGTAACAATATAGTGTTATAAAAGTTTGGGTAAGTCCTCAAAGTTTTATTCAAAAGGGTTGGAAGGGAAATGCTTTTAAAAGAATGGCAAATTTTGCCTTCTTATTTTCTCTTTGCAATTTGACCCAGACCATTTTTAGTGAATGTATGAGATTCATTTTCTCTAGGAAAAGGAATACAATTATAAATGTAGGTGTGAAACAAATGGGCTTTGAGCAGTGTCCAGTGCACATGTGTGAGTTTAATAAACAGACTTCATGGCAGGAGTACTTGTATTGTTATAAAATACCAGGGGGAGGGCAAGGGATTTGGCTCAGTGGTTCCACTGGCTGCCTTGCAAGCACAAGGGCCCAAGTTTGATCCCTGGTACCACACACTCACACACACACACACACACACACACACACACACACACTACGAGGGGAGGACTGGAAGTCTCCTCTCCATTTTTTTCTTTAAAACTTAACCAAAGAAATAGTTTGAGGATAGTCGGGTGTGGTAGTGCATGCCTGTAATCCCCACACTCAGGAGGCTGAAGCAGGAGGGTTGCCATGAGTTCAAGACCAGCCTGAGCTACATAGTGAGTTCAAATCCAGCTTGATCTACACAGCAATACCCTGTCTCAAGAAAGAAAAATAGTTTGAGGACTATACAAATATCATAACCTGAAGCAACACATCCTAAGGGCTTATCCAAACTCTTACTTTGTCAGCATTTCATTTTATTAAATATTGAGCATAAAAGTCTTACATAGATTTATCTGATGTTAGGCAGTTGGTGCTTTTTCAGAGTCACATGTGAATAAACTATAAGCTATTGAAGTGCTGGGAAGTGTAAATGTGTTTGTTCTGTGCATAACCAACATTGGATCTGATGATTCTCTCAAAACACATTGAGGAGTTTCAGTGTGGCGGCCAAAAGGTAGAAGCACTTTCCACCAACCAATCCACAGACCCACCAGATGCTCTTTGTTGAGAAACCTGTGGACCAGGCAGGGGCTTCAGAATAATCTCTGATGGAATTCCAGATGCTTTTGATGAAGAGCTCATTTTTTAAAAATTGAGTTAATTGGTACATTTTAGGTATACAGTACAGTTACATTCATTATTGGGATCCTGTACCTTTACATGACAGGTCTTGGTTCTCATTTTTTCCCCTTGTCCCTGCCCTCCCTTCACCCCAAGCTCATTTTTTAATGGTTTAGAAATGCGTCATGAACGCGTATTTTTTTACTCACATATATACCCATCTGTCCATCCATTCTCTCAAGCCATCAAAAATCCACTGTTGGGCCTGGAGATTTAGCTCATTGGTGCTGCACCTGCCTTGTAAGCTCAAGGTCCTGAGTTCAATCTCTGGCCCAAAAAAAAAAAAAATCCACTATTACTAAAAAGGCAGTAAATACATTCACTCCTAGGGTAAATACTGACTACATATATGGCAGAGTTGCTGTTTCCTAGAAGACTGTAGTAGATGATCAGACATACAATTGGGTTGGCCCTGATCCACACTTTTTTTTGCCTTGTGTCTCTCTCACAAGTGCACTGAATGTCTGTTTTTGGTCTTTCTCTAACTAAATGCCTTGGGAGTAATTTGGACAAATGAAATGCTGTATTATGTAAATAATACTGCCTAACGTTTTGTCATAGGAATTGTAAGAGCTAGGTAGATTTTTCACTTTTTTCTCTTCCCTTGGAAATGTGCTCTCCACAAGTTTTAATTTGTAAATTTCATATAGCCCAGAAGAGTGGACCCTTTTTTCTTTCATGAAATCATGCAATTGTAAAGATTCTTATCTGGGTTGATGAGATTAAGCTAGGAAAGCAGCATCCTTCTTTTCCAACATTTTGTGTTGCACGTATTCTGTTTCTTTCCAGCTCTTAAGAAAGCTAGCTCAACAATCTTCTTCCTCCAACTAGGGGCCCAGCAGGAATAAGGTGGACTGGAATTCAAAGGAGCTGGGGTACACTGTCTGCTGGCCCTGTCTGTCCTTGCCTGCAGTGCAACACTGTGCAGCTTCCCCAGTTCCTTTTAGCAGAAACCCCCAAATCAATGGCAGTGATCCTTTGAAGCTGCTCAGCTGTGCAGCTGCAGAGTAATACCGTGAAGCAATCCATGTAGGTAGGAAGGGAATGATGTCTCTGAGGGGTGTCTCTACTTTTATGTGTTAATAAAGCCAGGTCGTGGTTAACACGATGATAGGAAGATCTGGGCTTTCATCCAGAAGTCCCTCTCTGCATTTCACCCCAGAGTCACATCCCCCCCCGTGTACATCCTTCTAAGACTTGGGCCATGGCCAGGTTAAAACACAGCCTGAGGCTGGGTGTTCAGAGGACACTATCTTACTGCTCCTCTCCTGCTGATTGCTTGCCTCTGTCCTTGACCCCTTTTTTGTGATGAGCACATGGAAACCTGAGCCTCAGGGAAGGCGGTGCCCCTGTGGAACATTGGCTTCTAATGATTAGCAGGTGATCTGAGACTGTTTGGATCAATACCAAGGTTGTGCCTTGAATTTCTTGATGTCTTTCAGAGTAATGGCTCCTGTGGGGAGGGAGGGGGCTCGGGCACCACAGCCTCTTGGTCAGCTTGTACCTGATAACAGAGCAGGAGATAATAATATAATGGTTATCTTCTAGGTGCTTAGATCTCTGCCCCATGACCTCAGCAGTGCCCTGGGACTGCCACAATTTCTCCATCAAGGTGTCTGTGTTACTTTGTAGGAATCATGGCTATCAAAACCATTTTGGAGGCAATTGGGGTCTACTGTTCATTGAATCACTTTATGGAGTATTTTATTTTCCTTGGGCCTCACAGAATTAGTGTGGTTATGTAGAGAACGTCCTTATTCTTAAGAGATGCCAGGTGTTTAGGGATGAAGGATCATTTGGTCTGTAATGTACATTCAAATGGTTCAACTAAAACAAGTGTGCATAGACAGATCAAGTAACAGATAATAAAAATGTGGCAACATGTTTGATATTTGGTGAATCTAAATAGGTGTCAAATTTTTCAAAATACAAAGTGCCATCCTTCCAGCCAATGGCTTAGCATAATTCAGGCTTGAAAGAGAAGCGCTGCATCTATTTAGTTCAGGTAATTCCATGGAAATTGGGCTGACATGAAGGGCAGATTGTGTGAGTGCTGACAGGCTGGCTCCAGGGAAGGAGCAAGCACTCCCCACCCCCAGCAGCACAGCACAGTGCCTGGCTCCCATCACACTCAGTGCCTTCTTCCAAGCTGGCCTGGTGCCTAAGGCGGCATCTACCAAATGCCTTCCTCATCCCTAGGACATACTTGGCACCGTGTGGTGCTGTACCTCAGGCTCCAGGCTCCAGGCTCCAAGATTATTATTTTTTAGTCTCATGTTTGCAATGCATAATGAATACATTCATCATGGGAAATCAGTACGTACACCTATCGTACCTTGATCCTTTTTACTTCTCCTCTTCTACCCCTTCCTCTGGTCTCCCCGCATCCCCAGATTCCCTTGCTCCATAGAGTCTCTATCTCCCTGTGTCCTGTTATGTATATTTTATTCTGCTCTTTAAATTATTTATACTTTAAGGTTTCTCATATACAAGAAAGCACATGATAGTTAACCTTCTGTGTCTGATTTATTTCATTTAACATGATGGTCTCAAGACACATCCATTTTCCTACAGTTGACTAACATTTATCATTCATGGCTTAGTACTACTCCCTTGTGTATTTATACCACATTTTATTTGTCCATTTAGATATTGAAGGGACAGATAAGCTACTTCCAAGATTTAGCTATTGAGTTTCGCTGCTGTAAACATGAGTATGCATGTATCACTGTAATATGACCTCTTACTCTTTTAAGAAGGTACCCATAGAGGTATAGCTGGGTCAAATGCAATTTCTATTTTTTGAGTATTTTGAGGAATCTCCTTGCTGCTTTCCATGGTGTTCATGCTAGTTTGCATTCCTAACAACAATGCAGAAATGTTCCTTTTCTTCCACAACTTTGCCTTCATTTGTTAGTTTTGAGTTCTTCACGATAGACATCTTTCTGAAGTAAGATGGAATTTACTCCAAATGTTGTCTTGATTTGCATGTCTCTAATGGTCAAAACCACTGAACTTTTTTCCATGTACTGATTAGCCCTTTGTACTTTTTTTGAGAAGTATTTTAATTGCCTGGTTTTTTGATTGGCTCTTTTAAGAAGTCTAATTTTTTGAGTTCTTTATCTATTATAGATATTAGTCCTCTAAGTGGTAGCTGGGAAAAATACTTTTTCATTCTATTGCTAAAAGAAATCTACCTTTTCAAGTTTAGACTTCTAGTCTATCACTCCAAATGATTCAAATTTTGTACCCTGTAAAATAAAAATTCCTAGCTTTGGGGGCCTCTTGCCTTTCAGTGAACAGGTAGCCTGGCATCTTAAGTCTGCAAAGCAGGCTGCCTGTAAGATTCACTGGTCTGTTGTGCAGATGGTACTCCATGTGCTTTGACTTCTGAATGCAGCATATTATTTTCCCAGAATGGAGTGGGGTGGGGTGGGGATTACATGTCTCTCCTGAGCAGATCTCCTTGTTCCTGGCTTTCTGTCGTTCTTCTTGGTTCCCAGGTTTGGCGGGAAGTGTGTGTCTCGGGCATAGGCCACTTCCTCTGAAGGCTGCTCCCTAAGAATCTGCTCTGTCTGCTGCTCTCTGGAGAATGTGGGCTCGTGTTGAGAGGGGGAAAATTAAACTGACTCCCCATCTTCTTCCGTGCTTCATGTTCAGGCTGCAGGCTTATAAGAATTTTGCCTTTAGCGGCCTGAAATCCCTTGTAGAATTCACCTTGTGGTGGCTTTCCTTTAGGATGGCATTGCATTTGTTCTTTGTGGTTAGAGAAATGAGGGCAAGTGCAATGAAGAGACCACACAGAATTTAGACATAGTATTAATTTTTGTCTCATAGTATTAATTTTTGTATGAATTGGAATCACTAAATTATAGGGGTTCCTCTATTAAAATGTTTGCTTTTTTTTATTGAGTTTATTGGTACATTTAGGGATACAGTACAGTTACATTCATTGTTGGGATAAAATGAGGGCGTGCAATGAAGAGACCACACAGAATTTAGACATAGTATTAATTTTTGTCTCATAGTATTAATTTTTGTATGAATTGGAATCACTAAATTATAGGGGTTCCTCTATTAAAATGTTTGCTTTTTTTTATTGAGAGTATTGGTACATTTAGGGATACAGTACAGTTACATTCATTGTTGGGATCATGTACCTTTACATGGCAAGTCTTGATTCTCATTTTTTTCCCCTTACCTCTGCCCTCCCTTCACCCCCTCCTCCCCTCCCCATCTACAAACACTTTATTTTCATCTTTTCATTCTCTCACATTTTTTTCTTTTCCCTTTTTGTTCTTCCCCTACGTATCACACCTTCCCTAC
>NW_022900922.1:13490279-13565193 GCF_012274545.1 Fukomys damarensis | reverse complement strand
TGAAATTGAAAGAGAAGCTATACTTCCAAATTCATTCCTGGAAGCAAGTATCACTCTGATTCCCAAACCAGAGAAAGATACAACCAAAAAGGAGAACTACAGACCAATCTCCTTAATGAATATAGATGCAAAAATCCTTAATAAGATACTAGCAAACAGAATACAGACGATTATTAAGAAGATCATCCATCATGACCAAGTCGGATTTATTCCAGAGATGCAAGGGTGGTTCAACATAAAATGTTTGCTTTTTAAGAATCAGAAAAGATGGGCATGGTGGTGAACATCTGCAATCCCAGCACCCTGGGAGGCTGAGCCAGAAAGGTCACAAATTCAAGCCTATCTGGGATTACTTAATGATTTACTAAGACCATGGGGGTGGTGAGGAACAAGGGAGGAGGGGAGGGAGAGAGAGGGAAGGAAAAGGGAGGGAGGGAAGGAAGGGCTGGGGAATGTTTGCTTTTTAAGAATCAGAAAAGATGGGCATGGTGGTGAACATCTGCAATCCCAGCACCCTGGGAGGCTGAGCCAGAAAGGTCACAAATTCAAGCCTATCTGGGATTACTTAATGATTTACTAAGACCATGGGGGTGGTGAGGAACAAGGGAGGAGGGGAGGGAGAGAGAGGGAAGGAAAAGGGAGGGAGGGAAGGAAGGGCTGGGGGTAATCCTTAGGACTACCAAAAATAAAAAACGGATAAGATAAATGGAGACCATTTGACTTGGGACAGGGAAGCAACAATACTATGCATTAAAGAGCAAATGCTCATGGAGCACCCAGAGTAGGGTGCACACGATCAGAGGAAGGAGCCTTATGGAAGGCCCAGTGGGTTTGCATTTCCAGCAGTGTGTGAGAGAAGCATGTGTGAGCTACTTCCCAACACTGCTGGGGACATTTTTGTACTTCTTTTAGGGGAACATAAACTCTCATTTCTGAATATACATCCTCAAGTAGACTTTCAGGGTTCTAAGTTCAGGCGGATGATCTCTCAGGAGACCATCAGTGTTGCCTCTGAGCTTCAAGCCCTCGAATGATCTCCTTCACTGGAGCGCATGGGACCTGTAACGTGATTCCCATCAATAAAGCCTGGTACACGAATGGGTGTCACTTCTGAAGTTAGGTTTTGTTTCATGAAATTCCATCTTGCTAGCAAGCTTGTTTCAGTTCTTCCCTTCCAGCCCTGGAAACAGGGGTCTTGTTGGGAGACTCATGTAAAAGGGAACTGCAGGAAATCTTTAAGAGCTGAGGCAGCCTCCAGTTACCAACCAGCACAGTGCTGAAGTTTGCACCCTTACAAGCACAGGAGCTGACTGCTGCCAATGAGCTGTAAGCAGGAAAGCAAACCTTCCCCTGGCCGAGCCCTGGGATGAGCATCAGCCTTGGCCAGCATCGTGATTTCAGCTGTGTGCCCCTCTAAGCAGCCAGCTAAGTTGTGCCTAGATCCCAGACTCACAGAAACTGCATGATAGAAAAATATTAGTGTTAGGTCACTGGGCTTGTGATCTTCTGTTAGGTAGCAGTAGATAACTAATACAAAAGAAGTCAAAACCCTCTCAGAAAAACAGAACTGCCAAGATAAATAGAATTCTGTTAACCAAAATACACTTTGATTTTTTGCAATGTAGATGTTTTCTAATTATGTGCTTTTTAAATAACACTTAAGGAAGACATCAATAAATCAATAAAAACAAAAATTTATAGTACAGCACACACTATGTAATTTAAAGACTATTTTTAGAGCAGTTTTAAGTTCAGCAAAATTGAGCAGAAAGTGCAGATATTTCCCATATATTCCTTGCCCCACGCATGTACAACCTTTGCTATCGTCAACATGTCTCATTAGAGTACCACATCTGTTATAATTGATGAACGTGCCTTGAAGCACCGTGATCGTTTGGGATCCCCAGATTATATTAGAATTCTGGGCTGGGTGGTACCATCACCTGCCTTGCAAGCTCAAGGTCCTGAGTTCGATCTCCGGTACCGAGAAAAAAAAAAAAGAAATACATTAGAACTCATTCTCATGTTGTACGTTCTATAGTGGTTGACAAACATTTAATGACGTGGACCCACCATTATAATGCTGTACAGAGCCTGTCTGGCTGAGACCCATTCCTGCAGGTGAGGGAGATGATAGAACTGCAGAAACTTTGACAGGTTGTTGGAAGGAGCAGCTTCTGCGAGTGCCCCTTTGAGAACAGTTGAGAACAGAGAAAAGCTACTGTGCCCGGCCACGGAGCTCTTCATTCTACCCTGGAAGTTCCTGGTGAACAGAGCAGCCTGTCCAGTGCCAGGCCAGGAGGGACTGTTATTCTCAGTCTTTATCCTTCTGTGCTGCAGCAGTATGAGTTTCCTTTGATATCCTGGGGAAAGATAGAGATGATTGGTTTTAGTTTTCCTTCCAGTTGCCAAGAGGCATTATACCGCCAAGAGGCTGGGTGTAGGACTACTGAACAGTTTGTTCATAGGCCCTTGAATTTTCATGTGGTTCTGACTCCCACAGGCAGGTGAATTTTGCACAAGGGGCTGTCTCCACATATTATACAATCCCATCTATACAAAGCCCCACATTGTCAAAATGAATCTGTGGTGATAATGCTCAGAAGAGTAGCTACACTTCAGGAGTGTGTAGAGTAGGAAGGGGCTGAGGAAGCCTTCTCTGTGATGTAATGGAAATTTTCTTTGTGGTACATGCTATAGTATTAGTCTTGATGTTCCTCAAAGACTCGTGTATTAAAGCTTTGGTGTCCAGGCTGGCATTTCCGGGAAGTGGTAGAATATCTGTGAGGTGGGGCCTGTTGGGAGGTACTTAGATTACTGGGTTGAGTCCTTGAAGGGGATTTTGGGACCCATCTCTTCGTCTTTCTCTTTTGCTCCACTATTTGCTCCCTACCATTGCCGCTAGACACCTCCACCAGAGCCTAAAAGCAATTGCTCCACCTGATCTTGCACTAGACTGTCTAAAACTATGAGCCAGAACAAACCTCTTCTCCTTGTTTGTTAGTTAGGTATTTTGTCATGGCAGTGAAAAGCCAGGTGCCACACAGTAACCTGCGTGGCAGTGCATCTCTATGTAAAAGTGTAGGTAGGCATAGACTACCCTATTGAATGCTTTGCTGTATGTTATACCACAATTTAAAAAGATGGTAATTGTGGGGAGGGGACTAATCCATATGGAGACATTGACCCCTGCATGGAGCATGTTTATGGGGAGTGATGACAGCTAGGCTCATGGAAATCAGAACTGAAAAAATAAAACTTTGATTCCTTAGTCATTGTCATTGTTCCCACTAGAATCCAGAAAAAATAGCAGGACAACCCTTAAACACAGCCCCATCCACGGTGGACAGTGCACACATTTGTAAACAGTAGCACATCTCACTGTCCCTTCTTAAAAGAGCCTCGTCTTTCTCCTCTGTTGCAAACAACACTCATCAAGGCATTGCACAGTGCAATGAGAGGTCTAAAGAAGTGGGTGTGTAAGGAAACTGGTAGTCTTGGGCTATTTGAGGAATAACCAGGACATCAAAGCCAGAGTGGAGAAGCATCTGACCTTCTTACCATCCCCTGACATTATCTTGCTTCTTATTAGTGCCCCCCAGAAAGTGACTGAAGGAGGCAGAGAAACAGTGACACATTAACTAATTCACTGAAAAATTTTATCTGTGTTATTTGCAACTTTTTGGGATAGAAGAAGTTAACTAAGAGGGGAAGATTTCTCCTTTAAATTTCCATCCTATGATTAATTGCAAATAGTCCAGCCAACTCAACAGTAGCTTTGAGTTTCTGATGAACTTTGGTCTTCACGAAATTGCAGGTGCAGATTGGAGGCATGTTGGAAAAAATACAATATTTTAGCTTTTAATATATTTTTATGTTTTTGAAAAGGTAAAGTAGACCTACCACCTGGGTCTACTTACTTGGACATAGTGTGCAGAAAAAAGGCCTTTCTTTCTGAAAATAGCATCCTGATATGAGGATGTTGGGCCTTGGGGAGGAAAACATAGCAGGGCAGAAGAAGTGGAGGAGGACTGGGCTCAGATGGGAGAGAAGTGTGTCCCAGGACAGGTGCTGGAGAGGGAGGTTTCCCTTCAAGCCCCAAAAGCACATAGAAATCATTTATTGTATTGATGTTGTTCATTGCTACATTATTAGCACAGGTACTTGAGTTTGGCATGGATTACTTTATTCTCTCTGTAGCACGACTTGCCCAGCATCCTCTCCTGTAAGAAAGACGATGGAGTATGTCTTCAGTATGTCTTTGGGTGGGTCCAGGTTAGCAACTGGGGTCATAAACTGTCCTTTACTTGAAAGCAGCTCCCTGCAGGGGGATTTCAGGGAAAAATGAGTTCCCCAGGGACTGCCAGCTCATTTGCTGCAGGTGTTTCCATGGCATCTCCTGCTAGACCCTTTCTATGCATACAAGTTCCTTGTTCCTGAAATAAATCTTCATAAATCTACCATCTAATCCAGATGATTTCCCCGATAATTACTACTCAGCCACATGGGTTATACTACTGAGTTGTAGGACCAATATGCATTTACTTTGCTTTGAAAAGTTACCATTAGACAGGAAAATAAAACAATTTTCACCAGAAATACTTTAATGAGTTATTTAAAAAATCCACTTCCCATTGAAGTGAAACATCCAAATGAAATCAATGTAAATTATATGGCTTCATGGGTTGTTACAAATGAACGTCCTCTTGTTCACTGCATCTGGACCAAGAGATAGAATATTACTTATGTGTAAGCTATATTTTCTAATATCTGTGTGAGAAATCTTAAACCATCAGGTTTTTCTCTGGAGCTTTCCCCTACAGAGGTAAAGATGTTGATAATCCAGTGGTATCCTGTCCTTAATGTGTCTTGTCACAATGATCAAGGTATGTTTCCGCTCTCTAATCTGAGAATCACGTGAGACATGGGATCTCAGCAGCTTCTTGGAAACTTTAGGTTTATTTTACACTTTCAATGTTTCTTTGAAAGAGCTGTCTTCCAGGCAAGATCTCTGTGTTGATGCTCTTAGTTTGTTATTCATGTTTGCCCACTTTCTCCATTACACTTTAATGTTTCGGTCATAGTTATTTGAAAGTTTCCGTCTGTAGAACCAATGCCCAGGTTGTCTCTGCATCTTGCTGTCTTGACTGCTTCATCTCTTCACTGTGGGCTGTTTTACTTTTGCTGTTTCTGTGTCTCACAACATTTGAGTGAGTGCTGGGCATTGTGTGTTCAAGAACAAAGGGGTCATTGTGTCAGTGATGCTGGACATGGGCACATATCTTCTGGTATCAGCTAGCTAGGGGTTGATTTGGTTTAGCTTGCACTTCACCTGGATTTGGGTCTTGTTGGACTTTTTCTTCTAACCCTCCCCCAGGAGCAGTTGACTTTGGTTTGATTCTGGGGCAGAGGATTTCCTATTTCACCTCTTAGAGGGAGCTGTCGTCAAATCTACTCCCACCACAAAAGTAGTACATTTTTATACCCTTGGCTCCAGGGCCAAAGAGTTTGCTGCCCAGTGTCTAATGATGGTCAGTTAGCCCGAGAGAGGAGGTAGGGAAGCAGCAGAGGAGCCTGGGCTCCGGGAGGCTCTCCCTGTCTCCTGCCCTAATCCTTTCATTGAGGCTCAGGGGTGGGAGCTGGTGTGTGAGTGTAAATCTCCTGGGTCTGAGACCCAGCCATTCCAAACGAGCACACAACTCTAGCAGGGATGCCTTTACAACTTCACTGTGATATGGCAGGTCTCTTCTTACTTGCTGGAATGGAACCTCTTCTTCTATCCCTCCTCTGCCAAAGGTGAAAGAGGCAATGTATTTCATTTCAGCGGAGAAGGGCTTGTCACCCTGGGATTCCATTTGCCATCTTGTAGCTGCAACTCTCCGATGGGCTCAGTATCTATCATAATTTTGCAGACTGCTCAGTTTTCTTTTGTTATTTGAGTGAAGTCGTGTTCCCTTGAGTCTTTCTACATCCATCCTACACGGAAGCAGAAGTTGAGCGTAAATTTAAGTTGATATTAATTTTGTGCTTGGTTTTGGTGTTAGTAAAAAGTCTAGGTGAGGGGGTTAAATATGACCACCTGAGACTCTGTGTCTTCCATGTCTGCAGACGACTGAGGACCCCAGGGTACCCTGTGAAGACAGACAGCTGTCTTGGGAAGCACTGTTGATTTTTTGATAATTATTCATACGAAAAAAACAGAGTGATGTCCCCAACTCAGCTCAAATTGGATAAGGAAGTTTTTTAGGTTTCCATTGTAGGTCATAATATCTCCGCTCTGTTTCTGACAGCCTACGGCTGCTACTATAAACATTCAAACCTCGGTACAAGAAATGAGGAAGCAGGGAAGCTTTTGGTGCTGCACCTTTGTTGCTTCATCCACAGCTCTGTCTTGTTAGAGACTCGCCGCTCTGGGATGAGAACACTTGACACTTGGCGGGTAGCTGCCCTGCCTCCACTTCCTCCCATCCCCCAGTTCACAGTCCCCCCAGGTGGGTGCCCTCTCCCGAGCTGCATAGGAAAAGAAAAAATAAAGAACCCTACCTTCATGTACCAGGAGACAGGAGTAAGCCTTGTGGTGAATCGGGATGCCACGCATGTGCAAATCTAGACAAGCCTAAGACAAGGAAGACGTGAAGGGCACTTTGGATAGAGAGGTCTTTGATAAAGGCTTTAGTCAGGATATAAAACATAGCTGGATACAAACTAAATGAATGAAATGTGTTTAGGGTATCCATTCTGTTAAAATTCAAGATGTGACACATTTTTTAAATTTAAAAATAAAAAAATTAAAGAGAAAAAAGATGCCCACAGCTGTCTGTGAATAATCCAGCCTTCTGATGCTTAACCAGTATGATTAAAATGAGGACTTTTCCTTTAAATTGAAAGACATTAGTCACTTTATTTTACTACTAAAGTGCACCGTTGGAGTGGTCTGATATTCTGGAAAAAGTTTGAGATTTTCTTGTGAAGGCAAAGAGCCTCTGAAGTGTTTGAAAAAGGGAGATGATGCTATCAAGTCTTCATTTCAGGAAATCCACTTTGAGGCAGGGTAGAGAATGGTCTGACTGTATTGCCTCACTGGGAAGCTAATGATATAATTTAGGCCAAAAAAAAAAAAAAAAAAAAAAAAAAAAGGAACTGGGTCAGTGCATAAAGAGAGGGTGGAAAGAGGAAGTCCAGGCAGCGCAAGGGACCTCTAGGTCCATGGCGGATGGTGACTGCAGAGTGCAGGAGAGAGTGGGGAGGGAATGGTGCACATAGATTCCTGACCTGAGTGACCAGGTGGTCTTCAAGTGGTAGTTCCATTAATTACTTGAAGGTAGTTTCCAGAATCTAGGAGAGGTTGGAGTGACTATTGTCATGTAATTATGGGTACAGGAGAGAGGAAAAGCCATGAATCAATGGTGCCACTTCTATTGACTAGTTGAGCTTCTTGGTTGCATACAACAAATATCCAATCTGGTAATCATAAGCAAAAAAAAAAAAAAAAAAAAAAGAAAAAAATGTAGAAGATCCCTAAAGACTCACTGAAACAACGGGAGACCAAATGGCTAGAGTTAAAAAATAGACTTGGGGCTGGGGCTACCGGTATTAGAGGGCAGAGTTTGCTGCAAAGTTCATACCTCAGAAGAGCAAGCTGTTAAGTTTTATTTCTAATTGGTCCTTCTGTCTTTGCTTCCTTTGCTGCTAACTTACACACCACCGACTGGCTGAGTCTTGGCCACAGGATCTGCCTCTGGCCCTTCCAGGAGGCTAATTATTGGGTGCTTTTTGCCCTCGGCATAAGTGGTTGGAAGCTAGGGAGGGGTTCAGGTTGCTTCCTGTTGGAAATAAACATGGTGAGAATTTCCCCCATAATGGACTTTGGAGTGCTAATCCTCAGAGGGATGGACACTAGGAAACAACATACAGGAAGGTGTGGTTAGAAACAAAAGCTAAAGATGGATGAGTGTGTGGATCAGCATACAGGAGCTAGTACAGGAAAACAAGGGAAGGTCAGAAAAGCCAAACAAAGCAAAAGAAATAGAATCAGAAGTGAAGAAAAGAAAATGACAAGAAAGCAGAACTCATTAGCAGCATCTCTTGTAACACAGCAGTTTGGGGACTAACAATCTTCTGTTTCATGGAACTGTAGATAGACTGCTTGATATCTGAGTACCCATGCTCCATTATCCACAGTAAGATCGGGAACCCCAAGTTTATCTGTCCTTCCAGTCCTTGTTACATGGTTTCTGCTTCTTTCTGGGATCTGCAGGTGATAACCAACTTTTAAAACATCAAGTTCAATAAATAAACACTCTGTACGTCTAAGTGACATAGATACCGCATCATTAAGTACTGTGCAGAATTTTGTGAATTCCTAGTGTAAGAAGAGACCATCTCTGAGCTCATTCCAGGAATGCATGTTGCACCTAGAATAATAAAGAGCACGTATCCCAGAGTGAGGTGAGCTGTTATCCGGGTGGAGAGGTGTCAGGATGCCTCGCGTGGTCCTTGCTCGTGCCTGCTCCGGACATTCTCAGGATCAGTCCAGGTGGCATCTGTGGAGACCTTCCCAATGTGTGCTCCAAAGAGCGCTTCACTGAAGGTCTCCTGGGACTGGACATGTCCCACAGCCAGGTGTAGCATGGTAAGCTCAAAGAGGAGGAAGGCGCCCCAGAAGTTCTGGCAGCTATCGGAAGGCTGGAGGCCAGACATCACAGTGGGTCCTTTACTCCATCTTTTAAAAATATTTTAAATTGTGAAACTATATTAAACTTGAATAACATCAAAGGGATAATATAAAATAATTACACCTGTCTAATCTTCTAAAATTACTCCCTAAGATAACCACTGTTACAAAGTGCAATTTGGGCTTAACAAATCATGTTATGGGCATCTACATTCAAACAGATGCATTCACACACACACACACACACACATATTTAGAATGAGATCATAATTTGCACACTGTTTTCAGCTTGTTCTTTACTTAAAATATGCATGCATGTAGTATGTAACACATATGCATGCATATATAGTACTGTTCATATCTTTCAATGCCAATATCTATTAACTTAGCATATTAGTGTGAAAGTTACTTCTCTTTGACTATTTGGGTTTGAGAGGAAGAAACACAAAAAAAGACCAAGATTACAGAGACACACACATGAATAACAGGAATGGGAAGTGATTGAAGGGGATCCGCCTGCCCCTCTTGTCTTTCTGCTTCTGTCACTCTTCCTTAGTGGGTCCCGGTCCTTGCACATGTACATGGGGGTGTGCACTTTGAGCATGATTCTCCCACCCAAAGACATTTCCCAAGCAGAGCTCCTGAACATCGCCAATCCCTTCATCTGAAACTCACCTGAAAAAAACAAGTCTCACACACCACACACACACACACACACACACACACGAGATTAAAAGCAAGTACTTCCCACTGAGCTATATTCCGAGCTTTTTTGTTGTTGTTGTTGTTGTTTTTAATTTTGAGACAGGGTCTCAGTCTGTAAGTTGTCTAGGCTGGGCTTAAACTTACAATCCTCCCATCCCAGCCCCCCCCAGTTAGATATAATTTTGACCTGAATAAACCTACCTCCCATATAATTTATGTTGCTGTGAGTTCCTGTTTGCATTATGTTGTCATTTACTTAAGCCAAGTCCCTCCTGAGAGACAGTTGAGTTGTTTCCAGTTTTTTACTATTGTTAAAGATTTCTGGAGTAAGCATCCTATCTGTGTCTCTTGTAGATTTATCTTAGGGTGTGTGTGGGTGTGTGTGTGGGTGTGTGTGTGTGTGATAGATTATTAGAAATGCAATTATTAGATCAAAGGGAATGCATATTAATATTATGGATAAAACACTTTCACTACAAATGGCTTCTAAAAAATGTGCCCTGATTTATGCTACTTTCACCACTGTACCTAGCTAGTTCTTCATGTGCAGGAAAAGCGTAAGCTTAGTTTTCATTATTTTTCCCCAGTTGCTACTACTTAGAAGCTCTGACTGCTGGTGCACTGTGCTTTCACTGTGTGTGGGCAGTTGGAGCAGCTGGGGGATCCACTGTTCCCTGCAGGCAGGAGTCTCTGTGCACCTACCTTTCTCTCCTTTTGTAACTATGATATTTCCACCATTCTGTGGTATTTCGGCTATTCTTCACAGCAGAGGAAGAACTTTTATAGAAGCTGGTTTTATATGAGCAGAGTTACCTAGCTTCTTTGTCAGGGAAACAAATGTACAGATTCATGATCTTATGATTAAATTTGCCAGCAAAAGGTAAAGAATGTGTCTTTAAAGTTACTGGTGGACAACTATTGCTAAATAGCCATTGTGTTAATGGGACTCTCTCCCATTAGAACAGTACAGTCAGGGGAGCCTCCTGGAAGGAAGCCTTTGTACTGTCAATACTCAGACATCTAAAGCAGAGCCCCACAGACTGTGCCCAAAAAACACACTTGTGGAATAAATGAATCCCTCATGTAGTAAATATTTTATGGGTTTTTTTGAGATAGGGTTTCACTATGTGGTTTAGGCTGGCCTTGAACTCTGTACATAGCACAGGCCGATCTTCAACTCAAGATGATCCTCCTGCCTCAGCCTCCTGGAGTGCTGGGAATACAGGTGTGCATCACACCCAGATTATTTTTATTTTTATTTTTTGGTACCGGGCATCGAACTTGGGACCTTGCGCTTGCAAGGCAGCCAGTGGCACCACTGAGCTAAATCCCCGGCCCTCAACCCCAGGGTCTTGAGATTTAAAAAGCCAGCTATTCCAGAACTTGAAGGCCAAATGATAGCCCTGCCTCCACAGTGGTGGTTAAGTTGAGATCTGATCCTAGGGACATCTCTGCCACTCTTGCTCATGTGACTGTTCAAATTCCTTAAGAGGAATATTTTTCTTTTGATTATCTTTAGGGTGGCAAATCACTGACCTTTGAGCTTAGATTTTTTTTTGACAGCTTCATTAAGATGTTGTTGATGTACAAAACCCACACTCGTATACAATTTGGTGAGTTTGGACAGATGCATATAACACTAGAAACCAGTTAATAGATATATCCATCAATTTCAACAGTTTCTTGGAGCCTCTTTTTCCTTTTTGCTATTTTTTTCATGGTAAAAACACTTAATATGAGATCTACCTTCCTCACACATGGGTAATTACAAACACAGTTTTATTGTTGCTGCTGTTTTTCCTACTGGGGATTGAACCCAGGGTCTTTGCACTGAGCTACATTCCCAGCCCTCCCAGCCTTTTAATATTTTTTATTCTTTATTTTGAGATGGGGTCTTACTAAGTAGCTCAGTTGCCCAGATTGAGCTCGAACTTTTGACCTTCCTGACTCAGCCTCTCAGAGTGCTAAGATTATAGGCCTGCACCACCACATCTGGCCTAATACAGTAATGCTAACTGTAGTTACTATGTTGGACAGCAGGTCTCTAAGACTGATTCTAAAACTTTATACTTTTGAAACACAACTCCCCATGTCCCATCCCTCCAGCCCTGACAGCCACCATCCTACTCCCTACTGCCATGGGCTTGGCTGTCTTAGATTTCTCATGTAAGTGGAGTCACGACTAAGGGTCCTGATGGGGCTGCCTTCATTCACTTCATGTAATGTTGTCCAGATCTGTCTGTGTCATCTCAAATGACAGGGATTCTTGTGACTCACATCAGCCAAGTCATGGACGCAGCTCAGTGTCCATTGGTAGATGAATGGAGACAAGAATTTGTTTCAGGAGCTAGTGAGGTCTCCACTCCAGGATACTTCTGGTGATGAACCAAGGTATTCACAAAGGACAATGCTCTGTGGCACTAGGAACAAGCCCTTCCTGGAAGACAGACCTGATTTGGCTAATGAACAGATGCAAAGAGTAGTCTGTGTGCCTCCTTCAGTTATCAGTCTGAAGGAAATTTGGCGACATAGTCTTTTTTGTTTGTTTGTTTTTGGTACCGGGGATTGAACTCGGGTCCTTGCACTTAGCGAGGCAGGCGGTGGAACCACTGAGCTAAATTCCCAGCCTGGTGACCTAGTGTTGTTCATAGAAATTTCCTCAGTTAGAAAAAAAAATTCCACATGATTCTCTCGTCATCCCATGGCATATTTATTTAATTTGTTCTATAAAACTTGCCTAGTCATATACAAATTATGTTTCATTAACAAGATGCAAGAGGATTTGGCCAGTATGTTTATGTATCATTTCCAGTTATTATTTCTACCAAAATTGCACCTTTCATCATTTCTAGTGTGGAGGGTTCTATCCCTCCTATAAACAATGGGTGTGTGGTGAGGTCAGGTGCATCAAAATGTAGAAGCAGGGATAATGTAATAATATAAAATTATAGTTTAGAGCCAGATATGGTGGTGCACACCTGTTATCTCAGCAATCCGGGAGGCTGAGGCTGGAGGGTCCCAAATTTGAGCCAGTCCTGGGCAACTTAGTGACTTAACAAGACCCAGTCTCAAAAATTTTTTAAAAACAGGGAAAAGGGAACTGCAGATATGGGTTAGTGGTAGAGTGCCCATGGATTTAACCCCTAGTACCAAAAAACAAATCCCAAAATTACAGATTAGGATAAGGTCTGGAATTTAAAGAATGTGGAAGGCTCGGGTGCAGATATAGAATGAATCCGTATCGAGTGGGTGTGTCTCTGTTAATTCATGACGCCGAAAGGGAACAAAAGGCGAAGTGTAAAAAGACGAATCTTGGTGATGAGATAAAAATTAAGAATGTTTTTTTGATAACTAATCCATTTCACCATAGATGCAGTGTGTTGTGATGAAACCTTATCAGACATTAGGGTTCTTTTTTTGTTTTTAAAGTTCAGCTTCCATTTTAAATTTTTCCTTCTTTCAGTTTCTTTGGTGTTTCTTCCATAGCCTTTGTTTAAGCTTCCTAAACTGAATACTTGCTTCACCTGCTTCTAAACTGCACTCCTTTAATGATGTACACAAGTTTCTCCTTACCAGTTTAATTTCATTTGAGGTTTCAGTATGTAGTGCTTGTGTTTCCTAATTCACTTTGAGGTTTCCAGTTTTCATGTTACTTTTGGGTCAGGGATTCCACATCTAGGGAGAAACACGACAAGTTGATCTTCACATCTGCTATGAGAATCCAGCATCCAAAGTGTTTCAGTCAGTCTCAAAAAAAGAAAGTGTGTTCCCTGCCCCGAAACCATGTGACCCCTGAGAGGCACAGGATAAACCTTTCCAGTATGAAAGGCCTGGATTCCGTTGGTAATGGAAGAGAAGAGAGCAAAATGAAAAAAAAAAAAAAGGTGCAAAGTGCTCCCTTATTACACAAACCAGTACAAACCCCACAATTGGCAAGAAGCATTTAAACCAGGTGCACAGTTAATGAGGAATCATGCTGCTGTTACTGTAGAGGGTGGGCAAAGCAACTATACAAAACTCCAGATCAGCCACACTCCTGGGGCCTGCCTGATAGCTGTGGCATATAGTTGGATGATCAGGGACTGGCTTCGGTACAGTGTGGAAGGCCTGTGACCTTGCAGATGGGTAATACCCCACATATAACAGGCAAATGTTAGGTGAATCTTTGTTGTTCTATTCATAATTGAAAACCCTACTAGGGGAGAATTTTCCTTTATTTGGTGATTGTGCTATAAGCCCTAAGGTAGACCAGAATAGGTGATTCAAAGTCATATTGAGGGAACTCCAGGGAAATATGTAAGCCAAGAGGGCACCGCTGTATGGATAAGCCTTTGTCCCTGCGAGCCAGGCTTCATGAAGCATTATTCACAATGCACTGCTGGAAGTCTACAGTGTGATTCAGTGTGAAGGAAAATGTGAACATTATAAATTCAGTCACATCGTGGACAGTAAGTGTACTTTTTTGCAGAGGATTTTTAAGAAGCAATAAACACACTGTAAAAAACTCTTCTTGCACAAGGCTATCTCTAGGAAAAAGATAAAGTGACATTACCAGAGTCCCCCGTAGTGGTCTGATCTCCTGCAAGCCAGTGTAATGTCCAAGAGATAGGAAAGTGGGAAATAGAAAAAACACACAGACAGAGACTTGAGAGAAACTGAGTCTTGGGCTGGGGTAAGCTGCTCTGGGCAGCAAAGACAAGGGACTCCTAGGACATCCAGTGTTTATTCCTTACAAGCATGGGAAGAGGGGAAGCTGGGCAGGCCTGGGGACACCTGCTGATAACAAGTATCAGGCAGATAGGACTGCAGAGTGAGGGCACAAGCACATCTTTCTTGAAGAAAACAAACACTTAATTTAGAGGAGAAGAATTTAGCTGGAGTCAGTTGACCTTGACGGCAAGTGAACTCAACCAAGCTCTGCTACTTCCAGTGTAACACAACCAAATTGTAGAGAGGCAAGAAGCTTGTGCCACTATTGCCTGCTAATGCTGGATAGAGGTGTCTGCCACAGCTATCTGTGACTCCTGAGGAAAAACACTTTTGAGATGGGGAAAGAAGGAAAAGGTTTCCTCACGTCACCAACAGTACCTGGGAAAGGTGGCTCAGATTTCAAGTAGATTACTCAACTTGCATATTTCATGGATATGCCCAGTGTTTTGAGTACCCTGAATCTTTCGCTTTGCAGTCAAAATATTGGAACTTTTAGGGTTAAAGATGGGTTTTCAGAATCTCTTACAAACGAACTGTAGTAGTATTTACAACCTGATGCTAAATGTTTGATGGTTTCCCAGCAGCCTTTTTGATAGCTGGAGTAGGAAATGGATTGCAATACGAATGATACCACAGAACAAGAAACGACTCCACAGAGCCCAGTGCACAGGTTGGACAGCGTTTTGGTGCACAGCTCCCAGACTTTCCCTGTTGAAAGCCACGGAGCATGCTCTATGTGGTTCTACTGGCACCCCGGTGGGTGGCATCCCTGGGGTTTTTGTGGTTTGTGATTGGATTTTCCCAAGTGAGGGATTCAAACAAGCACCACAGTAATTGAGCCACAGGCTAGAACATGACAATACATATGCGAGGTGAGGTGGAAAGAGGCACAGGTTAGTTCAGGTTTGCAGGGAGGGCTTGACTGGGTAAAACCCTTATTACAGACACAGTCCAGGGTACTTTCTTGGTTGGAGAGGCAAGGCTGCCTCTCCTCTCTTCCCTGACAGAGCCTGGGAGAAGCCAGCTCTGCTGCCTGAGCATAGAATGGGGGTGGAGCCACATGCACCCCCAGCCTTCCCTCTGGAGTCCCCTTCCCTTTATGTTTCATGCCTGTTCCTGATTCACCCTTCCTTGAACCTTGTTCTACCATATGCACTGCACATCTTTGGGCTTGGTTACACATGAGCTCCTGTTCTGTCCTTGGGGGCAGCCACTGGTCCTTCTTGACATTCCTGGCTCTTCCTCAAAGGCTCATCTTCTGCACCATTTCTACCTCTTCCCTGGCTCATGTGAGCCCTGGGGCTGATAATGACCACAATGACCATATTGCCATTTAGAAACAGCACTCCATGGATGAAGTCACTGGGGTGGAGAAAGACCATTGAAAAAAGCACATTTGCTCAAGGAGCCGGGAGAGGCCATGTTGCTATGGAAAAGGACAGATCTGAAGCTTCCTCTGATTACCCAAAGAGCGAGGGTACAGTGGACAGTTAGTTCTGTTGTGACTCAGAGATCACAGAAGTGGATCAGTTAAAGGGCTGGAGAAATGTCTCCAGGACCATGATGTCCATAGAACATTTGAGAAGAATGCTGACAAGGAGTCCTGCAGCAAGAGCATGCTGACTCTAGTCCACTAGCTGCACTCCTGGGCTGTCACCACAGGGTCCATTGTCAGCTCATTCCATGTCACTGGAAGCCTGGTGGAGCTCTTACAAGGAGGTCTGGGCATTTGGACCATCTGTAGAACATCAAGACATCCAAGCTGTGGCTCTGGGAGAGGTCGTCCTGAGGCTCAATGCTGTAGCCATAGTGAGATCCAAAGGGCACATCCTGGCTCTGTGAGAGCCACCCTAGGTGCTGCAGGCAGCCAGGTGTTTGTCATTAGAAAGGGCAGCCTGCAGTCAAACACCTGTGCGTACCAGGTGAAAAAGACCATGAGTGTCAGCATTATGGGGATGTAAAGGACAGTCATCTATTTCCATCCTACTGATTGGCTTTCAGAGGGAGAACTCCTGGGGGAAAAAAGAAAATAAGGCAGAAAATGATCAGCCAAGAAACATTCCCTTCTTTTCTTTCCTTCCCTCCTTTCTGCCTCCCTTCCTCTCTCCTTCTCTCCCTCTAACCAAAAATGACAGATACAAATCAAGGTGACTTGGAAAAAATTATCTAAAAGAACATTTCATATCACGCTTTATGCCTTTTATGCTTTATTTTTCCCCACTGGATTCTTATTTCCCTTAACCATTTATACTTTTACTAATTTATCTATTGTCTGTCTTCTTTCACTAAAATGCAAGTTTGGTTTGTTCCCTGCAATGTCCTCCATATCTAGAACAGCACCTGAATTTAAGGATGGACTGAACAAAGCTTCTAATTTTAGATTAATTGGCTTTAGTCATCAGAACCAAAGTAAAGAGGTGGGAAATATGAGACTTGTTGCCACCCCCTCCCACCACCCACTCACCCCATTCTGAGATGGGAGACAAAAGAGGGGACAGCTTCCTTGGTGGGAAAAGCTCCATCCTCAGCAGTGTACAGTGGTGTGTCTAGCTGTGACAGGTCAATGGTTCACAAGTGTGCAGCTCAAAGCATAGGCATTAGTTAGAATGAGGTGCCCCGTGTTCCACACTGCAGGGCCTTAGTGTCTGAGAAGAGGTTTTTGGAGGACTTCCATGCTGGGGAAGTGGTGACCAGGAAGCCCCCAGAAGAGAGCCTGAGCTCACTGAAAATATGGGTTGGTGGGTCATCATTTTAAAGTGGATTGGTAACCCAGAGGACAGAGCTCTATCAGAAATACTGGCTTGCTTCAGTCTTCTACATCAGAGAATTATAGGAGTCAAGGCAAGAGGACTTCAGAGTTTGAGGTAATGAAGTAAATGGGATTGAGGAAATAACCAGCCTAGTGTCGGGAGACCTGAGTTCTGGCCTTGCATGGCATTCAGGCAGGAGGTCGCTGACCTGAAACATGCCTCCAGCTTCACTGGTTCCTCACTGCCTGTCCTGTTGCTGTCCCTTGATTGTATCTCAGTTTATTGCTGAGCATATTTGTTTCCTGTGGCCAACATGACAAATTGTCATAAACTCAGTGGCTTGAAATGAGAGCAACTTATTCTTTCATAGTTTTGGAAGCCAGGATCTTTGCTCTTGATTCTCAACATAGATCTGGCTAAAAGCCCCCAGTGGTAGCCATGCCACTACCTCAACATTAAACTGCCTTGAAATTTCTTCTACCAGATTAAATATTCCACTGTACTTAATCTCAGTCTCAGGCAGAGTCAGTGGACACAAGCAAAACGCAGACAAACTCTCTGCCAAGGCATAACATACATCGTATAGAGTCCAACAGCCAGTGCAGTCCTTCTTCCCAGCGGCAGAACCCTCCAAAGCCCGGTCTTTACTCGCTTTCTGATTTTCTAGGCTCTAACCAGAATCTCCCATATAGTACAGCCTAAGATAGTCCAGCTCTACTTTTTCAGCCAGCATCTCCAAACCTTTCCTAATTCTTTCTCTTCTCACAAATCAGTTCCAAAGGCTCTTGAGCCACATGGCTAGGTAATGTCACAGCAATGACCCCACTCCTGACACCAAATTTTGTGTTAGTTACTTTTCTCTAATTGCTGAGGAAAAATACCCAACACCCAAAGTTAAAGGGAAAGGATTAACTTAGCTTACAGCTTGTAGAGGTTTCTGTCCATAATTAATGGCTCCACGGCAGAGTGGCACATGACAGGGGCATCACAGAGTAGAAACAGTTCGTGGTGCCCACATGGTAGCAAAAGCAACCAAGGAAAAACCACAGCTTTTTCCATCCCTTATCCCTAAGACTACTTAGGGCAGGTAGTGTTCATACCCTTAATCCTAGTACCCTTGTGCCTAGCATTGCACTATGAATCAATCACACACTAGATTCAGCTGCCTCAGAAGAAGCCACACTTATGACTGAATGAGGCTTTGGGGGGACATCTAGACATAAGCCATAACATCTATCATTGCCACAGGGACAGACAATGTCCAACAGCAGACTCCTTCATGTGTGCACCCCATTATTCCCCTGCCTCCTTTCCTTTTTCTGCTAAACCCGAGACAGCATTAGCCATTCCACAAAGGCCTATGGTGTGAGTCAAGTGTATAGATTTTGCCCCTCTGTCTTCACCTCTGTTTTGAGGATTGCGCCCGAAGTATTATCCTCATCCTCAAGTCCCCTCTCCTGTCACGGGCTGCCTGCCCTGTAAAGGATGGTTTCCCACTTACTTTGGGAATTTAACTAAGAGTTTTAACTATTTTAACCCTTGCTTTCACCAAAAATGGACTATTCTCCCATTCTTTCTTTTGCTTTTAGATGACTTCCAAGGACATAAGGGGGGTTTATTGACTTTCTGCCACCATCTTTAAAACTATGGTCCTCCAAGATGTAAGACTTTGACTTTAATGGATAGCCATTAAAAGATTTTGAACAGTGAAGTGCTGTTAATAAAGAATTTGAAAATGAATAATGTAGTTATATTGTAAAGTGTGAGTTCAGTGGAAGAGATTAGAGCTTGGGAGATAAGCTGGAATATACTGGTATGAGAAAAATGGCCCATAATGATGATAGGATTGCAAAGGAAAGAAAAGATATAAGAAATATTAAGAATGAAATATCAGTGGTACTTGAAGAATGGTGTTTTAGATTTAATGGGGGAAGAAAAGTTAAGAATAGTTTAAATTTTAAATCTAAGTGGGAGAGAATGAATAGAATTGTGGAATGATAACTGTGAATTCATTGAAGCTTAATACTTTGGTAAAAGAAATAATTTTACTTTCTAAGAGTGAACTTGAAAGTCAACACAAAAGTAATCATTGTGGATCTGTATGATTACCTTAAGATGACAAGCCAGAGAGATAATGTGGGGTGTTACCAATGCCCTTCACATCACATTTCAGAGGGGAGAGCTTTGGCTGGGCATTCATCACAGCTCTTCTGGTTCAGCTGCCCCATGGAGAAGGCAGATGTACCATGCCCCCTCCACTGACAGCACCTGTCTAGAAGGCGCAGACTCTGCAGGAGCAAGGTAGAGGACAGAGGTGGCTACCTGCACAGACTAAGTGATAGGGGACCCAGTGGTTTCACAGCATAGAAAAAAAGAGCAAGAGAAACCAGAGGCTATGAATGGGTCCTTTAGGAGCAATGATCCTTATGGAATGGGAGGAGAGGGGAAGAATGGGATCAGAACTAAGCCTGAGAGGCAGGCAAGGTATTGGAAAGGTGAAACCTCAAAAAGGAGTTTTAAAAAGTGCGGGCAATGTGGTCCAATAGTAAGACATAGCCCCAGCTGCATTACTGAAAACAGCACTGGTTGACAATCTCAACAGGTCACTGGCCCATCTTACCTTTGATAGGCTCCATGTGGACACAGGTCCAAGACTAATACAGCACTTCTTTTAAAGAAGGACACTGAGATTCTGAAAAAACAGGAAATGCAAGAAAGAAATGAGCAAGGGCAAGGATCAGATAGCTAACTGTGCTCCTCATGTGCCAGAGAAAAGGGTCACACAGGGAGTCTCAGAAAATGGACGAGCCTTTGTGGTTGACCTCTGTCCCTTCCACCTCCACGCCTGGCAAGCAACTCAGTGTCTGGAAATCCTGTGCAGTCAAGGGTGACCATGTGTTCGGGTTGCAGATAATGAAACCCTTCAGGTTTTACCGGGGGAAAGGAGCCCTTTTCTGAATAAACAGGCAAAGCCTCCCTAAGGGAAAGAGCTGTGTCCTCTGCAACTTGCCTGCTTCCAGCTGAGACTCAGACAGTCACTGTGTATAGCCCTCTGCCACTGGAAAGGAAGAAGCTCCCTGATGAGGGGTCAGACCAGGAGGGTAGGGCAAGTAGGATCTTCACTGCCATCCCTAGGCAGTCACACCACCAGGGACCCCCATGGATCTCCAGTCTGCTTTTTACATGGGTAAAAGCAAATGTAACTGTTTCAGTGTTGAAACTGGAGATTGTAGCTGAATTCATTTTTAACGGAGACAGCTGCATTATTCTAGGTTGCAGAAGAAAGATTTGAATTCAGTGAGGAAGTCCCTTCTATTGCATTTGTTAAGTAGTTCAGCGATGGAACAGACTTCTTTCACATCTGAACTGCTTGTTCTTCTTGCCTGTCACTCTCAGCTTATGTTCAGTCTTGTTTCGTTTTTTGTATTGGGCATTGAATCCAGGACCTTTGCAGAGTTATAACTTCGCCCTTTTGAAATTTTTATATTCTACTTATTAATTTTTTTTTTATTGGGGATTGAACTCAGAACCTTGTGCTTGCGAAGTTTTTATATTTTATTTTGAGGCTGGATCTTGCTAAATTGCCCTGGCTGTGCTTGACCTTTAGATCCTCCCACCTCAGACTTCCAGAGTGCTAGGATTACAGGCGTGTGCCACTACTCCCAGTTCTTATGCCCAATTTGATGAACATTCCCACCAGCTCTCTGGTCACCTAGGTCAGAAACTAGGAGTCAACTTGATCATCCTCCTGTGACTTCCACCTCTAGTTGGTGACAGCTCAGGCTAATCCACTCTGTGGCACTGGTGAGGGAGGATCAAGAGTGTACATGTGGCAATGGCATATATGAAGTGCAGGATTGTGTTTCTCATCACCCTTCTCCCTCACCTGCTCTCTTGGTCTGGGCTCTTGCCATTTCTTACCTATGTGCATTAAGAAATGTCTAACTGGTCCTTGCCCCAGTCTTCCATGGTGGAGATAAGTAACTTTTCTAAAATGCAGATCTGCTTCTCTTACTTTGCTACTGAAAAATCCCAAGTGTCCAGTGTGTTTAAAAGACAAAAGTTGACTGTGACTTTTCCTACTGGTCTGGAATCCGTGACAGAGTCCATATTCTGAAGAAGAAAAGTCAGACAACACCTCCCCCATTACACACAGGCGTTCAGCCACCAGGTGTCAGCAGGAGGCAGCAGAGTGGCCCACACATCTCCCGCCAGGACAGGTTGGGTGAGCCTGACGAGGCATTCTTGTCAAGTCTCCCTGCCATTGCTGCTACTCTGGGGAAGATGAGTCTGTGTTGAGGTTTCTCCTACCTTTCTCTTGCCTGGGGCATGGGGCAGGAGAGAACCAGGAACGGGGGAGTTGTATACCTGGAGGACTCTGGGCTCTCTATAGCTGTCTTATCTACTGGAAAGACAGCAGGACTGGAGAGAAGATAGCAGGAGAAACACAGTGAGCTACCCTTCCATGCCCAGTGGTGGGTGCATTTTCATGACAGCTATTGGATGTCAGCATCTGGCCAGCCCACTCAATGGGCTGTCAGCTGATGAGGGGGTGGAATGGCAGGCAGGAGCGTCAGTTGCTCCCAGAAATCCACACTGTTGGCTCCTTAGCGAAGGCAAGACATCAAGACTTTCGCTGGCCACAAGGAAGAGGATTCTGACTGATCCTCCTGCCATTCTTTCCCCAACCCTAATAGATGGACCAGACCCTAAAACAGACAGAGGAGAGAAAGAAGGAAGAGCCCTGTGACCATTAATCCTGATATATCTACTTCATTGGATCAACAAATGCCTAGCAGATTAGTAACGCACACTCTTGTGCTTGTGTGTGTGTGTTTGTGTGTGTGTGTGTGTGTGTGTGTGTGTGTGTGTGTGTGTGATGGAGGCATGACTGCTGGATCTATATCTGGTCTCTTACCCATTCCTCTTTGGCATTGTTCCAATGCTCTGCTTCTTGGTTGCCATGAATTAAGCATCTTTCCTTCCGCATATCCTTCCATCCTTGCATCATAATATCCTGCTTTGGAGCTAGCTGGCTATGGACTGAATCCTCAGAAACTGTGAGTCAAATTAAACTTCTCCTTTAAGTTATAGGTGTCACATATTGTGTCTCAGCCACCAAAAAGCTGATTAATATAAGACCCTATTGTCCTGCAAGGCCTCCAGGCCACAGTCTGCCTCCTAAGTGGGATCAAATATGAAGCAGGAGTTCTAGGCTGTACTGTGATTTGCTACATAAAGGAGATCCAATAGCAAAGGCAGATGAAACACAGTATAGTTAGGGTTGGCTGCAGGATACGCCCATTTTAGGCCTGCTAACTGGTCCACTGGATCCTGTCGGAGAGGTTTCCTGTCACCTCTCTAGCTTACTTCTTTTCCTCCTTTTAGAGCCTCATGTACATTAGCCTACCAGATTGTCTGAAGTCTTCCAAATGCATCATTTATATCTTTTTGCATAACAAACAACACCAACATGGAGCAGCATGCACGCAACCACTGTTGGTTTATTGCACATAGATTCAAAAGCTGGCTGCTCTCAGTGACAGGTCTGTTACAGCTCTGAGGTCCCCCATATGGCTGGAGTAGTGGGAAGATAGGGCTGGATGCACAAGCAAGACTTGAGATGGCCAAACCTTTTTCCAAGTATGGAGCCCTCTTGTCCCACTCTGCCCATTTGGGAGCTGCTCCTTGTCCTTCCTTCAGAGTTCAGAGGAGGGGAGAGAAGCTGCCTCCCCACACTGAAGGACCTGCTGTTCTATGCCTCTACCTTCAGTGCACTGAGGATTCGTTATTATGTCCCTGACTTTTTGCTTGTCATTGGGCTTGTGGGTGATACAGCTTCTCAGTGCCTAAGTCATCTCTGAGCAACACTTGCCAACTTGAGATAGTCTGACTAAGTTCTCTGTGTGTTCCAAACACAGACGTTGAATCAGTTGCCGCTGTCTTCCCAAGTAGACTGGGGTCTCCTGAATGGCCATGCCCTTCTCATTCTTGCTTCTTTAGTGTCAGCAGGACAGATGGACACATGCTGGGCATGTAACAGTGTGCAATGGCATTGCTGAACTGATGAATGAATGAGACTGGTTTCAGCTGTGGCCAGGAGATGTAACTAAGGATTGTAGTACAACATACTCTGGAGGCTCAACTAAGTGACACCTGCTGTCCATTCCAACTCAAAAAACGTATGAATCTTGGTCAAGAGAAAAGAAAATTTCAAGGCATCAAGGCAAGAATGTGAGGCTGCATGTCAAGCGATGATTCATGAGAAAGCAGTTTTAAAATAAAAAATATAAGAGCAAATATTGTTAAGCCATCAGTTGAATATACCAATTGCAGGTACACCACAGGACTTAAATCCAAGATTACCTCATTGTATTTGGAGAAGAGAGGATTAAAGGTTAGTTTCAAGTTACAGAATAAAAAATAAGAAAAAAATCTTTTGACCTTGAAGTTTTACTTGACCTTTGAATACTAGAAAAACACAATAGCTGCTGCCCCAAACCTTATCCTTTTTTCCATGGTAGAAAGTAGAAAACCATTTAAAATATGAGTGTGTGTGTGTGTGTGTGTGTGTGTGTGCGTGTGTGTGTGTGTCTTTTTGAACTGTGGATATGATCAGACACCTTAGCAAGAACAAAAATAGTGAAAATGTTCCTGGTTCCTCCAGGAGAATGATTAACTTTCCATTTTCCTGTCATCTCTAGAAGCCAAAGGGAAGTAAGATGTGTATCTACCGTTTGTGTATATTTTAATAACATCTGCATGTATGACTAGCTCTAAGGCTTATTTAGCTTTTCTAATTACTTAGTTTATTCCCAGATCTAAAGTAGTGTATGGCAGTCCTGCATTTAAGTCACTTATCACCAATTTGGGTAATTTTTTTTTTTAGAAGAAGGCAACATAGCCTTATCTGCAATTCCAGAAATGAATAGTTTGACAGCCTGATATTTCAGAATACTTAACAACTTTTTGCCTTTAACTGCAGCTACTGCAGAAAAGGGGAAAAAGCAATAAATATGCATAATGGAAACCTCTCCCCAGTGGCTTTTTCATTTCCTCCAAGCCTGAGGGACAGCATTTCACTGGAGAGAGGGATTGGGCCAGTTAGCAGTAACAATATTAAAAGAAGGGAAAAAAGATATATTTTTTTTTCAAAGTAACAGTTCATGTCAGGAAACTAATGGGATCCTATGATTTGATCCCCGTGAGAACTGTGAACACCAAATTCTAAGACTAAATGGGTAGAAATAATGACAAGCCTTAAAGTTTCATGGAACAATAGAATGTTTAATGCTAGCAGAAGCTGTAGTTACAGGTCTTTCTTGTGTTGTAGGCTTCAGCTGAACCTCAAGGGGTTTAAGTGACATGACCAGGACTCCTTGCTGTTGACAGGGCTGGGGTCCACTCTGTGCTCCTCAACCTCGGCTGCACCTCACAATCATTGGGTGGTTTTAAAACTCCTGGTACTTTGGTCCACCCTGGATATTCTGGTTTGAATGGCTCAAGCTGGGGCCTGGATGCAAAGACTGGATCAGCAAATTCCCACTGCACAGTCACAGGTATTGTACAGGGCCCTGTACAAGTGTCTCTGCCACAGTCTGGGGCACCTTGCACTTTGAATTTTCTTGACTCCTGCAGACTTGTCTCCAGAACTGGGGTCTGAACGAAACCTTCAGAATCTAGAGCCCAGGTGTAAGTCCCTTTCTCGTCGTATTTGCATCTCTGTGTGGGCTTCCACTCGGCACGCAGATCCTTACTGTTTCTGTACCCTCCTGTTCTTCCTTTACCCAGCGAGCTGCTGCTCCCACCACTGCCTCCTCTGTGGACAGTGCCCTTGCTCCTGACACCTTGCTAGGAGATGGGAAAATGAGCGCTCTTCCTTGGCCTCCAGGTGAAGCAGTTAAACAGCGGTCTTTTTGATCCTTATCCTCCAGCACAAAGCAACACTTTCCTCCCCAGGCAGGTAACCCCGTGTCACTTTAAAATCCAGAGTTTAGATATGGAAAAGATCTTAATGATCATCTGGCCTGCTGTCTCAGTGGGCAGAATCCTCCCCGCTGTTGGCAGATGGCTCTTCATTCTGCCCTGGGTGCCTGCTGGGGAAATAGCTCCTATGTTCATGTAGCAGACTCAGCTGTTGAGTGATGCTTGTTACCAGCCTTCCATCCTGGATTGGGGCTTTTCTGATATTCCCCTCCTTACAAAATCCACCACTGGGTTCTAGTTAATGCCCTGGGTCCTCAGCAAAGATAGGTTTGGAGGGATGACCAGCATCTCCTGGGGAGGGTCAGCATATGAGGAATGTGTGAAGTGGCCTGCGTTACAAAGTTTTAATTTCCTTCGACCTTGCCCTCTGTCAGCTTGTTGTTGCCATCCACTCAGTGCTTCCTGGGAAGGGCACAGTGGTTAGA
This sequence comes from Fukomys damarensis, assembly GCF_012274545.1. Lineage (NCBI taxonomy): Eukaryota > Metazoa > Chordata > Mammalia > Rodentia > Bathyergidae > Fukomys > Fukomys damarensis. Next base: position 13,539,943 of record NW_022900922.1, on the reverse strand, counting down.
GAGAGCCCTGGGTGTCTCCATGTGTCGGAATCACCCTGCAGCCTTGGAGATGAGCTTGCTTTCCAGGTCAATCTGTGATGCAGCAACCAGGGCAGCCTGTAAATCCCGGGCTCCCCAAACTGTGTGTGGCAGAGGTATGTTGTGCAGAATCCTCATTCTCGTAGCACAAACTGCCCGTGTGATATCTGATTTGGCTTTAGCGCTGGATGGGGCTCCAGAAAGGAAGTAGATGCAGCCTGAATGGACCTTAAAAGCTCTCTCGGTGTGGAAAGCTTGAGAGGAAGGAAGTCATACTTCTAAAACTCTTCCCGTCCATCTTTCCACCTTCTACTTGAAGTTTGGGTGTCGTCTCTTACGCCACAGCCCCTCTTCCCCAAGCCCTTCACACCCTCCAGGGACCCTCTGTCTTCTTGTCTCTCTGACTGTCCAAGACCAGAAGCCAGGGTATCGCCTGGAGCTTGTTAGACAGGCAGGACCATGAGCCATACCGAGAACTCTCAGAGCAAATCTCCATTTGTTACGGTTTAGATTTAAATTGTTCCCCCAAGGTTTCATACGCTTGGAAGCTGATTGGAGCATGGAGCACTGTATTTACCCGTGGATGCACAGAGTGGCTCGCTGGAGGTGGACCACTGGGGGGCGTGACCTAGGAGAGTGTGTTCCGGGCCCCAGCTCCTCCCTTCTCTCCCTGCTGCTTGGCTGCCATGGGTGAACGTTTTTTCCTTTGCTCTGCCTTCGTGCTCTTTCTACCTTCGAGCCAAGCAACTACGGACTGAAACCCCGAGCCAAAATAAACCTCTTCTCTTTGAAGCTGTCGTGTTGGGGATTTTTGTATCATTTTTGAACTTTAAAGTAATACGGCTAGATTTTAATAAAGAAAATATAAAAAGCACTCATTAATAAATGAAACAAAATTTCATAACGAAATAATTAGAGAATTACAATAGTTAACACACTGTGTTTCATGATCTTAAAGGAATGGCTAATATGTTACTCAGAGCGCCTTTTAACAGATTCTGGAAGAACTAAGGCAGGTGCTGTTCTGGAGGTGCTTTCCAGCAGGTGCCTCCCACACCCCAGATCCTGACCGATGTGGTCCTCATCTCAGCGTGTTCAGAGCTGTCCCTCTGTTGGGAGGCAGCTCTCTTGCTTATTGTGTACTGTGTATTATATTAGTGTGCCTCCTCCCGGTGAGCATGAGGTGTCCCTTAACAGAATGGAGGCAATGTCTTCACCCAGGGAAAGGATGCTAACAACCTGTGGCCAAGTAGGTGGTATTCGGGACAGAAGACCTTATGGTGTTTTCAGTCAGGATGTATAGGGACGAGGTTGTGCAGGATCACAGGGGCTCATTCCTCAAAGCCTCCTGAGGGCGTCCCTTGGTTCATTCGTTCATTCTTGCTCCTTGGGAGACCATTGCAGCAGCTCTGTTCAATGCAGAAGTGTGTATGTCAGAAAATTAAAACCATCTATATTTTCACTGAACAGAAAAGCACTGTTAACATTTTATTTTTGTGAAAGTCCTTACACATACTTTTCCATGAGAAGCTTGCAATTTATATAATGTAGGTTTGTATAGTTTGCTTTTTAAAAACATATTGTGAGAACTTTCTTTTTATCCTCAACTATTCTTCAAGAAAGTGATGTCGTTTTAAGTGGTTGTATTATCTGCACATCAGTGTAGGCTTATCCAGATACTTACTGCTGGAAATTTGGTAGCTTTTATTCCCAGTTCTTCTCCAATAAGTGACATTTGAAAAACACTGCTTTCCACGAGTCTCTGTCCACACACTTAATATTTACTGGACTGTGAGTGCCTTATGCTAATTGCTACGCCTGTAAAATTAAATCTGATGGAATACGGGTCTGTATGAGGGGCTCCAAGGCAGAGATTTTGTAGTGAAAGAATTGAGCTCTTTGGTAGCTTCTACAGAAGGTCAGAGGTTGTGTGTTAGCATTTTATCCTGCGCAGTTTTCTTCTGTATTTTCCACTTGAGACATTCAGCATTTCACAGTGGCACAGTTCTTGATCACTGTAGGACATGGCACTGATGATAATTCATCACTGATTACACAGAGCTCACTACCTCAGAGAGTACCTAGACATGCGTTTGAAGATGTGCTCAACCCTCTCCAGTGTCTCTTTCTCAGACTTGAGCCCTGTCACTAAGAAGGGCCAAAGCGGGAGTATTGCATTTTAGCATAGCAGAGATGACTGATCCCTGCTCGTTGCATAGGACTTTCAGGAAGAAGCTATGATCTGCACCTCAGAATGACGTAGGATTCTGGGAGAGTGGCAGTGGACTTTGTACTTACCAGCAGTGTCTTCAGTTGTTGCCAGAGTGCAGTCCAAGGTCCCTAGCCCCAGGGTCCGGCAGGAATAGGGTGGCAAGCACCAGCCCTATGGCTCCTTCTGGCCAGGCTGTCTCTCTTGCACTCCCAATGTTCTGTTGGTGCCACTAGGAGCTCCTGTTTCTGCCTCTTATATAATTAGCCACCCCTCATTGTGGTGTGGGTTGCTGCTTGCACACACCCGAATCCTGTCCCCCACTCTAATTTCCCCTTGGTGGAGCACCTTCAGGGAGGGCAGAAGGTCTTTGGTGCAGGTCACTTCCTCTGAGGAGAAGACTGGAGCAAGGACAGAGTTCCACAGGTAAACACAGGAACATGTAGGCCACTGGGACTCTCCCATCAGGGGAGATGAATGTCACTTTCACCTTATGTTGGTGACGGAACTGTCAGTGTGTCCCTCCACAGCTAGGGCCATGCCTAGCCCCAGCCACCTCTACTCTAATGAGAGAAAAGGCTTTCCTGCAAAATCATTGGCCGGTAGTAGGGGCTGTCTGCTCACAGAAGGAAGGATAAGTAGTTTTGAGGAGAAAGCACCAAGACAGTGAAGGGATGGAGGTACTGCTGGGAAAGAAGCAGGGGGCAAGGAGGCGTGGAAGATTCTTAATAAAAGGAGATGGGTCGGGCCACACCGCATAAGGTATTAGGCAGACCCACCCTTGTTGACAGTGAATTCAAGGTTCTTTTGGTCAATTCAGATGGAAATCACGAACTGGCAAAGTGCAGCTCAGCTACTAGCCCTGATGCCACCAGATGCCCTAGATGATGCTGGATGTCATCAGTTGACACAGCCAGCTGCTGGTCACTGCTGCTGGTGGCTACTACTTTTCTGCACTGGCTTGTGCCAGACACCATTAGAGACTTTGCCACAGCCAGCCACTGCCACATGATGCTGGCTTATGCCAGATGCTGTTGGTCAACCCTGCTTGATGCTGGCCTCTGTCACTGATCTTTCCTGATTGCTGGTTGCTGGGTATGTTCAGGGCTAACAGCTCCTAGTATTTACTGCTCTTTCTTTTGAAGCAACTGCTCTATCTACACTCCTGAGTAGATTTACAAGACCTTCCAAGCCTACCCTACCCAAGAAATAAATCACAAGCAGATGTACAGGACCACGAAAGCAAAAGTATTTTAACAGGACCTGTGTGGCAGCAGGGGTAGGGTGAGGGGTGGAAGTGGGGTCAGTACACCAGAGGGAACCTTCAGAGACTAAACTGAGGAGTGTGAGGGTAGTGCTGCTCATATAGCAGCTGCAGGCCTATGATTGGTTTAAATTCAGGCCGCTGATTGGCCCAAGTGCAGATTTGTGATTAGTTCAAATGGGCTCCAAGGCTGTCATGTATCTTTCATGGCTGAAATTCAATGACAGGGTTGGGCAAGGAGAGCTGTTTGATTTATAGTTGTTGTAATCTAGGGAATAATGGGAGGACTGAACCCTGGGGTGGGCTAGCTGTGTTCATTACAGTTTATCAGGGTCTGGGGAGGTTGAGCATGTTAATGGGCCCAGAGAACCCTCCCTCCCTGATCTTGGCCATGTTCAGGTATCCCCCACATCTACAAGAATCAGCAGCCGCATCTGGTGTAGTAGGAGTTGGGGGGCACTGCAGCTGACAGCTTACCTGCACTCCTTTTGGAGTGACATGGGGGAAAGTGGCCACTAAATACACAGGGAGAACACCAAGGTAAGTTGTCCCAGTGCGTTGGTCGCAGTGGTAAGGGGGCATGAAAGGAAAAACAGGAGGGGTGTGACAGCCACTAGTCAAATGGTGTCCACTGGCTCCCCTCAAGAGGGCCCACTTCTAGAACTTCTGAAGATTCCTATGAGAAGCTGGAGCACAGTCTCTGGCCTTGCACAGAGAACCAGCTGTCATCCCTCTCAGGAGCAGCTGTAGAATTTCCTGTGTCCTGGAAAGCCTTCTCTTCCTGCTGTTTTCACAGAGGTCAAGTACAGCCTGATGGGGTGGCGTGAGGGGCTTGGTAGGAACCAAGGGGAATGCACAGCAGTGCATTTGCTCCTGTTTCCTTGGAGAGAAGGCACCAGTGCTGGCCCCTGTGAGTGTCACTGTTGTCCCTTTTGCTTCATTAGAAGTTCACAGCCATGGTTCAGCTTCCTGCCGGTGCTCTTAGAGGAGCATCGCAGGATTAAACAAATAGTGATACAGAACACCCGGTTATATTTTAATTTCAGATGAACAGTGAATCATTTCTTAGTATAAGTATGTGTCAAGTGTTACAGGAGGTACTTATTCTGAAAAAGAAACTGATCGTTGATCTGAAAGTCACATTTTACTGGAATACTATATTTCACCTGGCAGTCCCATTATAGAGGCATTTCAATGTCAAATTCAAGCCTCACTCCCCATCTTGTATTTTAAGTTCTTGCTTAGGAACTTCATTCAAATTTTAAGGACTTTTAAAAAAGAAAATTCAGATCATTGGTAAGGAATCCTATGCATTTGTCGTTCGCTTTAATTTTGCTTTATTGGATAAACATTATTTGTAAATTAACTGACCAAGGGAACTTCATGAGTATAAAAAGTTATGGGGGGTAGCTCATGGTACCTGTTCTACAATCTTTGTTTAATGAGAATTCAGTGTACAGTAATTCAGTGTACGTTAAATATTGAACTTTAGTCTGCCCAAAGCTGCATACCTTTATAGGTGGTGTTTTTCAGAGGTGGCTGATCTGGAGTGTGTGATACTGGAATTAAGAGTGAGTGATAAATTGGTTTAGCATAGTTCTGGGTGTGGATAATGGAAGATCCAACCTGGATGTGGGTGGCACCAACCAATAGGCTCATGGCCTGGATGAAATATAAAGGGACAGAAAGATGGCAAACTGCTCACTGTTGCCTCCTGCTTACCCTGACATGGACTGTTTCTCCTCTGCCCTGCCATGGACTCCTTCTCCAATGCTGTCCTGCCTTGGATCAAGCTAAGGATTGAAACCTTTACAAACCATGACCTAAATTAAACCTTTCCTCCTCTGACTTTGGGTGTTGGGTATTTTGTCTCAGCAATGAGACAGTGCTCCTTGTCACCATGACGATGCATACTACCTACTTCTGTTCCACATGGTGACTTTGTCTTTGTGGTTATGCTTAAGACAGAAAGTCAATAGAAAGGCACATGAGTTAATACCAATATATTATTCCAAACGAATACATCTTATACTACTTTGGGATGACTTTCCACTGAGACATTTTTTGTAAAGTATGTTTAATTTAGTCTAAGAAACAACAGTTCATGTCTCAATAAAATTTTCTGCCAGGCAGTATGGAAAGGTGTTTATTTATTCTGAGACCCAAGATAGATTTAATTGCTATTGAAAAATGCCAGATTCTTTTGTATTTTCATTATAAATCATGTTTTCTCCTTAAAATGGGGGAAGAGAAAGTCCCTTTAAACTGAAACTACCAGTGAGTGGAATGTTTTAGAAATGTAGTGTGTATTACTTTCCTAGGGATTCTGTAAATAAAGCACCATAAACTGGATTGGCTCAAAATATTAAAATTTACTGTTTTATGCATTTGGAGACCACAGGCCCAAGACCAAGATGAGGATACAACCTATCCCTGGTGTCCTGCCTGTTTTCCAGTGGTGGCTGGCAGTCCTTGGAGTTGGTGGATCCCCTCTCTTGTGTTCACATCTTCCCATCATATTCTCCCTGAATCTGTCTTCATCTGTCAGCTGTCATATTATAAGGACCCAAGTGATGTTGGATTAGCATCCAACCCTTCTCTGCTATGACTTCGTCTTTATTACATCTGCAAGAACCCTGTATCCAAATAAGGTCACATTAGGTAGTACTGGAGATTCATCTTATTGTGGGGAGGGATTCAACCCATAACATAGGATATGCAGAGTGAAGCCAGACAAAACTTTAAAAATGTTGTCTCACTTTTTCCCTCCATTTTCCAACCGTGACCTTAGTTTTCAGATGACCAAGTATGTGGCCCTGCTGGGTCTTTTGATGTATTTCTAGTTAGTGCTCACCCTGCTTGAGCACCTTTCCCTAGAGGAGCTTCAGGAGTGGCCACAGTAGGCAGGGTTCCAGGGAGTGGCTTCAAGTGTGGTCAACACCGGCACTGTCCATGGAGAGCAGACCTGGTTTCACAGGCAGTGTGGCCCCAGGGCAGACAGGAATTGTACCTTGGCGTCGTGCCACCATTCCCTTCTTTGCCTTTCCACTGCCCTTTCTTCTCTGGAACTGGCCTCTTCCTCTGTCCCCAAGACCCCATGCCCCTGTTTGACAGGGAGAGGAAGACGAGCTGTGCAAAGATGAGCTTTCAACTTAGCTCCCTCGCCCCTTCAAAGAAAACGGTCACATAAAAGCTTCTAACTATTCAGTCCCCAGTGTCAGGAGACAGGGCTCTCTTTAACAGCTCTGTGAGCACAGGCCTGAAATACTGATTAGGTCAAATCGCCCAAGTTTTTGTTTCTCTATCCCTTCAAAGACAGAAATGTGCCCTCCAGAGTTAGTGGAGTAGTACTAGGGTGCCCTGTGGGGTGCAGTCCCATCTTTCTACCTCCTTTTCTTCTCCATGTCTGATGTTGGCTTCCGCCATCTGTCTGTAGTCCAGGTAGGAGAAGTGAACTGGGGAGGGAAGTCCTCTCTCTTCTTTTTCAGTTAGACTTCTTAGAACAGTTTTCTAGAAGTCCTGTCAGGTGGTTTCTGCCTATTGGATACCCTCTCTCTAAGGGAGGTTTAGAAATATATTTTTTATGGGGCAATTTGCTGGTTGGGTTCATGGAGAGCGTCCAGCTGCCCTCTAAGGGTCTTGGGAGAAGGAAGAGGAATGTGTCCTATTGACTCTTCAGAAGAGGCTCCTCACTTCCAGAATCTGTGACACAGAGCAGGAGGTGGGAGCTACCAGCAATCCCACTCATGACAGTTATATGATCCGTGGATTCAGAGTTGATGTTGGACCAGAGCTTTGGGGAAAGTAAATGTATTTTGCATGTCAGAAAGACATGAACATAAGGAGACAGATGATAGAGGGTTATGGGCTGACTTGGGTCTCCCTAAATCCAGATGTTGAGATCCCCAGTCTCTCAGAATATGGCTATTTGTGGAGGCAGGACTTTAAAGAAAAAATCAAGTAAAAACTGAGGTTCTTGAGGTGGGCCTTGACCCAATTTGACTTGTGTCCTAGTTAGAGAAGGAAATTTGGACACAGAGACACAGGGAAGTCCATGGAAAGATGCAGAGAGAAGACGGTTGTCTGCAGGCCGTGAGGAGGGGCTTCAAGAAAAGCCCTCACTGCTGACACCATGATCTCAGCCTCCAGAATCTGAGAAAATAAATTTCTGTTGTTTAAACCACCCAGGCTGTGGGGTTAGAACCCCTTGCAAGCTAATACAGATTTGAGACTATGTAAGATTCCTAAACCTTACCTGGGCTTCATCAACACTAGACCGGAGAGTTACTTGGTTTTTATCATTTTATGCATGTGGCCAGCCTCACACTCTGGAACAGAATTCTACAGTCTAAGCCTTCCCACACCCAGCTTCTTGATGACAGGTGTCCTGAGCAAATGAATAGGCTGTGATTCTGAATCCAAAGGACGTGATGTTCACACATTCTCTGCTACAAGTTAAGAATCACCGACCACGGGAAGGGTGAAATGGATACCCAGAGAAAGGATGATCCCATCCCCATCCCTCCCACATCACAGTTCACTGTCCAAACTGGCCAGGATTAGTCTGTACAGGGGCCGCTGCTGGGCTAAGGCAAACAAATCCCTGGTACACTATTTGGTGACAGCTATGAGAGGGAAGGAAAGTTTGTTACACAGGTCAGTCCTGGGATAATAAGTGTAGCCAGAATGCATCAGGTCCCTTCACTGGCTGCCTGTCTTGAGCAGGACCAGGCCTGGTCAGTGTGGGTATGGGCTGGGTGGCGTGAAGCCCAAGGATGTCCTGGAAAGGAATGACCATCCACTTGTGTCCTGAGAGACCCATTGGAAAGGGACATCGCCCACTGTTCATGTGCTTAGCCTAGGTTCCGTGGGCTGCACACATACTACCTTTCCCTGATCTCACTTATGTGGTGGTGCCTTTGGGTGTGAAGAGTCCCCACTGTCAGCAGTTGTCCCCCCACTTGCATCCATGGCTTCTCTGGGTAGCAATGTAAAAAGGTTGCTTGGCCACTAACAGCCAACATTGTTGACCCTGGATGTGTGACGCTTGCTGGAAACAGAATCAGTGCAATGGAGTGGTTAAGTTTATGAGCTTTGGTATTACAGCTCTGGGCTCAACTCCTGCCTCAATTTCCCGAGGACAAAAGGTTTAATTGCAGCACCTATGCAAAAGGACTCACCTGAATATTAAGCCATGTAATTTGTCAAGAAATGTGCTACAGGAGACTTGGACATTATAAACACGCAATAAATGAGAGCCTTTTAGGGGTATTTCCCTCTTTGTCCATGATAGAAGAAAAAAGAAAAGATCAGTGATAAAGGCACAGTGAGAATTGAACTCCCAACCTGCCACTGTGAGATCCTCTTTGTGCTTCAGTTTTATCACCTTGAAGATGAGGATGATGCTGATAATGACCTTCTGTGATTGTTTTGGGGAGTAAATGGGCCAAGCTACACACAGTATTTAGGACAGAGCTCAGCACATGTGAGCCTGGGAAATAATGGTTATCATCATTGCCATTATCATTGTAATTATTACAATGGGCTCAGAAGAGAAGTCAAAACAGAAAACAGAAGCATTTTTCTTGTTTCTCTGATCAAGCACATTCCTTGGGTGAACTGGGTTATAAAATGGGCTTTGTGATGAATACATGCATTATACAATTTTATTGTCACTCAAGTCTGATGGTTGGCTGTGATGAGGAAAGTGAGATTCAGGCAGTGGGACCATTTAGCCATGTTACTAAGTGGCAAAACTGGAAATCACCTGCAGAGAGCCCTGACCCAGAGCCACCGGGGCCCATTACTCCTGGCCTTCTCCTGTTATCCTGGTCCCACTCTGACTTCAAGAGGATCCCCAGGCTCATGGTATCTTGAGGTCCACATCCTACTCTCCTGGTTTCTAGCAATAAATACTCCTTAAGGCAAGCAGCCACTGTCACCTTAGGTTATGATGAAATTATGTGGCCCAGGGAGCACACCTGTAGCCACATTAGTCATCAGAGACCAGTGGCTCTCATGTCACCTGCAGAGCCTAGAACAATATCTTATTTTGATGCTGCAGTCGTTCTTGAGAGTCACAGCTTGCAAAGCAGAATCCTGGGACTTGAGGTCACCACGAGGCCACCTCTGGCTGATGGAAAGTGTTCTGAACACTGAGTGGTTCGAAGGAGGGGATGACAGGTGCCCTGGAGCCCAAAGCAGGGGATTAGGAAGACTGTGTCCATGCAAATGAGGCAGCCATCAAGCCCACTCCCTTGAGCATCGCTGGATGCATCTGACACTGCAGGTCAGAGCTGGCCAGGCTTGACCGTGCACACAGACATGCTTTCAGAAATACCCAGGCCCATGTGCTGCTCCCACTGACCTCTTGGAAGGAATCAGAGACACCCAGACCTGCGATGTGTGGTTTCTGTCGAGAAACTCACGCATTGGAAGGGGACTGAAGCCAGCAGAGATGGTTCTCACACGGAAAGTACTGTTGGAGCTACGTGTGCTCAGGTATCTGTTGCCACCTGAATGGGGATTGAGGTGGGCACTATCTCCTGGATGGAGGATGGGCACAGATGCCTGTAGGAGGTGGTAGAGTTGGGAGGGGTGTCGTCCTCCTTCCTATTTTTTTTTAAATAGTACAGACTATGCTTTTATTAAGGGATGGATTAAAATGTTTCAGAAGTGTAGGTAGAGAAATGGCCAGACAATTGACTTGACTTTGGAAGAATAATTTTTGTTTATCTAGCACTTTTGTACTGATTTTTAATCATGTTTCTAAGCCTCTGGCTAGGTGTAAATTCTTACTTCTGGCTTGGTATGTTTGTTCACTGAATAGATAATTTCTTGATACAGTGTCTTCTTTCTCTCATGAAAAAGTGAGTTTTCCAGCATAAAGCTAAGCCCACTCTCAGGCCAATGAGTATAACTTTTATTGGTCTATTCCTATTTGGTTTCTAAGGACACCAATTTGAGTTATTATCCTGTAAAACAAATTGGGTTTTTCCTTTTTTTTTTAATCTTATTGAATTTATTGGTACATTCTAGGTATACAGTACAGTCACATTCATCATTGGGATCCTGTACCTTTACATGACAGGTCTTGGTGCTCATTCCATGCCCTCCCTTCATGCCCTCCACCATCCCCTATTTATGAAGACTATGTTTCTATTTTTTCCCTTTGTCATATTTTTTTCTTTCCCTTATTTCCTTTCCCCTACCCTTCCCACTTCCCCTACACCTTCAGCCCTTTTCTTCCTATTTCACATTATCAGTTATACAATTTGGATCTTATTTACACTTTTAGTTTTTCACACCAGGGTTTTTCCTTTTTGCACAAAATCAGGATGCCTCATAGGAGCCTAATTTGTCCTTTTTACTTTTTTCTATTTTCACTCAAAGTTTAATTCTCCATACTATATGTGTGTGTGCATGGTGACAATATTTACTATTTCTTTCTTCTCACTGACTTGGCATCATTTCTGTGCTTTTTAAGCAGTGACTTCTGCCCTCCATAAACATGTCAGTGAATCCATTTCAGTTTCTTTAGATGCCACACTTTCCTTCCTTCTGTGTCTAAGATGACTTGACTACATGGATTTGAGCATATTTTTGTGAACAAGAGATGTACAAGATTTTAATTATTTTCCGATCATCATCTTGGAGGGAGATGAACCTCATAGAGTGTTAGAGAAAATCAGTGATAGCATCCTAGCTTGAAGGTGCATCTCAAGGTGCAAAATCCAGAAAGGCTGAGGGAGAAAAGGACACCAGGAAGAAAGGCTGGCGCTGTGGAGGATGGTGAACTATGCTGCAAAGCATAGGCTTTCAAGGTGTGGTGTATCATTCACAGAAAAGTAAAAATGAAGATTCCCAGAGAGTCCGAATCTGAAAGTCAGGGTGGTACCTAGGAATCTGCATTCAACAGCTGCGCTATATCCTTATAACAGAGGTGATTCATAAACTATATTTTGGAAAACTGGCTAAAATGGTTGTGAAAGAGTCTGTAGATGACGATAGGGATGGTATTCTTATGTCAGGAACAAGCACCCTGCCAGCATGTCACAGACACTTAAGTCTGACCGGAGGTGCTCATCGGTGGGACCTCAGGATGGTAGAGCATGTGAAGCTCCGGGGACCCTTGTAACGATTGTAGTGTATCATCTCTATGGAATACCTCTCTCCAGGAACCTAACTGTAAGGCAGCTTTGGTTGCCATTGTTCTATAGTTTCGTGAATTACATATTTTGGAAGAGAATGAAAAAAAGAGTTTCTTTCTCTTTCTTCTCATTCAATAGATGAGGAAGTGACAGGTTCAGGGGACCATACTTCCATCCACCAGTGATGGACGTGATGTATACTATGGAACTCCAAGAGTTGGCAGCCAGAGCAGGCCTGGGCCCTTCTTTCTGAGCAGCCTGGCCCAGGGCATGGATGAAGGAGAGAAACCAGCTTTCAAGCAGTGAAGGGGCCAGGAGCTGTTGTCCAGGGCAGCAACACACAGCAGTGAAGAGAGCAGCTCATTGGGGCAAGCAGTCCTCCAGTACCTGGCATGGCTGGTGCTAAATTTTAAAGAGAAATTATGCCTCTGTGAAATGCTAACATCTTGATAGTAGATCTGTCGCTGAGTTTACACAAAACACAGAAGTCACCTTTGGGAATTCTTTCTCTTGGCACCCTTGTCACTTGGTGAAGGGTTCGGGTCATCCACCATGTTTAGGGCTCTGACCTCTAGTAGTGGCCAGGATTCTGGTCTCTTTATGTAATCCCTACTCCTTGGAATTAACTTCATTGGAAGGTTGAACAGATCATTCACCCACCACCCCATGCCTATGGGGAGGAACTTCTCAGGAAAGACAGACTTAGAAGTCATGGGTCTCTTCAGCCCTTTCAGGACCCTACAGGCCGGAGCAACTACTTCTGGGGCCCGGAGGTAGGGAAGGGACAGGGCACTATGCTGCAAGTGGGGTTGCTGGTGTTGGCTTTCCTTTTGGATTTTTCAGGGCCACAGTGACAAAGTTCCTGTACGAACAGTATATGCTGAGGCTGCTCGAGGTGTGTATTTTAGGCACTGTGTTGCTATATGATGATAAGTCACACTAACATTCTCATCTTCTGTAAAGCATTTTGGGCCACTTGCTTGCATAATTGTGGTATCCAGCTTGTCCTGGCAATCAAGACCTCAACAACAGCTCAATTCCATTGTCTAATCTTTGGATGCAGATAAGTATTCTAAGACTAGAAAGCAGGACTCCCAGCAAAATATGCAGCTGCCAAGCATGGGAGTTGGGCTGGGTCTGTGGATGTGTTTGTTTGACCCTGAAAATCCCAAACAGGAAATGGGAAGGAGTGGCACGTGAGTTTTACACAGGTTCAGAGATGAGATGGGATGGGATTCCTTCTAAGCTGCACCATCAGCTGTCTCCGAGGTCATCTATGTATCTGGTACAAGTTTCTGAAGATGGCTAGGACTTCCGCGTGGTAGTACCTTGGCCAACAATGTTTGCAGCCCAGCAGGATGCAACTCTCAGAAAGGAGAGACGTGGAGAAGGAAGACAGGACAGAGCAGAGGGACTGTGTTTGCCATGGCCATGGAAGTGTCCAGCACACAACTGCTTGTTGGCTTCCATCCATCTGCTTGTGGTCACACAGAGGCTCCTGGAGTCCCTGCCTCAGGGAAATCCTCCTGCACTGCCTTCTTGTTTTGTAAAGATGCCTGAAGGTGCATTAATGGTGAGGCTTCATTGGTCTTCTTTGGCAAAGATGGTAGATGGAATATATTTGTCTTCCAAAGAACCTGGCTGTTTTCCGAGACCATTCCTTTCTGTAAGGCAATAGCTTAGATAAACAACCAGGCTTCCTAGACAGACCTCAGCAGTGCTGGGGCTCCTCAGTGTGGATTTAAAGGCAGTTTCACTTTCCAGAACTCAGCTCCCGAGGTTCACCACTACATCAGTCACCATGTTTATGGAATGTCATCCCTGTTTACTTCTTCCAGGAAGTGGAGGAAAGAGGAATGACCTGCTTTGTGTGGTTACAAAGACATAGATGCAGTGGAAGAGGTAATCCAGACAAAGGCAGTAGAAAGTAGACTCTGAAGACTTGGGCTTCTCTGTCTGCTTCCCTTGGTGCTCTGGGGAGACACCTGGCCTCTCAGCCTCAGTTTCCTCTTCTGAACTGATTCCACATGCACATTCAAAACTCTCTTCACATTTGGAGATTTTTAATTTGTCCAAAATCATTAGAAAAGCAATTTGAGTTTAGAAGCCCACAGGAATGATAAAAGCAAGCATCTGGTGACTTATTCAGCCCGTACAGGACCCAAGCCTGTCAGGCAGCATACTTTGAAGAGAAAGAACACTCTGTCCTCATGCCTCCCATCCTGTATGTCCCATCACTTTGACAAAGGACATCAACAGACTCACTCTTCTCAAGTGCAGAAATGTTATATAACCTGTGCTTTGTGGCCGGGGGTATGGTCTCGTCACTGGGTGAGTCAGGTCAAGGTTCCAGCAGCTGGTGGGAGCCATGTGGGCCGTGTGCACTTTCCAGAACGTTTTTGCAGGTGGCATCTCAGCACTGACACTTTTCCTCTGCCGCTGGGGTTTCTCCTCTGGATCACCTGCTGTGCTGGATGGGCGGTTTGGGGTTTTAATAAGCTGCCTCAGCCTAGCCCAGAAAGATGGTGTATGGAATGGGAGCAGCTTCGATGTTGTGCAGTAGCAAGGAAGCTCATGGCAGTGATGGCATCGGTCTTAAGTAACCTGATGAGGCTGAGGTGGAATTGGGAGACCTGAGAGCAAACACAGCTGGTGCCCACCAAATATGCCTCCCTCCCCGGGGGGTGTAGCTGAACTTCCTCATTGGAGGAGGAGGCTGTCGTGCTTGAGATCTGCCGTGCTCCAGCTTTGCCTTCACTCACGTTTCCCTAGATCCCCCTGGCACCACGACAGGCAGCACTTTGGTAGCTGGAAGGAGTGTGGCAGCATTTCAGAGTCTCAGTTCAGTAGGTGCTTTTTTTGCTTTTCCTGCATGCCAGGTCCTAGGTTAGGCCATAGGGATTCAAGAGTGTCACAATGCAATGCGGATGGAGGCTCATGGCCAACCAAGACTTCCTGAGAGGCAGAGTAAATCAGTTCTCCACTGAGACTTGGGCCTTGTGTCATTGTACCCCTGGCCATAAGACTTGCGTCTCCCTCTTCTCACCCTTTGTAGATACTCCCTGGCCAGTTGTTGTATACTAGGGCTCATGGCTTCCCTATAGCCTCAACTGCCAAAACTGCTTCCCCTGTGGTCCCCCTGAGAGGACACAGGCAGGTGACCAAAGAGAGAGGCCAGGCAACAAATTCACAGCTTGAAATAAGCTGAGAATTTTCAAATGAAGTGAAATTATATTTTTTCTTCACACTCGTGTGAAACCAAACTTTGTTTAAAGTAACCAATTTTTAGGTAATATACAGAAAGAAGTGGGAAATTTGGGCTCGATTCACATCGTACTATCAAGTATAGTAATGACACTAGCCATTATTCTAAACTAATGACAACAGCTAGCATTCACTGGGCACATATTTTGGACTAAGGATTGTCTTTGCATTTTTTGTACATTCATAAATTTAATCCTCATGACAAATCTAGGCAATATTATTCCCCTTTCTTACTTTAAAAGTGAAGAAACTAAAGTGCACAGCATTAATTTTTCCCCTCCTCCTGTTGGGAAATGTCAACATTAAGATCTGTACCCAGGAAGTCTTTCCTGAGAATCCTTACCCTAGGTCATTTGCTATTTAGCCTCCATTTAGGTCTGGCGGAAAATAAATATAAGAATACATATTGCTTTGTTTCAAATACTTAAACTCACAAAAGTAAATTGAGAGAAATAGTAGCATGCAAAGTAATATTCTAAAACAAAACGTGTTTTTTGTATTCATTAGAAAAATTTTAAAAACTTATCCTTTAAAACAATGTAAAATTATTACCTGTTCCTTTTGAAGTAGGACTGTCTTTTATTTTAAGATTATGTCCTTCTTGAGTTTTTGGCAATAAAAGTATTTTTTTCTTTTATGAATATATTTCTATTGTATGTAGTGGAAGATACTCTTACTTGGTGGAACAAAACAGTAGGGAATATATGTGGATTGCCAATCTTTTGGGAAAATTTGGCCTAAGAGACGCAAACCACGGGTCCAGGACCAGGGCCAGGTCTGTGTGTCAGGAACTCAGTAATCAAAATAAATAATTCAACTAGTTCTTTTATTCATGGTGGTTCTGGTCTATAAAGTCACAGCAAAGATGAAGTCAGCCAATATGAATGCATCATTCCTGGGGAAAATCCTGGGTTAGCCCGCTGTGAGCCCTAGAACCAAGCTTCTGCAACACAAGTGTTCTCCATGAGGCTGGTCACTGCCTTTATGTCCTGAGGAGCTCCCTACAGCAGTACGGCATCTATGCAGGGACCATTGAACACAGGCATATTAGCTGAATATGGTGGCATACCCCTGTAATCCCTGTACTCTGGGAGGCTGAGCCAGGAGAATTGTAAGTTTGATAGCTACGGCAACTTAGTGACTTAGTGAGACCCTGTCTCAAAACAAACAAACAAACTAAATAAATAAATAAATAAATGAAAAAGAGCTGGGGATGTACCTCAGTGCAAAAGCCCTGACTTCAATCCTCAACATGGGAGAAAAAGCAAAACCAAACCAAACCAGCAACATCACCAAGAAAAAGCACAGAAAGCTGTGCATGGTGGCACTCTGTAGGTCAAGGATAGGACACCTGTTCAGAGATCTGAGAGCAGGCAAGCAGGTAGCAGAAGGCCTTGCTAAGTCTCATCTGGCAATAAGTGAATCTGGAGATCCAAACTTTTGCTGCTGTGTGCATATTCTCAAAGGACCGTGAAACTAAGGCAGAAACTCATTTGGAGGAGACAGATTTTAGCAAGAAGGCAAATTCATAAATATGTAATCTGCAAATAATGAGGAAAGACTACGTTTTAATAATCAAAATTAATGCCAAAAAATTTCACAATGAGCATACCAGAAAATTTCAAGAGAGGATTAGTCGGACAGATTCTTCCTCTTGCCTTAGAAGTGAGTGTGGCTCAGCACGGTTTGGTGCAGGTTCTGCTTGCTGCACCATGATCATCTCCCAGCCAGGTCCTTTTATCTGCAGTCTTGATCATGTTCCCACTGCCAGCCTGCTTTGAACCTTGTTTATAACAGAGAGCCATGATTGGCTTACCTCTTGGGGTGTCTATGTAGTTAACCAACTGCCTAGGCCCTTGTGCGTGAGAAAGATCATACCAAAAATGATGAGAGGTGTTTATTAATGTTCTCTGGTTGTGCTCTGAGATGTAGGGAAGGTAGGAGGCACCTGGTCTGTACCCGCGGACACAGGCTCGACTCTACCTCTGGATATGGGCATCTATAAGCTGATGAAGCCCAAGCCCAGCCCATCGTGGAGATGGGGCCCTGTCCCTTGATCCAGGACCACTGAAGCCCTGTTTTTGTGCCCCCACCCGTGCCAGCCCCGGTGGGCAAAAATTTTACCAGGCCAGTCACTAAGGATGTTCTCTAAGCCTATCATTTCCCTCCCCATGTTTATCCAGACTTTTCCTTTCTACTTTTTATTTTGAAATAATTAAAACTGGGCAAATATATGCAGAAAGAACAAGTATATGGAAAGCATGTGAAAAGACTGTATCTGCTTCACAGTTTCCCGCAGGTGACACCTTGCACAGAATCTGAACCAGGACACTGAACATAGTCTAAGACTTCACTCAGATTCTACCAGTCTCCCTGGTGCTCATGGTGGTGGTGGAGGGTGACATATGGGTTTTAATCACGTGTTGGCTCCTGTAACCATTATTACCATCAAGATACAGAGGGGGCGCCTCTCTAGAAGGGTCTCCCTCTTGCCCTCCCATTAAAGTCACACCTCTCACCGATGGCTGTCAGTCATCTCTTCTTCTCTGCACTCCTACCATTTCAAGAATGCCGTGCAAGTGGAGTCACGCAGAACTTCATCTTCACCATCCTTTCCTTCCGCAGAGAACTCCGGAGATTGTTCCACACTAGGTGTCGTGTGCTCCTGGCTCTCTTGCTGTGTGTGCATGTTTAGCTGTGTACACAGTGGAGAACTTTGGAGTTATTTTTACTGTGGGGCTGTTCTGGATAAAGCTGCTATGCAGAATTCTGTATAGGTTTTGTATGGACAGAATTTTTCTGTTCTGAAATTTTCAAGAACGCACGCTGGATCGTATAATAAAGTGTGTGCTTCACTTTTTAACAAAATATCAGACTGGTTTCTGGAGCAGTAGCTCCATCTTTCATTTGCGTAGCAAAGTGTGAATGATCCTCTTTCTCTGCATCCTTAGTGGCATTTGCTGCTGTCACTTGTTAAATTCTGGATGTTCTAAAAAGTATGTTGGAACAGCTCATCACGGTTTTATAGCCTTGTAATATCTCACGATACAATATCTCATTTTCCTGATGGTAGGTGATGTGGAACATCTTCTTGGGTGTTTTTTCTGCATTCACATACCCTTTTTGGAGACGTAGCTGTTCATTTCTTTGGTTTGTTTTCTAATGAACACGTTTAATGTTTAAACTGCTCAGTGTGAAAGTTCTTTGTGTATTATTAGATAGGAGCCCTTTGTCAGACACTCAAAGTTCTGTGGTTTGAAATATTGACCAGGTGCAGGACTCTGACCCAAGACCAAGGAAGGTGAGCAAACAAACATCTCTGTCCCTACCCACCCAGCATTTGTATGTGGAGTATGTGGAGTTTTCTGACACAGTAATCACAGCAGAAACCTGATGTAAACCAGTTAAAAGGAGGAAGGTTTTATTTTGGTTCAGAGGTTTCAGTCTGTGGTTGTTTGGTGACTTTGGGCCTTTGGCAGCGCAGCACATCATGATGGGAGAGCATGACAGAAGAGGCCTGTTCACGCCCAGGCGGCACGAAGGGTGAGGGCGATACTTCAAGGGCATGTCTCCAGTGACCCATCTTTCTCCCACTAGTCCCCCTTCCTGTAGGTCCCACAGGCTGGCGCCCAAGCCTTCAACCAGTGAGCCTTTTCTGGAGGCTTTTTATATTCAAACCACAAGGGGGGCGGGTGTCAACATCCGTTCACACCTTCAGAGAATTTTAGCTGGAGTCACGAAGACCATGACAGAGGACTGTGGGTGCCAACAGACAGCGGCAAGAGGATTTGGCTTAACCTGGGGTCGGTCCTGAGTTCTGGAGCTGACAGGGATCTCAAGGGTAGGCTTACTAAGAACAGGATGGGGCAAGTGGGGCAGGAGGTGCCAACTTTAACCTTGTGCTTGTACAAGCCCCCAAGGGGGAAAGGCATAAAGAGCAATAACGAAACCACAGAGCCCCATATTCTTCTCCGAGATCAAATATCCACACCTCCTCTATCTCACAACAATCACAAAACACATTTCAAAATTTTCGCCTTGATGAAACTTTGAGATAAAAAATACCTTACACCGAGATAAAAAAAGTTTGACAAAAGTTTGACGAAGCCAAAAGAAGTACTGTCTGTTCCTTTTATCCCGAGCTGCTTGGCTAATCTTAGGAACAAGGGCCCATACAGGAAGACGGTAGTAATTTCATTTAGAACAGAACTAGATTGATGAATAATATCCTTCCTACAAATTTAATTTTGAAAAATTGTGTAATTTCACAAAGCATCCATAACCTACCTATTTGTTCAGCACCTCCATAGAAGCATAGCAAGCCTCAAGAGTATAAAATTTGAAAAACTGTGTCTCGGATGCACTCCTTTTCTTAAGTTTTATTCTCACTTTTCCTGACAGAATTGTTCCAAATATTTCCTCTCTTATCTACTTCAAGTTCACTCACCAACTTCCTACTTCACTTGCTAGCAGCCGTCGCCTGCAGGCTCCTTAAGAAACCACTTCATATGCCTAATGTAAGAGTCAGTGTCCTCGTACAATATAGCTTCAAGTTAAAGTGAAAAATTCCACTGGTTTTCTCACTTTAAAAGGAATGCATTAGACTCATTCTCTGGACTGAAATTTCAAGAGCAAATGGGAGAGGCGCATGAATGGGTTTCTTTTAGATTTGGGAGCAGTGGGTGCTGAACTGGAGAAATGCCAGGTGCTCAAGCCCAAGCCACAATACCATCGGCGAGGCTCTGTCGCAGAGCTCAGGAAGCAGTGTTACTGTGGCCAGGGCATTGTCTTGCCGCTCACTATAGCCCCAGTACACTCTGTATTTCCTCCCTTCTGGCTTCACCAAGCCCTTTCAACTCTCTCTGCTGTCATCAGAAAGAGCAGATTGAGGTTGGATCTGTGGATGTTTGGTGGTGGCCACAGGGTGCTCTCTTTCTGATGTTGGAGGCTCAAAAAGTGATTCCGTGGTTCTTCTGTCTTGTTCTTAGCTTATCTCACGGCGAGCATCCCTACCTGTGTTGTTGCTGCCTTTCTGTAGATTTGGGCCAAGCATCCAAGAGGAGCAGCAGGTGTTTTGAAAGGCTAAGATGTTACATGAAAGACTGTTAATGAGGCCAGTGCCCCTGGGGAGGTCTACTCAGGGCAGGCGGAGGGCAGGAAGAATTCACTGTGAATTCATCAAAGCAGCACCCCCAGGGACTCAGCGAGACCCCCAAAGACGTATGACATCACGTCTTCTGGTTCCACATGGGCCACCCACTCTCACTTAATGCCTATCAAACAGCATGTGGTAGAGCTTAGAGAGAGAATCCAACACAGTGAGATTTTTTAAATTTCAACTTTATTATTATGTGGTACATAACAATTGCATTCATCGTGGGAAGCTTTTCATGGACTTCCTGTTTGTGCTCCACATGGATTCTCTTGGTAACATGCTAAATATCACACAAACTATGTTTTTATCTGATTTTTTAAAAATCTAAGGTATAGTTCAAGAATCAGGCAGCTGTTTCCAAATTTAGAGACATGGTTTGCCTTAAATATTTGTTTTCTTAACATGTAGTACAGGTGACCATTAAAGAAACTTTTCACTTTAATTCCAGAGCCCCCTTGAGACCCACACAGTTCTTTCTCCTCCTCACTCTAATTACTGTCACTGGGACTTCATGTCGATTAACAAGAGCACATTTGCAGGACAGCCTGCCACCAATCTGCCTTTCTTTGGACATTCTGGGGGTGCTTTATTGAGACTTTCAATGGCTATGTTGGATAATTCTTTAAGTGAAAATTACACATAAAAGCATACAGGAGAGAACATCAGAACCACAGCTGCCTCCCAATCTGTGTGTGGGTGCAGACGCAGAACTCTTCCCTGGGAAAGCTCTTGGTCCTGCCCACAGGAACTCGGAGAGGTGGATGCACTTCAAACAAGTGTTCCTACTATGCCATTTAAACATCTTCCCTTTTAATATGGCAAAGAGGTGAAGACTGAAGGTGCTGGAGGCTGACTGTGTGGCTCAAAATTCCACATCACCTTGGGCAGCCTACTTAATGAAAAGCTTGTTGTAAAGAGTACGTTGCTCCAGGCTTGCTAGGAAGAGAAAATGAGTTAATGCAATAAAGTGTTTCGAACAATGTTATCCATTATTCTTTTGTCCTGCCCTTGGTATTTTTTTCTTTTCCTTCTTTTAATTTAATTTTTATTTTTTGTAAAAATAATGACTCTACCTTTTTAACAATTCAGATGGTTCTTTGAGGCTTTTGATGTTTTAATGTTTTAGCCAAATTCTTTCCACATTAGGTTCCCACTCACAAGAGTCTGCCACGTTGGTCCCTGCCCATCAGTTGCATCCATAAATGCTTATTCTGAATGTTCTTCTAGTTTTTAAAATGACAGTTTATTTTCCAAATATAAAAAGATTTAGCTGTCACGCGCTGCATATCACCTAGACACTAAATCCATTTTTAGACATTTATTAGCTTGGCTATAGTACATATGTTTATGTGCACTGATAGACTATACATATATCATAGCCAAACTAATAAAATATACATATGTGCATGTATGGATACAAGTCAAGTTTTATATAATGGGTGACTCCTTTGTTTTATTCTTTCTCCCTGAAGTTTTTAATTAGCTACTTTTAACATTTATTATTTGGGGTGTGTATTTTCTTATTTTTACTAGTACATGTTTGCAGTACATAATGATTACATTTATTATGGGGAGTTGGAACATGTACAAGGTGTATCTCAATTCTTTTTTCATCCTCTTCCCCTCCCCTCCTTCCATATCTTGGCCCCCTTCCCTTTTGCAAACGACCTATCTTCCTGTTTACTGTTACCTATCTTTTATTATTTAACTTTGCACATTACTGAGCCCATGGCTTCCAGCAGATAAACATCTCCCTTTGCTTGGGTCCAAGCATCTGGACTGTTCTTGGTTTTCCTCTTTTCTGGCAGTTGCTCCAGTCTGCACCAATCCCTCTCTAGGCCTCAGTTTTCCTTCATCACCACCCTGTGAATTCTGTTTGCTCTTTCTGTGCTGAGGCCCCTGTTTCCCCATATCATTTTTCTCTTTCTTTTATTTCCTTCCTCATTTTGTTGAAACACATCCTTCAGTAGCTGCTTCAGAAGTGATGCAAGATCAGTACAATTTTTGTGAACTTGTGTATATGAAAACTTGCTTCTGCTATCCTGTTCTTGACTAAGGGATGTACCGAGTATGGAGTTTTAAGCAGCCAATCCTTTTGTCTGACTTTTGAGGACACCTCTCTGTTGTATTTAGTTATCGCAGTGTTGCCACGGAGAAGCTAGAAGCTTTTTTGACTCCCTTTCTTTTAATTTTGATCATCTGTTCTCTCTGGGAGCTTTTAGTATACTAATTTTGTCTCTGATGCTTTGATAGCTTACAATAACTTGACTTGGTTTTGTAACTGGTAAAATCATTTTTGCTGGCCATTTGGTAGGGTCTTTCAATGTAGAAATTTGTGTTCTTTCAGACTTGAGGAATACATGAATAGTATTTCCTTGATGCTTTCTTCCTCCTCGGGTTTCCTTCTTTTCTCCCTTTGGACCACCTGTTATCAAATGCTGAACCTCCTGGATTAATCTTCTTATATCTTATTTCTTATTTTCAAAATGTCTGCGCTTTAGGGAGATTTCTCCAAACTTATCTTTTAACCTTTTTATTGTTTTATTTCTTTCTAACATAGTATTTTAACTTTTTTTTTGAGATAGGTTTTCAGTATGTAGTTCAGGATGGCCTTGAACTCACTATATATCCCAGACTGATTTCAAATTTGAATGATCCTCCAACATCAGCCTCCCAAGTTCTGAAATTACTGACATGCCCCACCAACTCTGGCTGTATTTTAATTTTGAAAAGCTCTTTTATATCGTTGCTTCAGTGTCTTCTCATATATTAGACTTGAAAGTTACGAAGTACAGAAATTGTTCTTTAACTTTCTTTTGCCTCATAAACTGTTGGTTTCTTGTTTTGATTTGGTCTCAGTCTTATACATTAGCATATGTACTCTAACGCCCGCTGAGTTTTTATATTCATTCGTGATTGAGACAGAGGTGTACAAAGTCTGAGCAGATGTCCCAGGAACATGAGTCTTGTCTGTCGCTGCAGAATCACTGTCTAGGGATCAGGTGGTTTCACTGAAGGATTCCAAAATGTTAGGGATTGACAGACTCCTTGGTTGCTTCCAAAGGTAATCATTCACCCTCTTTGCAGGTATGATCCTGGCTGCTGCTTTGTTAGGAAAAAAACAGGGAAGGAGACTGGGCAGGGTCTCACCTTTGGGTATGTGAACTTGAACTTAATCCCCCAGTCAGTTAAGCAGTTAAATCTTGGTGTCCCCAAGATTTCTCCTGGATACGCACTGGCCTGGGGTTCAACCTCTTCTGATGCAGCCTTTTACCAGCTCTGTGGGTTCATTCCCATCTGTACCATTGCCTTAGCGGTACCTGGTGCTGGTCGTGTTTGAGCTCCTCAGGGTTCTTTGTCTTCCTCCCACACATTCTGTTTTCTGTTATAGGGAAACGTTGAACGTTCTGTAATCTCCTAATCAGCTGCTGCTTATCTGTCTGTTTTTCTGCTTCTCAAATCTTATTGACTTCTCTTGCGTCTTACGAATTTCTTTCATTCTTTCTCTCTGTCCTTGTGGCGTTTACCCTTGTTATTTCCTATGATTTGAGTGAGATTTTCAGAGGAGTTAAGGGGAAGCATGGTTCTCCATTGCCAGGCCTTACCAGAAGTGTGTCCTAAATTTTCAAAGGAGAGTTTCAACCCTGCTCCCTACCTGGATAGTTGTTAAATCTGTGTAATAAGGTTGATTGGGAGCCAGTAAGACATGGTGATCAAGAGCTATGGTCTCCAGGGATGGCAGGTGTACCCTAAGGCGTGTACACAGTGATCCATTGGCGTGAGAGAGATACAATGTCCATTTATATTTTCAGCTGGAAGATAAAATTTCAAGTTTCACTAATAATTGGTAATATTTTATGGCTTAATGTTTATTATTAGTTTGATCCATGTTTTGAAAGGCCCTTGGGTTATAGATGATGCTCAGGACTTCCTGATACCACAGGAAGATGGAGGATTTCCATAACATGACAAGTCATTCATTCTCTATTGGAATATTGAAATATATTTCCCTTTGATAGTGCTACAAGCTGTTTTGATCTGAGTAGTTTTATAAGATTGAAATAACATAATTATCACTGTACTTTATAATGAAATGGAGAATTTATAAGAAAAATTTTCAATCCATAAGATTATCTGGTTATAAGCGCTCAGAAATGTTGTTGACCTTAAGGATGTTACACATTTATGTTTTTATGTGTACAAAAAGGCAAGTGATATAAATAGTAGCTTTCTCTGTTATAGCAGAAGCTATTTGAGTTTGACACTAAGAAGATATTACAAATAAAAGCACCCTGTTTAATTAGGGGAAAGTCGATGTTTTAACAATAGGTGAGAAAGTAACATTTTAAAAGGGAGCTGGTATGCCATAGAGAGCTTGAAACTTGATGTTTTGAAATGCTTTTGAGATTTCAGCAGTATTTTCACTGAAAACAATGAACTACATCTTAAACCTCTTTCCTAAACACTTTTTAAAAATTGAAAACAATTTTTAATTACTAAAGATGTTGCAAATGAAGAGTTTTAATAGGTTTTGAACCTATTCATTATGTGTGTATGTGTGTGTGTGTGTGTGTGTGTGTGTGTGTGTATCAGCTGTCTTTCTGATTAGTTTGCCACTAACTCTAAAAATTGGAATCTACTAGCTAGCTGGGTTATAACAAAAAATTGTGACTAATTGGAAGATAGATTAAAAATATAATTTTACTAAGAGCAAAAGAACACATTACACTTCAGTCTCAGCATCTGTCTGTCCTGTTTTGAATGTCTAAGTCTCACAAGAATCTAATTTATGCTGGATCTTTGGGTCGCTGGGTCATAAGCCACTGAGCCAAGATCTTGAAAACTAACAATATAGCTAGGCATGGTAGTGCACATATCCTTGCTTTCTGGGAGACTGAAGCAGGAAAATCACAAGTGTATGCCCAGCATGGGCAATTTAGTGACTTAGTGAAACCCTATCTCAAAATAAAAAGTAAAAAGAGGGCTAGAGATGCAACTCAGTGTGAAAATACTGAATTCCATCTCCTAGACTGAAAAGAAAAGTAACAGTATATTGTTTATAGCATGAGTGACAGTAAAAGATTGTACATGCAACAATGAAAAATTTTAAATTAAATCTTATTTCATCAGTAGCTCCCCATTCTTTAAAATATACGTTTTAGCATTTTTAAATGGACGTAATAGTATTCACTTGCTAATACATATATAGGGAGTGTGTGCTCAAATTTTATTTTTAGTGTTAGAGGTAAATAAACTCAGACTGAGTTTAAAATGGAGTATTTGGAGTAGACTGGTCCAGACTCAAATCTTAGTTCTGTCACTTACTAGCAATGGTAACCTGAGAGAATTTACACCCAGTCTCCTATTTTCTTAACTGAATCTTCAACCTAAACAATATTGATGACCTGGGAAAACCAGGATATTGGTTCAAGGGTACAAACTTTGAGTTATAAGTAAGTAAGCTCCAGAGACCTATGGTACACCTTGGGATCAACAATAACTCTGTTGTACAGTTGAAAATTCCTAGAAGAACAGACCTCGCTCTGTCTCATCAGAAGGCCATAGACCCTGCCATCTTGTTTGGTCCCCTGTAGCATGGCTTTAAGGAAAAGTTGTGCTGATCTATTTGCTTTTTACCAGCTCTATGAATCTTTAACTAATTATATTTTCTTTGCTCTGGCTACCAGAAAATAAAACAGCTAACAGTCCATATTTTACAACTCTATAAGAAACTTTCATGGAGGTAAATGGTCTACAGTTAGATGATGATGATGATGATGATGATGATTATTGTTATTATTTTCCCTTTGCCTCAATTTTCCTGTTTAATTTTATATTACTAGTTACATATTTTTATGAAATAACTCAAATTCCTTTTTGGAACAAGTTTGAATAAAAATGTAAACCAGTTAATTTTCCTGACATGAAGAGAAATAACTTCTCTTCCATTCAGATGTTGAGTGCTTGAACAGAATGTGGTGGTGCACACCAGAGTGTAATTCCATCCCTCTGGGAGGCTGAGGCTGGAGAATCTTAAATCTAAGCTGAGCCCGGGGAATTTAGCAACGTAGGGAGATTGTATCTCAACATTTAAAGCGGAAAAAGGGCTGGAGAATACCTCAGTGCAGAGACCCTGTGTTCAGTGCCCCGTACTGAAAAAGGAAAGGAAAGGTTGAATGGTTGATAGTCACAGCTTTCGTTGTTCCCAGAAGTGGGAATACTGTGGAAGTGTGAGTGGGAATTTATAAGTCATTGCTTCATCCCAGAGGGCCACAATGTCCTGGGAGCAAATCTTTGGGACCCTGCATTGGTGGTTGGAGGGCCGGGGTGACTCTTCCTCTGCTCTGCTCATTTCCCTCAACACCATTTCCTCATCACACTAAGAGCACTAAGTGACTAAAGCTATGTCTGGTGGAGGCCCATCTTCAGCAATGGGATGCGCAGAGTTCCTCTTGCTGGGCACCATAGCAGGCTGGGATTGTATGGGCATCTTAGAAAGCAGGGCCTGGGGATGAGACTGGGAGGAAGGAGAGAGGAGGGGAAGGGAAAGCCCCAGGCAGCTCCTGAGAATCACCTGCCCTTGGTGCTGTTGACCCGCCACCGGTGGGCTGTGTCATTTGAATGCGCTTGAAATGCCTGTGCCTTGCCTAATGTTTCATTTGCTATTCACACTGGGAGTTCTTAGCTCATCGAAGCCTACATCTGGTTTCAAATGAAAGAAAAGAAACCTCAAAAGGGTACACTCGATTGTGTCACCAAACTTGCCGGTGTGTAACTCCCAGCCAGCACAGCTTGCTCAGCTTTCTGACTGGTGGTCAAGGATGTAGCTCACCTTTCCTTTATCCCCCCAGTGCTGAGGACTGAGCTCAGGGTCTTAGCATTGAACTACATCTGCAGCCCTTTTTGTTTTGAGACAGGGTCTCAGTAAGTTGCCCGGGCTGGGCCCGTTGACAATCCTCCTGCTTCAGCCTCCTAAATTGCTGGGATTACAAGAGAAATTGATCGATTACATTTGAAGATCTTCCTTCTTTAGTCTTGTGGACAACGTGGTTGGAAACCCCAACCCACTACTTCAAAAAATCAGTTTTATGGCAGATTGATCAAAATTCTCCTTTACATGTGAAAGTTATCTTACAGTGATTTTTTTCACATGCAAATAAATAGCCCTTCTTAAATAATCGTCGAGATTTAGCACTCAGGGGCTTTTGAGGGACTCTGGACTCCAATGCTCTTGTTTTAGAGATAAAGAGGTGGAGACGAAGGCCATTAAATTGTACGGATAGCTGGGGTAAGAAGCAGAACTGGCCTGGAGAAATCCGGTGCAGTCTTCGTTCTCGGCCATGCATGGCCTTCAAGTCAACACAGTTTGTCTGCGAGCAGGACTCTGCATCTGTTGTGGACTCAGCTGCTACCTCAAGAACGATGAATGGTTCTTCTCAGAACCTTGGTCCTAATTGTACCTCTCAGGAAGTACCAATGACTCAGCTGCCAACCTGCCTCATGCTGAAATGAATCAGAGTGAAGCATTGTGAGCATTTTCATTGTGTGAATAGACTGGCAGTTGCCTGGTTACCAGAGAGAAAAATATAAAGTAATTGTGCTTCTGTATGGCCATGGAGGAAGGGCATTTAATTGTGATCATGAAGTCTGAGAAGTGGAGTCAAAGGCCAAGTCTCTGACAGATGTGAAGTACTTGTTACCTTCAGTGAGTTTGTTTTGCCTCAGGATTGGCGCCCGTTCACAGCACCGTACAGAGACAGGACGGTGGAGAAGGGAGCAGCAGTGACATTAAAAGGGTCAACTGGATGTGGTGGCTCGTACCTATAACCCCAGCCTCCTGGGAGCACAAGGCAGGAAGATTGCAAGTTCCAGCCCTACCTGGGCTACTTAACAACTTGGTGGGAACTTGTCTTCAAGTAAAAAATAAAAAGGGGGCTGGGGATATAGCTTGGTGCAAAGGTCCTGGGTTCAGTCCACAGTAGCACAAATGAATAAAAACTAATAATAAACTCTGACGAGTCTTTGCAGGGGCCTAGGTAAAGTGGTATGGACAGGACCCTCAAAACCACAACATCTGAGACATGTGCTTATATGATGCCCGTCTCACAGAGGAGAAAGTTGAGGATGAAAATGTTCCCTGCAGTGCTGGTCTCCTGAACATGCACAGAGAATTCACACTCAGTCCATGTAACTTTGAGTGCCACCCACTTAAACAACAGTATTCAGCTCCCCTGTGCACAGGGTGACCTGTGGTCCAGACAATCCATCCTCTTGTGGAAACCCTGGCCCGTTTCCTGAAGTGATCGGGCACTGGTTAAGGTGCCATCCAGGACGAGCACGTTCTTACCTTTCATCGCCGGTGCCTGCTCAGTCCAGGGGGTCGATGGGGCTTCTTTATCATCCTTCTCTGCACTCCACAGAGCAGGCAAGCATTGTGTTTAGGAGACTGGGACACATTCAAAAGTGTGAGTGGAAACAAAGGAACTGGGTTGGAACCAGGGTCAACCGCCGACTCCCAAGTGACTTCGGACAAAGCGGTTTCTATAGCCTCAATTTCCTCATCTCTAAAATGGAAGATTTTTTAGTAAGTGGCTACTGAAGTTTCTCTAGCTCTAAAAACGACAGCCCCCACCCCCACCCCCAAGACCGCACAAAATTTAAAATTGCATCCTAGCCTAGTGAGAAGAATGCAGTTTCTGGAGGCAGCTCACCTTGGCTTGAGTCCCAGCACCTTCACTTCCTGTGCACATTTCTCTAAGTTAATCTCCATGAGACTCAGATGCTGCATTTATAAAAATAGAATGACTTGCTTCATAGAATTGTTGAGAAGATTAAACGAGCTAATGTGTGCACTATATCAGCCACACAGCAAATGCCCAGTGATCGCTGCAGTTAGCATCCTCATACCTGGGGGACGCGGCATAACAGTGGTCTAGAACTCACTCTTAAGAACATAGAATAGACCCTCCATCGTATCCTGACATCCATATTTGCGTGATACAGAGCCAGACACAGGGTCTGGAGGTTTAGAATGCAAGGATCTGCGTCTGAATATCTGAGAGAGGAGAATGATGGGTGGGAAGCGGATGGTGGGAGAGCCAGGCGGGGATAACAGCCTGACCACTGGGTAGGAGGGTAGGCGCCCAGTGAGATGGAGATGTGTGAGCCTGGCTGGGGTTTCTGCCTGTGGGTTGACAGGAACGCGGTCCTTCTCAATGAAGGGTTGAGGATGCCGTCCCCCCACTGTCCCTCCTCCGCTCTGTAAGACTGATTGCTCATCTTTGATGGGGAAGCTGCTTTGGTCCGTGGTGAGTTCAGCCAGGCACTCGTCTGATTGCCTTTAAGTACATTCTGATGTCCTGAGAATGGAGGCTTTTTTGTTTCCCAATCCTCTACGCACTAGCAACAAAAGGGAAGAGGAATCTAAATGTCCCTGCTTAGGCTTGGTAAATAGCATATGTCTGACACCACACAGCTGGGCTTCCATTGCTCACAAATCTAGCAGCTGCAAAAAGTTCACGAGCCTGCAACCACATCCCTCCTCAGCACAGAGTCCACTGAACATCTGCAGCCTCTGGTAAACCCCCTTCCAACACATTTTTTCTAGCATCTCCTGATAGGCACTTTAAGAATCGCATAGCTTTAAAAAATTGCATAGCTTCAGAGAAGAGGAGAGCAAATAGTGGTTTTCTGATCTGTGCCCTATTTTCAATGCCAAGTGGAAATCGCTGATTGAACTAAATTGAATTGTTCTCACCTATGGGCATTCTACTTGACATCCTCGGGCAGATGGAGTGTTTCGTTATATCTGTGATATAGTATATGATGCTGTATCCAAATTCCCAGTGCACACCTCATCAAGTGTGCGTGTGGAAGGCTTGTCAATTTGGTTGAGAAAAGGTGAGCTGGGAGAAATCTTTGGATGAAGGTAAGACACAGGGAGACTGAGTTGGTTCTTCTTGCTCCCTCCCGCTGGGGTCAAACCCTCCCCTCTCCCCCTGAGCCATCACAGGCATGTCTGTACGTAATGCCAGCAGCTTAGCCTGTCCGAAGCCAGTTCACTCTGCAATGATTAGCAATGATTAGCAAAGATCAGCTACCACCACGGCTTGTGAGGGGCCGGGTACTGTGCTGAGAGGTCTCCCCAGCGTTCTGTATTCACAACCACTGTGAGTATGTAGGCAATCCTCCTGCATTTTGGAATGTGAGCAAACTGAGTCTCAGCTTGGTTAGTCTTGGGGAAAGCCCAGCAGCTGTCACTAGTGGGATGGTGTTTGGCCCCATGTTGGAAGACCCTATAACCCAGATTCCTGTCTTTTAACTCCCATATTCATAGGGTTGTGACTCTGTTCCTCTGGTTTTGATCATTTCCCAGCCTGTTGAGGCCTCAGTGGATTTTTGTTGTTTTTGTTGTTTTGTGTGTGTGAAGTTTAAATGCTATACTTTTTTGTTTTACGCAGTTCTGGGAATTGAATCCAAGGCTTCTGCACAAGTAAGGCTGGTGGTCTACTGAACTATACCATCAGCACCTTTAAAATTTTTTGAGACAAGATTTTGCTAAGTTACCCAGGCTAAGCTCCAACTCAAGATTCTCCTGCCTCAGCTTTCCGAGTAGCTGGGATTACAGCCATGTGTCATCATGCCCAGCTAAATGTTGTACGTTTAACATGAAAATTTAGAAAACACTATATAAACATTGGGCATACACAGAACAAGACCAATAATATACAATGAATTAGTTAACTTCATAGGGATTTCCATTCTTAGGGAAGCCCGGTTGCTCATACAAAGAACAGTGTTGTGTGTGTATTGCTGGTGTTATTGTTTTTGAGTTCTCTTTTAACTACCGAGGGAGGACATGTTCCAGCTCTCTAACTTTTTTTTGGTAAGGATTTATCAAGCATTTGCTGTAAAGAAGGTGATCAGTCAGGCACACATTACCCATACAAGCTACTGGTTTCTGTTATTAAGGAGCTCTCCATTCAGCAGCCAAACACATGGCATCAAAATAATTGTTGTTAAGAGAAGTATAATTTAGAAGATACTGTATCAACCTGGTTTTGATCAGGAGGCAGAAACTGCACAGTGATTTAAACAACAGTCTGATAAGGAGATGTGAGAGATGATGGACTCCTGTAAGGTGAGAGACCTGCACTGTTGTTGTGGGGCTACTCTTTCACCTATCAAATATAGTCCACCTGGGACCGCCGTTTCATGTCTGTGTCAACCTTATCCCAGGTCCTCCAGAGATGAGAGAAGTCGGACGAGGGTTGGAGGTTTGGCTCAAGGTGATCTGCGGACCCCCACCATTTGGGCTTTCTGGGTGGTAGACTTATAAAATCTTTGGCCTAGGTACATTAGGCTTTTAACAGCGATGGTGAACCCTTTTTTCCCCCAAGCAAGAAAGTTCTCAATAATTGAGGTTTTGAGGAGCCAAACTCCTGTGGTAGGACTAGGATACCCTGTTTCATTGTAGGGTTTGTGGGATCTACTTCTCTAGCCTCTCATGGCCATTGGTTTCTCATGTTGGTTCTCTCACATACACAGCAAGGTAAGATCTTTAGGGTCTGGGCTATAGTCTCTGCCAGGACTAGAAACAAGTGTATTGATTTTTCTATTGGCAAATAGAATAGGTGATCTTATTATGTCTGCAGATCCCCAGGACTTTTCCCTGGCAGGAGAAGTGGGTATGGTATAGTAAGGTCTAAGTAATGCTCTAGCTTGGTCTGGTTATGTGCATACATGAGTCTCATGACAGAGGGTTCAGGTCTACCAAAGTTGTACCATTGGTTTTAAAAACAGCCAATACGAGCAAAACATCCTACCCTCAAGAGAAAGGGGAGGACTATCAGGCACCTCTTGTCACTTTTCCAGCCAGCTGGGGCCATTTCAGCAAGAACTATGGAGACAGCCAGGGCTAGAGACCAGCGCACAGTTAAGAACAAGGGATGGCATTGTCTAGCACATAGGCTGGACACAAAAGGGATGCAGGCCATTCATGTCACCAATTGGTGGTGTTCTCAGGCTTCTGCCATGTGTAGACTAGTTAGCTTTTGGAGTGACAACAGTAGGCCCGCCTTGTTCAGATCATGTCCCTGGGGTCAAAGTTGGCATCTTCTGGATCTTAAGCTTACATGGCATTGATGCATTGGGGACACAGTCCCAGTTCTGAGATGTAGGCTTCGCTCTGCTGTGGTGAATCCAGGGGACAATCTCTGCCACCATCACTGCAGTGGAAGTGGATAGGACAACAGTAAATGGGCCCTTCCAGAGGGGCTTTAGCAGCTGGACATTCCACTCCTTCACCCACACAGTATCCCCTGGTTTAAGAGTGAGGCTCAGACACACAGGCAATCATTCCTCGACCAAATGATGTAGAGTGGCTAAGGTCAAGCCTAATGCCTGCCTCTGTTGCCTAGGGTGAGATTTCCAAGCTCCTTTAAGTTCTCCCTCAAGCCCTTAATAAGGGGAGGGGGTTCCCATAGAGAATTTCAGGATGCGGGGAGCCCCGTCTGTGTAGTTGGGCCTTGACCTAATCCTTGGGGGGGGGCTATTGGCAAGAGTTGGTTCCAGTGTACGTAAGTCTCCTGACAGTTTGTTCAGCTGCAGCTCTATAGTAATTTTAAAGTAATCTCTAGTCTTTTGGCCACCAGCTGCGTTACCTGCACAACAAATGCTGGCCCATTGTCTGACCCTATAGTAATAGGGATTCTAAAACAGGGAATCATTTTCCTAAAAAAAAATTGGGCCACCTCAGATGCCTTTTCTGTTTTATTTTGTTTTGGTACCGGGGATCGAATTCGGGTCCTTGACCTTGCAAGGCAGGCCACCAAACCACTGAGCTAAATCCCCAGCCCCCAGATGCCTTTTCTGTGTGGGCGGGGAAGTCTTCTACTCAGCCTGAAAAGGTGCCTACAAAGACTAACAAGTACTTGTAGCCACAGACACCAGGTAAGGTCAGTGAAGTCCACAGCCACGTTTTTAAATGGGGCTGTCCTGTCGGGAGCGGCCTTGTGTCTTTGACATGGGTTAACATGGGTACATGTTTTATACTGTTCACATACTACTTAGTCCTTACTGGAGAGCCATGGGACATAGAAATGTCAACCTATGGTAGTCTGAGATCTTTCTGGCCCATATGGGTGTTCTGATAAAACTTTTGGACAGAAGTTGGAGCCAGGGTCTTGGGGATTGCTACCCAGCCATCTTTAAATTTTTACCATTTGCCTGGGAGGTACCTTTAATCCTTGGTCTTAAACTAAGTGCTCTCATGTTATGAGTAGTTAGGGTCCCATTCTGTCAGTAGACTAGGAAACAGTGTGGTGGCCATAACCATTGGTTCTGTTGTTTCCCTGCAGGCTGCAAGCTTTGCTTCTCAGTCTATTTTGTGGTTTTCCTGAGCAGTGTTGTGTCTTCCTTTTGCTTGACAGTGCATAACTACCACTCTTTTAGACTCCCGTATAACATCTAAGAGTTTAAGGATTTCGCTGCCATATTTTATACCTTTTTTTCCTTTAGCTAAATAGACCCTTTTCTTTTTATCACCTCCATGTACATGGAGGGTGGTGAAGGCATATTTAGAGTTTGTGTATATATTAACATATATCCCCACCAGTTGGAGGACATGGGTTAGCATGATGAGTTTTTCATTTTGTGCTGAGGTCCCATTGGGTGTAGTCTTTGCCTCAATGACAGAAATTAGGGTTACCCTGCAAGGTGTTTTTTTTGTTTCCTTGTTTTCTTTGATAAGCCGCTGTCATTAGTGAAATGTTTAGCATCAGGGTCATTGAGGGGCTGGTCCTTTAAGTCTGACTGGCTAGAGGATACCTCATCCATGACCTCACTGTAGTCATGATCTGGCTAGTCCTGCCCACCAGGCAGTAAAATTGCCAGATTTAGAGTCCATACTGCTTCTAAGTGAATGTGTGGGGTTCTCAGTTGACCCATCCTGATATCTGACCATCTGAGCATTAGTTTTCCAGCATTGCCCCTTGTATTTCATCAATGTCAGTACTGAGTGAGGCACTCAGACTATTAATTTTTGTCCCATAGTCAGTTTGTCAGCCTCTGCCACCAAGAGGGCTATAATGGGAAGTCCTCGAAGACAAAGTAGCCAGCCCTGAGTAATAGAGTTGATTTGCTTTGGAAGGTATGCTACCAGCTGATGCCGCAAGCCCGGCACCTGGGTTAAAACCCCCATTGCAATGCTGGTATGCTTGTGGACATACAAGAAGAGAAGCTTAGTTATGTCAGAAGGTGGCCAGGCTAGTTCATTGGTAAGGGCTGCTTGATCTCTTTAAAGGTTTTTTGCTGTCCTTGATCCCACAACAGAGATTCTCATTCTCTCTCCTTTGTGGCTTTATAAAGGGATTTTTCCAGGACTGAGAAGTTAGGTATATAGATTTTACAGAAACCTGTGGCCCTAAGGAATTCCTGGACCTGGCATCTTGTTGTCAGAACTGGGATTGAGCAAACTGCCTGCTTTTTCTCAGACCCAAGTTGGCACTGTCCCTGTGACAAATGGAAATGGAGGTATTTGACCCTCTTCTAGCAAATTTGGGCCTTTTTCCTGGAGACCTTGTAGCCTGCCTCCCACAGGACAGTAAGGAGCTGTTATATTCTTTCTATTTAATCATCTTGAGACCTTCTGGCCAGCCACAAGTCAGCTACATACTGAGCAAGACACAGCCATGTTGGTCAGCTGGGAAGGCTTTTAGGTCAGTATTGTGCAGAAGATGGTTTGGGAATTTTTGAACCCCTGGGGCAGCCTTGTTCAAGTCAGCTTTGCTTTTGTTGCCATTTTCTGGATCTTTCCACTGCAAAGCAAAAATTAGCTGGCTCAGTGGGTCTAGACATCTAAAGAGAGCAGCTTTGGCGGGGATGAGACCTAAGAGAATGTAGGAGCTTGGGACACCCAGATGTAGAGTGACAGTGGCCTGGTTTACAAATACCGAACTGGCTGACAGTCATCTGTACCTAGCTTCTGGAATAGCAGGAGAGCTGTGTTCCAAGGTGACTGGCAAGATCAAAGGATCCTATAATTCAGAAGCCTCTCCAGATATCTCTGGATTCCCAATCTGTGAAATAATTGTTTTTGGAGAATTGGCTCTGCCCCTGGTTTTAGTTCCACGATTACTGGAGGAGTGTTCCAGGCTAATCCGGGTGGACTGTCTTCAGCCCATACTCTGCAGGAAGGTTCAGGTGCCTGTTGTGGCCTGTCTATGAGACTGTAGAGACACCATTCTTTTCCTTTAGGAATCATAAAAGTTAATGAATTTTGCTTTTGGTTTACTCAGTCAGAACAGCCTATCTGAGTTATTTGGGCCTGCAGCTTTCCTATCAAGTCTTGACCTACTAAGGCCACAGGACAGTCGGGGAGGTATAGAAATTTGTGAATGACTTTATGGCCACCTAAATGCATCTTTGGGGCAGCAGGAAAGGGTGGCATGATTGGTTGCCCATGTGACCCCCACGATAATGGCCTGTCTGTGAGAGGTGGCCCGTAGGTTGGGTCATCACAGAATGCTCCACCCTAGTGTCCACCATGAAGTCAGTGGGCCAGCCCCACGCATTTATTTGGACCATAGGCTCTTGGGGGTCTAACAAATAGAGCCTGGTCTGTCCTAGTCCTCTTCATGTTCTCCCATGGTAGCTAGTCCTACAGAATCATCCTTTGGTGCCCCATGTGGCCTCTGGACTGGCTGGTAGCCCATGACCTCTGTCTTGATCTTGGGAGGGGGGAGATTTTTTTTTAGCTAGTATAAGCATTTATTTTTCCAGTGTCTGTAGCTGGAACAATGGACACATTGGTTTTAATCTAGCTTTGTCTTGGGGAGGGTGGCCCTTTTTGCTTTCCTGTTAGCCTACTCATTGACTTTGCCTTTTGCCCCTGGACATGTCCTTGAGGTGGTTTCCCAATTGTTTTGCCAGAGTGGCTGCCAGAAAGTCTATCTTTTTCTTCATCTCACAACTTCCTTCTGTTGGGCCTCTCAGTCTCGGTTGACAAACACCTTTGTGGTGACCTCTAACATTTGGCTGGTGTTCATTTTAAAGAAACCCTCCAGCTTCTGTAGTTTGTGCCCGATATCTCCCTCAGCTTGGTTGACAAATGGCATGTTTACCTCCATTGGTTCTCAGCCACTTCTGGGTCAAAGGATGCATACAGGTGGAATGCTTCATACAGACTGGCTCTGGCTTTCTTCTGGCTCTTGGAGCACTTCTGAGGTCTTCCTCATGTTCATGACCCTTTTTTTCTGGCCTTTGAACCATTTAGGAGAGCCTCCTGGTACCATTTGATCAGGGTGAGTCCCCCACTCTGCTTTCAGAGGATCTTCTAGGAAGCAGTCATGGGTGTAAGCTTGGAGGGTCCAACGTTCCAACAAGGGCATTTTCTTAGGGTGGCTTGAGTAACCTGGCAACATTCCTTGGTATTAAATAGGGTCAGAAGGAGCTGCCTGTAGTCAGTCCATGTAGGATGAGATCCCAGTTGTTGATTCTTTGTAGTATTTCCTATGGGATCTGAGTTTTGTTCATGAAGTTTTTGCCTACCCCTATGTCTTCAAGAGTTTTCCTGTTCTCTCTGCCAGCAGATTTAGTGTTTCTGTTTTAATATTTAGATTTTTGATCCATTTTGATTTTAGTTTAGTGCAAGGTTAAAGACATGGGTCTAGTTTCAGTCTTCAGCATGTAGAAAGCCAGTTCTATTAAAGAGGCTATCCTTACAGTGGATGTGTTGGGCCCTTTTATCAAAGATAAGTTGACTGAATGTGTTTTGGGTTGTTTCTGTATCTTCTAGTCTGTTCCATTGATCTTCAGGTCTGTTTTTTGGTTTTTTGCCAGTACCATGCTGTTTTTATCATAGTAACACCTATGTTTATAGCAACCCAGTTTGTAATAGCTAAATCTTGGAAACAACCCAAATGCCCATCAACTGATGAATGGATAAAGATGTGGTTTTTCTACACAATGGAGCACTACTCAGCCATAAAGAAAGATAAACTTGAGACATTTATAGCTAAATGGATGCACCTTGAAGCTATACTCTTAAGTGAAATAAATTGGACACACGTGTAAATATTGCATTGTCTCTCTGGTGTAAGAAACTGAAAATGTAAACGGGCCACAATATGTAATAGACAATGTGAAAAAAGAAAAATTGTTCAAAAGGAAGAGGGGACTAAAGAGTGCGGAGAGGGAAAGGAAGGAAAAAAAATGAGAAAAGAAGTAAAAAATGGAAATGGGGCTTTTGTAAATAAGAAAGGGGAAGAGGGGCTGAAGGGAGGGAAGGGGAATGGGAAAAAAAGAATCAAGATACATCGTGTAAAGGTGCAGATTCCCTATGATGAATGTAATCATTATGTAAATCTAAATTGTACCAATAAAATGAAAAATGAAGAAAAGCTAAAGAGTTATAGATATGCAGCTCCATAAATAACATATAATATTGTTCCGTATTTTCAGTTTAGCATCCCATTCTGTAAGCACTATTCCTATTTACTTTTTCCTCTAGATATTGACTTTGCAATATATTTTTCTGCATTCAATATATAATAATGTTGTTCTGGTCCAATCAGTTAAACTTCCATGGCATTCTATTCTGTGATTGGTGTGCAGTTCAATCATTTTCCTGCTCAGGTAGCTTCCCGTGCCTTGGCTGTTTGGAATATCGTACACTGTCATATGTGCTACAAAGATAGCATCTCCTAATTTTAGTTAATGTATTTCTTCTTCCTCTGCTAGGCTGTAAACTCCTTTGGGGGCAGCAATCATGTTTGACTTGCTTCTGTGTTCCAACACTTTATGAGTTTCATATCTGACATAGCTCAGACACAAAACAAGCTCTTGCTGAGTGTAGTGGGACCAGTGGGATGTGGAGACCTCTCCTGGAGAGATGTTATTCCTGACCAAGGTGCTGATTTTCCACTTAGGGCAGAATCTCTCCCAGGAAGTTGTGTTTGATTTAGAGCAGCTGGGTCAGAAAGACTCTCGGCACTATTCAGCTTGGGTGATGTGACTACTGATTGCTTGAATGTGGCTGGTTTGATGGAGAAACTAAATTTCAATTTTTATTTCTTTTTAGTCAAATAGCCACTTGTGACTGCCATGTCAGTTATTAGGAACAAGATTATTGGCTAAAGAAATAGCCAATACCTCCTAATAATAGAAAATAGGGTTCATGTTGTTAATGATGTATTTTTAAATGATCATGTTAATACTTATGACTGATAAGTGATTTAACAAGTATTTATCAACCAGCAGCCAGTAGGCTGCTTCCTTTGTTGATGAAGTTAAATAAGATAATTACACAAAGCCCACCACCTCTATGCTCAAAGATGGTGGTTGTTGGCTTCCCTATTGCTCCATCCTTCCCAGGTAGCAGACATCAGAGATGTGGGTCTAACCCTTGCCCAGTCATGTTTCTGAGACCAGTTGGGTAATACCATGTGTCCCAGCCAGAGTCCTCTTTGCTCACTGGCTTACAATATGCTCCAAAATTTTAGCACCACACTGAGTGATCATTCATTGCAGCAAATCTGAGGTCTCCAACTTCTTCTTTCCTCCTTCCTTCTCAAGAATTTCAGGACTTGTCACTCTGTGTCCAGACTCTCACCTGTACCTTGCAATCATTTGGCAGATCCCAAGATCATTCTCCTCAATGCACAGCTGTGAACATGTTTCTTTGCAGCCCCATATCTTCAAAGACTCCTTTCCTAGAGGGCAAAGCCTGTACCTGTCCTTGGTGCTGAGTGTCCTGAAGATGGCTCTCCTCTCTCCCACCCTGCTCCATCTACTCTCACTTCAACCATTCCTCTTTGCCACATGGTGCCCTTGCTTGTACCACTTCTGATTGGCATTGCCTCCACCTCTTCCTTCCTGCTTGGGTTCACAGCTCCTCTCTGTTCTTCCTGCTGAGCTCTGTCCCCGTTCCCGGCCAGGGGCTGCTTCTGCTGTGCATTTGGTGAAACCTCCTGGGCACCTTGCCACTCCCCTTCTTTCCATATCTGAGTGTGCTGCCTTGTGTTGAGTTGATTCACAGGTATTTCTCCTGTAAACTTTAAAATCTCTGAAGACAAAGGTGGTGTCTCTACATCTCTGTGTCCCTCACAGCATCACCAAGCCAAACCCAGTAGATGTGAAGACCTGTTAAAAAAAAAAAAAAAGAGTGAATGAATTTACAAAAACATTTCATCACTTAGCATATGATTCTTCTTTTAAAAAGAAGTCCTTTCCTAATAAGGATGGCCCTAAATACATGGAGCAAATTTTTCTTAACAACCACAGAAAGTATCCTCTTAATCACAAGAAAATGCAGATCTCTGCATATGACAAGGACAATTAAATTTTTAAAAAGTGAGCATGGACACGAGTGAACCTCGAAGATCTACTCTGGAAGTAATTCTTGTACTTTAATGATGCTTTTCATATGATAAAAAGCAGTTTCCTGGGCCAGCTTTGTGTTGCCGTCACCTGCCTTGCAGGCACAAGGTCCAGAGTTTGTTTGCTAGTATTACAGTCCAAAGGCAAAAGCTAGAGATGAAACTTAACTTTCTGCCTGCCTTTCACTTTGACTTTGCTTTAGCTTTAGATTCAGTGTTGACATTTTCATGAAAATAACCCACTTTTGTTCCCAGATTTAGGCCGTGGCAGGGGACATATTGTGGTTAGCGTGGCCATCTGCAGTGTATGTATTGGACATCCCAATGTGCATGACTAGGTACTAGGTGCCACTGAGAATTATTGAGGAAATCCTGCTGACATCCAGCACATCAAACAGAGAGATGTATACCAGGAAGGCTATTGATTTCTGGATTAAACTACAAAAGCAACTGTTGAGTGCCCCTCTGTGACCAAAAATGGTAATGGTATAGAAGCTTAAAGGTCTGAATTCACTACAAATGGAAAATTTAAAATCCAGCTGTTTCTGATTTTTACGGTGGGAAAGTGAATTAGCACATTATCAAGCTTATAAGTGAGACCGCGCAGCAGGACCACTGTCAGAGCTGGTGGAGGAAGGCCAGGATGGGTGTGGAGTCCTCTGGGAAGCTAATTTCTTTATTCACAGTGAGCTGCACTTCATCTGGCTGTTGTTGCTGTAATTGGCATCAGGGGAGGATGGCTGTACTGACAGTGATGATGATGTTCTCCTTGGGGACTCGTGATTTATTTTATAAAGAAACAAAGAAAAGGACCACGTCTTAAGCCGGAAGTCAGGAGTACAAACAAAACTCCACCCTTGCAGAGGTTGACTTCTTTTCAAAAGAGCCTAAACCAGGGAGTACAGCCCTATAATCCCTAGGGGCATATGACTAACCCTAGTAAAAACTACTTCTGAGTGATGTTTGCTACGGTTGGCCTGGTGGGCTAAGGCAAATAGCAGGGAACTGTCAGCAAACCTTGAAGTGCTTGCACATTCAACAATTTTATCATGCTTGGTGACAAGTCAGAGACTTAAATCAGCAGGTAAACCTTTTTCTTAGTATAATGTGGAAAGCGGTAATGCACTTGGCATCTTTCTCCTTAAACACCACCTTCTAAACAAGCAACACTTACTGTCTATGCCCTGGGAAATGTCCACAAGGCAACAGTACTTCCGGAATCAGATGCTGGAAATTGGATTTCCAGTACTGAATGAATGGCTCTTGTCATTACTGTTACTGGTTGATGAAAGTTTTCATTTATCTTGTACTTTATATTGTGCTCTAAGCATTTTTTTCTAAATATTCCCCCTGGGCCTCATCATAACCCTGGCAACTCGCCAGTGGGGTTGAAGGAGCACTCTTCTCATTTTACACTCAAGAAAGCAACAGAAGCTCTCGGGTTATTACTGATAGAATGAAAGTATTGTTATTACTACTGGGAGCCAACTATTTCTAGGTCCTAAAGCTCTGTGTCTTTTTCCCATTCAGAGGAAAAGAACAATTTAGCAAGGAAGATGGCAGAACCACAGATTGATTGCACTCTCTGCATACTGCCATGTGCATTTCGGATTTCTTGAATGAATTTCCTGTTTCCCATCCAGGAAGCCATAAGTACTGAATGACTTCCCATGGTAGTGTATCTATTATCTTCTCTGTTGGCTCTCAGCATCAAGCTGTCTTAGGCTTCTGAAGGTTTGGTAACAGCAGGAAAAGTCACAGGCTTACATTACTGTGCTTGCGGCAGTTGCTGAAAAGCACTCAGCAACTTTCTCTGTCCAGGATGAGCCCTTGCATGGAGGCAAGGTTTGCTTTCAGCCCTTGGACTTTCAGTCTGGCTCTTGGAGATGTTATGGCCAGAAAAGGGTGTTACGCGCTCCATGTTCTTTAAGTAAGCTTTTTTTATTTTACTGTATTTTTTCATTAACCGGAATTCTATGAAGGCAATACAGATTTCCCACATCCCCAATGTCCCGGCTCCTCTGTCATTAATATCATGCATTAATACAGTATGTTTGTCATAATTGAACCAAAATACTATTCATGTAAGTCTATACTTTATTCAGGAATCCTTAGTTTTCCGCCAGGGTCCCTCTGTAGACCCCACCCAGGATCTCACATTACATTAGTTCCACCACGCCTCCTTCCACTACTCTAGGCTGTGATGATTTCTCAACCTTTTCTTGATTTTTCTGACCTGGGCAGTATTGAGAAATATTCGTCAAGCATTTTATGCACTGTGCTCTAGCTGGGGTTTGTCTGATGTTTTTCTTATGATTAGACTCATGTTAAGTTTGGGGTGAAAGACCTCAGAGGCCATATTTGAGCTACAATATGACTTGTACTCTTGATGCTGGCCTTGGTTAACTGGCTGGGCAATGCTGGTCATGTTTGCCAGGCATAAGTCTTATTAGAAGAAAATGCCTTAGACAAATTTAACTTAGTTTTTTGAACAAAAACAAAAATGATGACAAATCAAGTGGCCTTAATAACCAGAGCTTGTGCACAAGTAAAGTGAGGTATAGAGATAACCTGGTTGGTTTATTGATTACACCTCCTTCTTTAGAGAGCTCAGCTACTGTGCTTGAAAATTCATGTTGATTTGATCTATCAGAAACTACAGGAGCTTAATCCAATGAACTACCTCCTCCAAATTGTATTTCACCATTTCTCTCTCCTTTCAAACTGTAGATATTGGAGGAAGTCACTATGAACAGCTCTTAAAGTGTAGGAGATTCTCTCTGCCTCCTTGAAGGTAGAATATCTACAGAAGGGAGAATTGCCTCTTGTTCTTCTTTTATTTTCAGATAGCCAATGGGCTCATAGATATCTGTCCGACCCTTGGGTTACAGTCCAACATATTTGTCGTCTTGCTTGTGTTATTCCAGCTTTGTCCACTGAGAACTTTCCACAAGCTCCTGTGTCTCTGACATACGATAACACTGTGTAGTATTGTTGTTGTTGTTGTGTGTGTTTTAATCACTTCCTTCCTTTCTGGCACTAAAAGATGCTCTAGGTACATTCTGTCTTGCTTCCTGTCCTAGT
Organism: Fukomys damarensis; assembly: GCF_012274545.1. Lineage (NCBI taxonomy): Eukaryota > Metazoa > Chordata > Mammalia > Rodentia > Bathyergidae > Fukomys > Fukomys damarensis. Next base: position 13,497,423 of record NW_022900922.1, on the reverse strand, counting down.
CTTAGAGTCAGCCATTTCTCCAAGGAGCCCTGGTTCTTTTCAGTAAACAAGAGGATTGGAAAATAAGATCTGGTGACTCTCTTCATTTTTAATGATGAAATATTTATACAGAAGTAAGACGGAATAGAAGAAATATTACAATGTTTTCCTTGTACTCTGTTTAGGGTTTTTGTGACCAAGGAGAAAAGCCAATCAAGTCCAGCTGTGCTCGCTGTTATAACCTGAGACATGGAAGGGTAACACTGCCTTTACAGAGCCATTGGGAAAACAAGGGATTTTTTTCTTGTTTTCTTTCAGGAAAGATAATACAGACTGTAGTTAATGACTTTTACAACATATTGGAGAGATCAAAAGTTTCATAGATGGCTCACCCAATGTGAAATGTGAACCTTTAAATTTGTTACAAACACATGCAGATGCATATTTGCACAATCCTTAAAGAGAGACAGCTTTTTAAACAGACTCACACACAAAAGTAAATTAATAAATGGAAAATAGTGTTAAATATAACTACACCAGCATTTAAAACTCTTGTATGACAAATGACAGCATGAGACCAAGCCAGGCTGGGAGAAGAATATATACAGATCTATAGACAACAATACAAAGACAAATCGAGGGATGAAAACAGGATAAGTGAAAGCATTCAGTAGGTAAGGACAACAGATCATAATGATTAATCAACTACATGATGTTCAACGTTGCCAATAAGTGGGGGGAATAAAAATCACCCGCTAATGAAATATGATTTTTACATCAGCTGTTGTCAAAGAAAGAGCCAGCAGGAGGATATGAAGTACAGCTAAGGTGAGAGAAGCCACAGGAGCACACAACTGATGGGAGAATAAAGGACCAGGCTCCCAGGATGGGAAGTGCAGGGCCTTTTCAGAACCTAATAACATAGTGATGGTTTCTTCCATGGCAACTCGGCTTCCAAGAGAGGCAAAGATGTATTCCCATCAGCCTGATGTATTCACATCATTCTAAGAGTCAAAAAAGAAAAAAGAAAAGGAAAGGAATGAAGGATCTTATGTCTATCAAGAGAAAGATGAATAAATAAAATATAGAAACTGTGGAAATAAATATTACAAAATAAATCATGGAAATAAAATGAAATCATGGAAAACTAAATACTATTCAAAAGGACTGGATAAGATCTACCTTTCAGCTATTTTCTATCTTCTTTACAAAATGAATACAGCTCAAGAATATTTCTTTTAAAAAACAAGTTGAAGGATGAAACACAATACTATAAATTATAATTCTTGTGTGATAAAACACACAAGATAGTGCAGAATATTCTCTATGTTAACATCCATGTGGACATAAAAGCATTTTTTAAAGATGCCAAATGACAATTAAAATATCACAGTCTTGGTTATAATTGGGTGACGGGGAGTAGCATGGCATTTATTGTTATGGTCTAATTTTAATAAGGAGAATGCATTCTTCTATTAATAGTAAAGTTAAACATTTTGAAAAGAAAGAAAAATTTTTAGAAATCACAGAAAAGAGGTTCAAAGAAACAAATTTTTGCTCTTAATAAAGGTAAATTGTTTTTCTAACCATATTCACCAAAGTTCCAAGAGCTGCCATTTGTTGCTGAAAAGAAAATACTTTCTTGGTTAGTAATTTTCTGATAAGTGCCCCCTCGCTTGCCCACAGAACATGAGTCACGATAATTTTTAATTCTCTTCCTTTGAAATGATTTTTCTACCTTAAAGCTCCTGAATCATCCTCTCACTTGCAAATTTACAACTTGTTCAATATGCATTAAGGCTGAAATTCATTAACCATTGAAGCAACAATCTTTATTTCAGTACTGGGGATTGAACTTGAAGCAACAATCTTTTTTTTTAATTAAATTGAATTTATTGATACATTCTAGGTAGACGGTACAGTTACATTCATTGCTGGGATCTTGTACCTTTACATGCCAGGTCTTGGTTCTCATTTTTTCCCCTTGTCCCCACCCTCCCTTCACCTGCACCTCCCCTCCCCACCTTCAAACACTTTAATTCCATTTTTACATTTTCTCATATTTTTTTCCTTTTCCCTTGTTCCCCTTTCCCTTTCCTTCTCACTGTCCCTACACCTTTGGTCCTTTTCTTCCTATTTCACATTGCTAATCATCCTGTTAGGATCTTTAGATAAAATGAATTTATTTTAAAGTAGACTCAGGAAGAATTCTTAAGTCAGAAATTAAATATGTTTTAGTCTTGATTAAAAGAATAAAATAGGAAAAGTGAAATCTTCAAGGTCTTTCAAAAAGAAATTTTAAAGGCAAATGTGTAGGACTTGTCCTTCCTGTAATCCTAGATCAGGACCAGAAGAGGTAAACCACATTAGTCTGGCAAAAGCTGATCTCAAACTTTGTAAAGAGTAAACGTTTAGCTCTTCGGCGTGTTTGAAAGCTAAGTAGGACTAATATTGAGGAAACATGCATGCTTTAAAAAATGTAACTCTAGTCTAAACTTCCTGCAGAGACCTTTCTCTGGAGCTCCGCCCATCTCTGTGGCGCAGTCAGGGGCCAGGCCGCTCTGGCCCAGCTCCCACTTCCCAGTCATTGCACACCTGGGGAGTTGTTTCTCTGCCTCCTGCAAAGGATCTCGTTCTTATTCCTCCACCCTAGAAATGGGGACAAACCTTGCTGAAGTAAGGATGCAGGAATGGGATGATGAGGAAATGATAAGGGTTACTTTCTTTAAATGCCCTTCCTGAATATTTAGTGATACAAACAACTGTCAAGTGTATGCTGAAGGGGGTGGAGCTGTCGCCAGATGCTTTAAGTAGATGAGTAGAGGTTATAGGAATTGCTCTTTCCATCCCTGGAGCCTGAGTGAGAAGAGGGGGACTGGGATGAAGGTTGCTGAGTGAGGTTCTGAGGCCTGTGTAAAAAGACTGCGAAGGATCAAGGCAGGGGCAGGAGGCAGCCACTCAAACTGACTCTACACCTGTCATAGTTGCTTTCTTCACAGCGGGGACAAAATAACCAATGCTGGCCTCTTAAGGGAGGAAAGGCTTATTTTGGCTCACAGTTTGTGTAGGTCTCAGTCCATCATTGACTGGTTGAAAGGCAGGACAGCATGGCAAAGGGGCACAATGAGGAGAAGCACTGAGCCATCAAGGACAGAGCCGATGAGGGAGAGAAACTCTTCTGGGCCACACCTCCAGTGACCCACTCCACCCAGTCCGGATCCACTTCCTGACAGCAAGTCAGCTGCAAACCCTGTAATCCAACCACCCTCCCCAAATCCACCTTTGAGCACATGAGGCTCTGGGGGCATATCTACATATAAACCATAGCTGCTACCAACCAAATTTCTTCACTTTGGGGAATTTTTGAATCATATTTTCTCTAAAGGAGCATGAATTGCTTTAGACATTTATAGTTCCTTTCTGTTTTGATGTTCTGGGATAGTTCCTTGGCTCAGCAAGACTTGAAGTATACTAGAAGTAATGGAACTAAAGTGTGTTGCTGATTCTTCTTTTGGATTTAAGATATAAGTGAGGCTTTAATCCATTGACACCAACCACTCTTCTCTTTGGTTGGAGCCAATGACATCCCTCTGGAGATTTTCCTCCTGGAGATAATTTCCCATGAATCAAGTCACAGAAACTTTAAAGTAAAACTCGATTTATGGGAACATACTGGAGTTAAGATTCTCCTGGGAAATCTAAGAGATAAGATTTGTGTGAATTACCTTGTTTCTAGACATCAAGACTAATCCCTCTATCCCTGCTCCACAAAACAAACTCCTGGTCCCTGTGCTTCTCAAAATTGGAGACCTCTCTTAATGGGGAATAAACTACTACAAACATCCAATGTTTCCTTAATTAGTATAAACATGAAGGATCCAATTTCACAGGGTTCTCTGCATTTCATGAATGATACTAGTTGTGGGGTGTGAAGACTCTGTTTCCTTCACCTTTCTGTACTAAAGTTAAAACATATTTCTTTTACAAATACTTATTCAGCACAGAACATACCAAAGAACAAATCAGTGTTCTGTCCTTAGGAGGCTTGTATTCTAGGCCCAAGGTTGGTAAGCTTTCTATAAAGGGCCATACTGTAAGTATTTTCAGCTCTCTCAGCTCTGCAGTCTCATCACAACCACTGAGGTCTGCCATCTTTGTTCCAAAGTGGCCATGGACAAAAGGAACCTGGCCGTACTATAGTAAAATATAATATTAATATTAATATTAATGTTAATAACAGGTAGTGGGCCAGGTTTGTCCGGAGGGCTGTGGTTTGCTGACTGCTGTTCTGGACAATAAATAATAAAAATGAAAAGGGAAATTGTGTTAGTGTTAGAATGCAAGTGTTATGGAAAAATGCAATATTGAACAGGGGAAGGTGATTTGGGGTATGGAACAGTTAAACAGTTGTCTTTTGAGTAGGCTGAAAGTGGCATTCTAGCAAAGCTGAGGTAGGCGAGCCAGCCCTGAACTCTCTAATGGGAGTCAATTATAGGCAGAGGGAAGCACTGGGCTCTGTCTTTCCTAGGGAGAGAAGATACTGTCAGCCCTCACCAACTATGTCCCCTGTGCCCACATGCCCACCAGGGAGGAAGGGGAAGGTGGAGAGTAGGCAGGATCATGCAGAGACTAATTTGTGAGCTCTGGGACCAGAATGCCTGGATTGGAATCCTGGTCCCACAGATACTGCCTTTAAGATTACCTTAGGAAAGTCATTTAACCCCATTAAATCTCATTTCTTCAACTCCTTCATGGCAATAGCCCATATTTTTCAGGGTTTCCAGGGAGGATTATGTAAGATAATATGTAAAGTACACACTTGATTTTCATTCATGGTCCATTCTGGTCATTCTGGTCTGTAAAAGTGATCACGGAATTAGGGAAAATTGAGCCATTGCCCTGTGGGCCTCTGGCACCAAAGCCAGGATTGGGAGCCCCAAACTCAGTTATCCAAAAAATAATTCTTACTGTTTGTGATAATCTGTTCTTTTATGTCACCTCCAACACACAGTGAGGAAGAACTGTAGCTCTGCTCCTACAGGAGCACAGGCTAGGTTCCTGCAAGTCCCTGGTCACATCATTTTTATCAATAAATCAGCGCATAATAACTTGATCTTCTGTGCTTCTGTGCCAGATACCTCATTTAATAAAAAAAGTTGACTCATGAACATTGGAGTCTTGGCCAGCAGAGCAGAGCCATCGCTCTTGCCCAAGTGAAGCCTCTTCCCACGGCCTCCCTGCACCTGGAAGCCCTAAAGGTGCTTCAGCATGACTCGTTCAGGCATTGTAAATAGAGAAATCACCCAAAAGCCCCCACAGGTGAAACGTGTGGTTTCTTTACAGTATAAGACATGGAACAAGGAGGCAGAGCTGCCACAAGACAGTTTTCTGCACGTGTCCACAGAGGTGGGTATTGATTTGGGGATTACAATTAAGTTCTAGTAAATAAGTGAACTTGTGAATACAGGATTCATGAATAATGAAGATCGGCTGCACCTAATGTAATGACTTCTGGGAAGTGTTCGTTGTTATTACTCTCATCATGCTGGGAGGGAGAGGTAATGAAGGGCAAAGACACAGTCCTGCCTGCCTCCTCTGCTCAGCTGGCTCTGTGGGGTACAGAGCAGGTGGGAAAGGACATAGCAGCACATTTCCACATTGCTCTGGCTGACTGTTCTCTACATTCCTCCTACACATTATCTCTCTTCTCTTCTCCTTCTTTCCTGTCCTCCACTCTTCTTACTGTATGCCACAGACTAGCTTAATACTGTCTATGGTGGATATAAAGACCAGAAGGCATCGCCTCTCCCCTCCAGATGCTGCTTTGCTGGGCACTGGGAAGATGAGACAGACACATGCATCTCAAAGTGCCAGGAGTTAGAAAGCCATGTGAGCATGTCATTGAGTCCTTCCAGAGGTCTCCAGTCACATCCTGCTAACCTGCCTCCTGCTTGACGATAGGTTCAGTTATGAGAAACAGCAATTCAAGCATCTCTGCCACAATTCATCTCTATTAGCATTTCCTTGACGTAGAACCTGTCTTGACTTTATGGTCCGGGGTGTCATCTGGAAAGTTGTTCAATTTTCCTATAAGTTTGTAAAGCATCTGTTGTCTTTTTTCTAATGCTTCCATGTTGGTTGTGTGCACTGGCTCTATTCTGCCTTTCTGGAGAGGAATCAACTGCTTGCACCATTCACACATTCAAGAACTATCAGCTAGATAGTTGACAGTGATAGAGCAGCAAGATCTTCTCTGATCCAGCACACATCCCAACATGCCCAGTAGGGGTTGGGCTGGACCAGAGTCCAGAGCATAGAGACATACTCGAGCCAAGTCCAAGAGGGAACTTTCTGACAGTTCCTACTGTCTTTGCAGTAGGGGAAGGTCCCCATCACTAGCATATCCCAACCTGTCTGGCAGGTCACATGTCGAGCAGGTGAGTATCCTGAACTATGGAGTTTCAGGGTACAGAGGGGGAGGCTGGGGTGCTCCCTGAGTTAGGATTCTCTAGAAGACAAAAGCAAAAATCAGCAGGAAAGGTGTGTGTGTGAGTGTGTGTGTATGTGTGTGTGTGTGTGTGTGTGTGTGTGTGTGTGTGTGGGTGTGTGTTGGGGGATTTATTTTAAGGAACTGACTCACCAGTTTTGGAGATTGGCAAGCTTAAAGTCTGCAGGGTGGGCTGGCAGGCTGGAGACCCAGGAAAGAGGTGCTACTGCAACTGGAGTCCAAAAGCACATGAGGCAGAGCTTCCCCCTCCTCACTGGAGGTCTGTCTTTTTCTTTTAAGGCCTTCAGGTGATTAAATGGGCCCACCCACACTGTGGAGAGTAATCTATTTTACTCCAAGTCTGTAGATTTAAAATGTTAGTCACTTCTGGAGAACAACTTTGCAGTACCATCTGAACTCTCTGACCAAATACCTGGGTACTGTTGTTCAGCCAAGTGGACACACAGCATCAGTCATCCTACTACTTCCCTCAGTCCTCCTCCCTGGATGTTTCCATATCTAACACCTAATGATCAGAGTGTGATTTAAATCCAAGTCTTTAAACATGCATATGCTCACTGCGTTTGGCACTAGGAGGCACCCACTGGGTGGACCAGTTCACATGATGAATGAGAACTCTATTCTTAGAGAGAGAGAGAGAGAGAGAGAGAGAGAGAG
>NW_022900922.1:13456494-13489782 GCF_012274545.1 Fukomys damarensis | reverse complement strand
AGAGAGGGAGGGAGAGAGGGAGAGAGAGAGAGGGAGAGGGAGGGAGAGAGAGGTAGAGAGAGGGAGGGAGGGAGAATCCATTCACACGTTCTCTTCATTCAAGGGCAAGCAGAGTTTCAGTGTGAGCTGGCAACTATTGCTCCAAGAAACTCTCCAGCAAGATCCTCACTGAATCAGACGACAGGAGGGAGGACAAGAATCTGTGCCACTGGAGCCATCCTGAAGCGATATGGGTGAGCATTTGCACACCTCCCATGCAAGGGATGTGTGGAGTTTCAGCTTTACAGGTTATCTACCCGATTGTTATCTTGAGGGGTTTCATCATGTTATAGTTCCAGTCATTCAGACCTACTTCTTAGTATTTGGGGTTCCTACTCACCATTTATTAGCTTTCAGAGATTTCATGTTCCTCTGTTGTTCTTACTTACCCTTGAATGAATTCCCTAACAGGATCTATTTCTATTTTCATAATAAAACCTCTCTCTTATAGATCTAGATAAAACCATGGGCACAGGCAGATTATTATAAAAAGTCTTTGTTCTTGAAGTTAAAAATCTAGTAGTTGAGGCACTATACTGGTGTTCTTTTTATTGCTAATTATAGGATTCGCTTGCTGAACATTAATTTGAATCCAATCAACTCTTTTGAGGTTTGTTCTTTCTCTTTTCAATAACTCTTAGGGACATTAGCTTGAGAAGTTTGTTCTTGTAATTAGCAGCAATTCTTTCAGTGCCACAGTGATTTTTTAAAATTGTGAATTATTTCCTTCTCTTCTGAATAGAAAAAGAACTCAAGACCATAGGCTAGGAAATGGCTTTAAAAGCTGAGAGCAGGTCTCCGGAACCTGTTGCTGTGGCAGCCTTAAAATGTTACAGTGCCATTCCTAAATTCATTCTTGCATGAAACAAAGGCATTTTATGGTTCATTCTTTAAAGTATGGCTTAGCAAATGGCCCTGGAGCATTTAGTCCCCACTTTGGGATCCTAGACATGTAAAATTGGTATAGCAGATGAATAGTTGGTTCTCAGAAAGCTGTGCAAAGGCATAGCTATGAAGATTTCAGAGTTTAGAAGGAAATTCTATCTAGCCTCTCTTTTCGGGGAGCATGTGGAGGCTCCAAGAACCCTCTGAAACAGCCTGTGCCCTCAGAGTTATCCACTCACACCAGCCTCAGAACTTTGCATGTCAGGGTCACCATTGAGACCCCCAGTTACACCAGATTGATGCTCTGGTGGGCATGTTCCTTGGTTGGTTGGTAATGAAGAAAAGCAGGTAAATATGGCAAAGGTAGGGATTCACTGTTGAGTTATGAAATAGACTCATCATCTTGGACATACTCACCTACAATTACTAAGACAATGTCAAATAATACCATGTCATCCCTTTTTCAAAACAAAAAAGTAGAAGAGCTTTCCCAAGGGCCCTGCCAATTGGATTTATTCAGTGATTAGTTATTGCCTTATTGTTCATTCACCAAAGCATAACTTCATACAATTATTGACTAGTGTAATGCCCAGGCCAGTCCTCAGGAGTAGTATCCTCCATCCAGATGCACACTCATTGTTGACTTTAGGCTGTGACATTCATCAAGCCATTGATGATGTCAGAAAGATGTTGAGGACTTCTGCACTGTTTAGGGTAATGTTCAGTGATGCCCCTTTTCCCTTGCTCTTCTAAACATCATCTAGACTTTAAGTAACCTGTGATCTTCAGTTTTTCAAGCTTTTATCTACCAAGAAAAAGAACTTTTTGAGGGATGAAGCTAGTGACATGTACTATGACAGCTCAGATTTACATGATCCCAAGAGTGCACCATACCCAGCTTCCTACCACAAGATTATCTGGTGTATTTGGATCATTTTGTTGAGCAAATTCATCAGTTGTAAATGTGGGCCTTTTGAGAAGTATTTCCAAGCATGCTGATGTTCACCATCCTCAAAAAGGTGGAAAAAGAGCATCAAGATAGCTTAAGACAAGATGTGTAGCTTGCTATTTACTAATGCACTCATCAGAGGAAATATTTAGAAAGTTTTCCACCCTGTTAAGGGCCTTCTTATTGCCCAGTCCTTCTTAGAAGCTGAAAATCCAAGTCCTGCTCGAGATAGTTCAGTTTCATGGAGGAGCCAAACAGTGGAACAAATTAGGCAACACAATGCAAAAATGGGTTGAGGGACCAGTGGCAGGGGCTTTGGTATGAAATCTAATAAGTTTCCCTCAAAAAGGAGGAGACTGAGCTGTCTTCATGGCCCTTCATGTGTAAGGTTATGTTTCTTGAAAAGGAGTGTAAGGTGGGGTGTCTGAAACCCATATTTATTTTAGGAGTATTTCTATTAAGTAATATTTATTATAATTTTATGAATTTTATTGTGTTTTGTAAACTCTTACAATTTGACAACATTTTGTTCTTCAGCACTGTTATTCAAGGATATTACACATCTCTAAATTATAATGAGCTTTTAGAAGAAAGGTCATAAAGACCACAACAGAGACTATCAATTGAAAGTCTGAGTTTATCTATTTTAATGTATTCTAATTAAGGCTGGGAACATTAAAATCTTGTTAAAGTCATTAGCAGACAAGAATGACTTTAACAGTGGTCCATATTATATCTGCTGAAAGAATTATGCAGAAGGAATTGTAATTCCACTTTTCAAAAACTGCAAGCAGACTTTACAGAAAAAGATCAGAAAGAAAATTTCTTTCTAGATAGGCAGAAGCTTGATGGAAAAGTTTCTTAGCTGCATTCAGCATACTGGACCAAGGGATTATGGGTTATCATAGCCCTAAATTCTATGCTTGAACTCTATCAGAGTAGAGATCTTGAGTGTTACAGTTGGGATGTTAAGGTCAATATCAGTTGATAAATTGAAGTAACAAATTTCTAAACCACAGGGTTTCTGGAATCTAAGTATAGAGAGCAGCAGTGGGCTGGGAGTGTAGCTCAGTGGCAGAGCACTTGTGTAGCACACTCAAGGCCCTGGGTTTGCTTCCTAACAGAGGAGAGTGGGGAAGGGAGAGATCATTCCAAAGTCAGGGCACTGAGTGAATCTGCAGTGCACAGCATGTGATACGGCCTAAGGTCCCTTCCTCCACTGTTTTGTTATTTATTGCTATATAACAGCCACCCTAAAATTTAATGGCTTAAGATAATGGGGAAGTTTAGTGCATACAATTCTATAAGTGACTGCACCCAGCTAAGTATTTTTTCCACACCACTGAATATTGGCCATGGAGTTATCTGAGGGTTCAACTGGGTTGGAACAGCCAAAATGACCTCTCTCGTGTCTGAGTCCATCTGGGAAGCTAGGCTCAGCTGGGGTACAGACATGACTGAATCTCATTCTCCCTCTTTGTCTCTGTCTCTATCTGTGTGTGTCTCAGGGCCACCACCTCTGTGATTGGCCTTCCCTCTTAGCCTTCCTATGACTTCTCTACACGGTCTCCTCCATATTTCTTACATGATATCTCAGGCTGTCAGAAGTGAAAAAGAACCGTCTAAGGATTCGTAATTGTCAGGAAAATAAAATATCAACAAAATAAAGTATTAAACTAATAATATGTATTTCATGTTTATAATAAACATCAACAGTTCAACATCAATTGCTGTTTATTTACAAAATCTAAAAAAAAATGACAGCGTAAATTCCTATATGAACTATGATGAAAATAGAAATAAAACTCTACAACAAAAATAATCTCTACTTCAATTATAACACCTAAGGCAGTTTCATATGTAAATGTCCTTTACAGTGATAGCACATGTGTTTTGTTTTCTGTCCTTTTGTAGGGCTTACTTGACATCTCGCTGACATCTTGACATCTTGCCATTGTCTCAGGCGGTTCTTGTGATGTTTTACCTGTCTGCTTTTTGGTATGCTCCAGATTTCTTTCGAAGACTTCTTTGGGAAGGGGACTATTGTTCTTCCTTTGTTGTAACTGATCTTTTATCAATTCCAGTCCCACTTTGTCTGTTACACACAATTTCCAATGTTGACTAGCGGCACTGTCATTCCATTCAGCCAAGAACCTAATAATGTTTTCCGACCTAGTTTGAACATGACCATCTTGTAGTATTTCCATTATTGCTTTCTTTCTCATCTGAATCAAGGTCTTCATCTCTGCTTCTCAGTCATTCCTTGCTCTATCTCACTGTTGTAACTTCTTAGGCTTATGTGATCCACGTCATAAAATGAATCTGTAAAGCAGTTTGCGTCTTTGTCCCACATAGTAACTTAGTCTACTAGGAAGTCTACTGTAGGCTTTTTCAGGCTTGTCTTCAAAGTCTTGTTACACATCAGTTACAGTGGGGCACAGGCCTATCAACTCAGCTACTTGGGAGTCTGAAGCAAGGTATTTGCAAGTTCAAGGCCAGCCTAGGCAACTTAGGGAGACTCTATCTCAAAATAAAAAGATTGGGAATGTAGCTCATTGGTTAGAAGTAGGAAAGAGAAGGTAGTCTGTACACTAAAAAAGATCTACAAGACTCCCACCCCCGCCCCCTGCCTCTTGACAAAAGCTCCCAAGGAGTGGGACACCATTTGCTGTTCTGGAAGGAAGACAGTCTTTAGATACAGACAGACCCAGCTAGAGTATTTCCTTTTCATATAGCTATGGGCAAGTCAATATGCTCTGGCTAAAGCCCAATTTTCTCTTCCATAAAGCAGGAATGGTACTGAACGTTCAGGGTAGTGCCAGGCCCTTAAGCACTTAGTAATGGTAGTGATTATCATAACCGAGTGCTATTTCCAGCCAGGCTGTCAGCCAGATTCTCTTCTGTGGAGCAGACTGAAACTATACCTCCAAAAGGAGCAAAGAAACAGACCTAGGAAAGTGGAAATGGAGTCATATAGTGTGACTCTTTTTCATAAAGCCTCTTTCATTCAGTATAATATTTTTGAAATTCATCTATGTCTTAGGTGTATCAGTAGTGCTGTATTCAGTCCTTCTATTGATGGACATCTATGCTGTTCCCAGTTCTTGCCTATCATAAATACAGCTGCTGAGAATATTCTAGAACAAGTCTTTGTTGGGTCTACAGCTCTCTGCTCTACCAGCTGAGCCTTCTTTGTAGGGGCATATGTTTTCATTTCTCTTAAATATATACCTAGAAGTGGAACTGGCAGGTAATAAGAACAGTACATGACGGGTAGCCAAAGCACCTAATGAATCACTTTCAACTTCCTCTTAAAGATGTAAAAATGACTTTTCATGTGACAGTGTACTGAATTGGGCTAATTCCTCAAGAAAAATCAAAGCAAAACATTTACTAAAACAAATTATAAAAATGTAACAAGGAGCATAAGGTCAGTTTAACTCACCTGTTGATAATTTGTCATGCATGCATACACCTTGTGATTCATCACACAAGTAGACAAACACAAAGATAGCTTCCTGTATTCCTCCATGACACACAGCTGGCTAACATAATGAAAACGTAAATGTTTTCATCATAAAATTATGATCTGGTTGTATTTCACCCAACTTTAGTAACATTGAGGTATTTGTCCAGTAGGATGAGGGGAGGCAGAAGGGAGGAAGCTTCAGGAGAGGTGGTTCTGGAGGAAGCTCAGGGCACACTCAGCACCCACGTCTGGATTTCTACTGCTCCTCCACAATAAGTGGAACCAGGCCTTTTTGACACACAGCTGATTTTAGGGCTGGGGAACAAAAACAGATATTCCTCGTTTAATTTAATGAACCACCTATTTAACGACTGGACATCAACCCATTGTTTTGTACAATTTGTATATCTTTTTTATGGAGCCTCTTTATCTTTTTTGTACCATACACCTTGTCTATATGGTACTGTAGTTTTTGTTGATTATACTGTACTGTACTATAGTTTTATGTTCTGTCATATATTACAGTACTGCATGTAAGAGTTATCAAAATAAAAGTAACGTTATCAAGTTGGAGTTTCTTTTGACCATTTCTTTGTTATGAATATTGTAATGTACATGCTACATACAGTCCCTCATTTGGCATCAATTCAATGACCTAAACCAGGAACAGAGCTGGGTCATTAAAAGAGTGTACGCAGATGGTCCTGGAACATCTTGTCATGTAGAAAGCAAGAATCTGTTCAAGCCAAACAAAACACGGGAATCTGTCAGAGCCATCTGAGAAACTCCCAGGGGCCAAAAATGGAACAATTTGAACCATAAATAAAGTAGTAGTTGATTATAACACAAAGCATAAAATAAATATGCATGAGGCTATAATGATAGAAATAAATCAACAAATGGAGAAGAGACAAGCCTTCTTTGCAGAAGTACAATAATTTCCATGGACAGTCCTACTTAAGGAGACGAAATATAACTCTCCACGCTGTAGGGTGAGCTTGGCATAATGGCATCTGTAAAAGAGTGTTTAGCAGGGGCTTAGCTGGGATAAGAAGTCTGCAGAGGAGACTGGAAGCCAACAAACACTGCCACAGTTATAAGTCATGACAGTACCAGGCACCAGCAGTAGGATAGGCCCAGGTGACACTTCACTTCTCTGGCATTCCTTCCCAAATCCCGTAATCATGACAAAAATATCAGACAACTCCCAGCTGAGGGACGTCCTCCAAAACATCTGAGCAGTACTTTCCAATACCATCAACGTCCTTGAAGCCAGGAAAGTTTAAAACAATACGACAGTCTACAGGAGCCCAAAGAGACACAATGACTACATGTACCGTAGCATCTGGGAAGGAACCCTCATATGGGAAAAAGATTTTAGGTAAAAACTAAGGAACTCCAAGTAATGTACAAATATTCGCTAATAACATGTCAGTATTGACTCATCAATTTTAACAAAAGTGTCAGAAAAGTAATATGCTATCAATGGGGGAAACTAGGTGAGGAGGATACAGGAAACTTCTACCCTATCTCCCCGTTTTCTCTTAAGTTGAAACTATTATAAAATTTAAAAATTATTTTTTTAAAAAATTGCCTTGGAATCAGAGAAACTTGAAAATAGTTCCGTTTGGCTGGTACAGAAAGAGTGAGGTGGGAGTTGATAAGGAGAGATGCTGATAATAAGAAAGAGTTCAAGTGATGCAGGTTCTAACGTGCCCAGCTCTTTCCTCTTTCTGAGGGCTGCAGAGGAGGCTGAGTCTAGAAAAGAGAATTTGAATTTGAGAGCACGCATGCAGTTACCCATCTGGATCCTGCCCCATCTCTTCCTCAGCATCTAGCTACCCTTCCATCTACCTATGCACGTCAGATTTAAAAGAGAAGAGCAAAACTGCAGCACATTTTACAGTTGTCCTTACAAATGCTCTCCCAGTCTCTGGTCCAGTTTACGACAGTTTCTGTTTGTAGGGAGAAGCTGCACTACAGTTTACTGGGAGGCAAATGGGATTATTTTCTGTTATATTTGATGATTCCCACGGAGGCTGTTTCCATTATAAGCATAAGTACCTTGCACAGTGAAGAAGCACGTAGGTATTCAATAGTGGATGGATGGAGGGAGGGCAGGTTGAATCAAAAATGACTTTTGTGGTTGTTCTGGAATGTTATGATTTAGATCCGGAAGGTCCCCCCAAAGCCTCATGTGTTTGGAGGTGGGGCTTTGGAAGGTGACTATGCCATGGGGCGCTCCCCTCACTGGTGGACTCATCCACTGGTGAGTTCAGTGAAGAGTGTTCTGTGAGGAGGTGGGGCCTGGTTAGAGGTGAGTTGCTAGGGGCGTGACCAGCTCCTCCCCACCCTCTGTCTGCTTCCGGGGTGCCATGACCTGATCAGAAGCTTCTCCCGTTTCTGTGTTTGAGCCTGCCAGCAATGGATTGAAACTTCTGTGGCTGTGAGCCAAAATAAACCTCTCTGCCTTTAAGCTGTGGCTGTCAGGTATTTTATCCCAACAGCAATAATGTGGCTAAGACACTTCCTCGGTGGCCAGTGTTGTTACTACAAAGTTCTGTGAAATAGTCAGTCTTTAACCTATTCCTTTCTTGACTTGAAACAAGAATTAAATTCAGTGTATATGAACTTTGAGCAGTTCATTTTGCTTGGCCTTTATCGTGGTCAAATAGTGTGTTCCCAAATTCGTATTTGCCTTGCACTTTAGAATGTAGCCCTTTTTGGAAATGTGGGCTTTGCATGTGTGCTTCATTAAGGACCGGAAGATGAATCATTCCGGATTGAGGATGTGCCCCAAATCCAATGACCAGAGTCCTTATCACAGCAGCAGAAGACACAGGGACACACAAAGAGGGAGGCCTTGTGAGACAGAGGCAGAGACTGAAGCCATGCAGGTATAAGCTAAGGATTGCCAAGGACTGCCAATAAGAGCAATGCTGGGGAAGGGGCATAAAGCAGATTTTCTCTCCAGCCTCCAGGGGGCATCGACCCTGTAGATACCTGGATTTCAAATTGCTTCCTTCTTGATGTGTGAGGAAATAAATTTCTGTTGTTTGAAGCCATCCAGCTGCGATCATTTGCTCTGGCAGCCGTAGGAAACTATCACATCCTGTGATTACACACTCAAATGTTCTTTTAGTTTTCACTCAAGTGTTACTTCTGATTCCTTACGTGGAAATTCTCTTCTTTATTTATTTATTTTTTTTTTTCTATCTTACTTGGTACCATGTAGCAATGGATTTTTCTAATTTTACCCAATAAGAGCTCAGGCTTTTGTGAAACCGCCAGAAGCCACTCCTGCCGTGGCCACATCAAAACAAAACAAGCCAAAAATTGCCAAGCAGCTTCTTCAGCTGCTGGCTCAGGGGAAGCACTTTGGCTCTTCCCACTGAGCTCAGCCCCGGTGAGGCGCCTGCCAGTCCGCCTTTACTCCGTAGTCCTCGCACCTCCGTAGTCCTCGAGGGCTGTGGTCCAGCCAGGTCTACAGAGCTCGGCCAGCTGCCCAGGCACTCACCTTCCTGCTGACAGGGCTCCAGGGTCCTCCTCCTCTCAGAAAGTGTCTCTGACAGAGTCCAAGGAAACGGACAAGAAATAGTCCACTGGGCCTTCACCAGGGGTCATTAACAAGTCATTTGTTCCACAATTATTAGTATTTGATTTACGATGGTTGCAAAAGAAACCTAAGAGGAACTCTGGCATGTTTCTTATGTTCTGACCACATGGTACCCCCTGTGTGCTATTCAGGGAAATGAACGGTGTCTCCAAAAAGGGGTGTCAGTCATTTTCTCCTTGCTGGGACATAATACCTGATACCAAAAGAAAAGATTAATTTTGGCTCATGTTTCAGTCCACAGTCTGCTGGCTTCTAGGCAGGACAGCACAGCAGAGGGGCATGGTGAAGAAAAGCTGTTCACCTCAGGGCAGCCAAAAAACAGAAAGAAAAAAGGAACCAGGAGGGTGATACAGCTTCCCAGTCACGCCAGTGACCCACCTCTTCTGACCAGGCTCCTACTGCCTAGCAGCAAGCCAATCAGCTTTCAAAAGCCCTGTCTCTGAATTCAAGGGGCTTTAGAAGGACATCCAGATATAAACCACAGCAAGAGGCTTGTGGGGATTGCAAGATAATAAAAGGATCCATCTGTGATCATAGTCTCCAAGGTTCAAAAGGTTGGCAACTATCAATATAAAAGGACCAAAAGGCAATGAAAGAATCCAAATGACGACCATAATCAATGTTTTCTCCTAGGAGAAAAATAATTATATGCTTTTGTTGATCCATTGCTAATTCTTAAAATGATTGTATTTTGTAAGCAGTACAACTACAGTACAGAATTCGTGGAAATTAAACAATAGAAAAGTACGCATGATCCTAGCAGCCCAACTCAATGTTTAAAATTTACTTTCCTCCAGATTTTATCTTCATCTTTATGTCTTGCATAGCTCATGTAATCTTTTCCTTTTATCTTTATTTCATTTCCTTGAAGATTCTATTTCTGTGAAAGTGCAGTGGGTGTATCGAGTGACAAATGAAACTGTTCTGACAAACTCGCTACAAAGAGCAGTCATCTTCCGCCCTCGCTTATCCACCTCTAATCTCACACTCCACCGGCAACTTCTAACGATTGCGGTTGTTAGCATTTCTGGTAATTACTCCATAAGTCTAAATAATACATTTATGACTGCTTTTATGATGAATTATTTTAAATATGAGATCTGATTGAAAGATATGGCAAAGTTTAGGTTTTTTTTAAAACTGTGTTACAGTAAAATACACATTGCCATTATTTCCTCTCAAAATGCGCCCTCTCATCCCATCATCCCTTTCGCTTTCTGAAGCAGTTCTGAAAGCCCTCTTTCATGAGTATCTTTAGTTGCACTATCACGGTTGCCTTGATGACCTGAATCCATTCAAACTGTTTACCTCTCATGGTCCTTTTGACTTCGGAGAAGCGCTAGACGTTGCACAGTGCCAGGTTTGGCGAATAAGATGGATGAGGACACACTGTGACGTTGTTACCGGCCTGCCTTTCTTAAATGACACTTAGCAGCAGCGTTTTTAACCAGATTTTAAACCGCACCTTATGAAGACACACAGGAGAGAGGGTTTTTAGAACGGCTTCAGGAATTGGCAAGAAAGAAAGGATAAGTTGGTTGAAGCAAGAGGGCAGTATTCTGAGGAAGATTAATAGTCATGTGTCTTTCATTGTAATCAATTATTTTTAATTTAAATATTCACCATATAGTTTGATCACTCTGTGTACACCAAAAGGTCCAAAAACACAATGTAACTACCATCCCGCTCCACTGAATATTAGTGTTTTAGGAATGTTGCAGATGTATATGTGTCCCTAACCCCCCAACCTCTCCACCCACCCGCTCCCCAGAGGTACCTTGCCCTTGTGCTTGTCTTTCCTATCTATACTCTTACATCCATGGTTCCAAAGCATTTTGGTCTCACAATCACTCTCTGTTCTTAAAGTATTGCGGACCTGAGAACAATTCTCTGTAAGCAAATTATCGCTATTGATATTTACAGTGTTCAAAATAAAGACAAATTTTAGAAATATGTATTTTAAATTTACATCAAACTCAATGCACATTAGTATCAATAGTTTTGTGAAAATATGTTTTCCAAAGTAAAAGAAGTGTGACACTGCTTCACAGTTTGCTTATTTCTTTAACATCTGGCTTACTGAAAGGCATTAGCATTTTCAGATCCGTGTCTCCAGTCCAACTGTGGTGATGTTACCTGACATACATATATATTCATGTGTTCATGTTGACACACAGAAGACTCTTCACTTCACTTATGAGAAAGTGAGAGTAAAAGAACATCTGAGTATTATTATTAAAATGCTTTTGACCTCACACAACCTTTGAAAAGATCTCAGGAATCCTTTGAGAACAACTATTTCGTGGCTTAAGTAGATAAATATAAGCATAAGCTATTTAAAATTATTTTGCTGGCTTTCAAATTTAATTATGTAGTTTGAATTATTCTATATTTGACTGTAGAAAGTTTGCCTTATTCTACCAATATTGTCTTATATGTTTATCAGTTTGCAACATGAACTCAAGTTCATTGTATTATCCCGTGGCAGATAATTATATGACTCTGATTCGTTTCTTAATAACTATTTGGATTTTAAAATTTTTTCTTTGTTACTAAGACAGTCACAAATAATAGTCTATCCTTGTCGTCTCATAAGGTTTTATAGTGAAGGGCGCTGCCTAGTAAATCTTCCTTATATAAAGGAATTTTTTGGTCGTTGAAATAATCTGGCTCCAAAGCCTCAGGACCCATTTACATTCTCATCGAGTATTCTGTATCTGTGAGAGCCCCTTCTGCTCCACCAGAGTGGCCCTTGTCATTGTTGGATTTTCAGTTTTGGCCACTTTGATGGGTATAAAATTATATCTCATGACTTTCAATTTGCATTTCCGAGATTACTGGCCCATTTATTGCTTTTTTGTTTCCTCACCTCTGCGTTTCCTTTGTTCATTTTTTTCAGTTAGGTTATCTACAATTTTTCTGTGAATTCATCAGGGCTCTTTATAAATTCCGACTTCTAACCCTTAGTTGGCATATAGATGGTAAATATGTGTCTTTCTAAATGAAGCCTTTATTATTTGAAGTGGTACTGAGCCTGGGCTCTGGGACCAGACTGGCCAGGATCGAGTCCTGACTTGTAATACAACTCTTTGCAGTACATTCTCAATACTCGATCCAGTGTCAGCTATCTGCACTGCAAAATTTTTGTTCATGAATGACCTTGGTGTGCCTCCTTGTGCTCAGGGCTGCATGAGATCTAAAGGAGTTAAGGCAGGTAATGCATTTTAATAGCACAGGGCACATCAGTGCCATTTTACCCGTATTTGCTGTTTTTGTAGAACAGGTAAAATGCTGAGTTTCTGAAGTCATCCTCCTTTCTCTCTCCAGAGGTAACCAAAGTGCTGAAAGATAATCTCATAGTTTATGCTTTCTTGCATTGACTTCAGAAGTATGCATTTATAAAAAATAAATTTGCCTGACTAGAATTACAGTGACCCATTCTATATCTTATTTTAGTTAATATTTTAATATATTTCAAATCCCATAATAATAGTTAATTTTTTTCATTCACTTACTATATGCTACTCCCTGAGCTATTGTGCATTAACTGCTTTAAAGTTCACAATGGTACTCTGAAGTAGGTACTATTAGTATTCTTGTTTAGAAGGTGAAGAAACTGAAGAACAGAGATCTTCAGTGACTTGCTTAAGTCCTCTGAACTATGAAGTGCCAGAGCCAGGATTCTCAGCCAGGCAGGCTAGCGCAGAACTTGCACTGTAACCACCAGCTGTGCACCTGGAGCTGCATCTGGAGATGAGTGAGTGCTAGCCAACTTCACAAGTGCACAGGAACTCACTGCCCAGCTTGATCAAATCATATTACTAGGCCATTTTCATTTCAGGTTTTTCTTTATTTAAGAAATAGAGGCAGGCATGGTCATGCATGCCTGTAAATCCCAGCACTCAGGAGTCCAAGGCAGGAAGATCACTACAAGTTCAAGGCCAGTCTGGGCTACTTAGTGAATTCAAGACCAGTCTGAACTACAGAGTGAGACCCTGTCTTAAAACAAAAGAAAAAGAGGGAAGGAGGGAAGGAAGGAAGGAAGGGAAAAGGAAAGAAAAGAAAAGAAAGAAAATGTTATAGATATGTTGAGACACTCTTCATTTCCAGAGACAATATTGATCTATTCAAATGATACAACGTTGTTGTGTATGTTTTGAAAATTTAAGTGCCACAAAGTTGCACTAAAATTCAGCGTCACTCTTGTTTAGTGAATGTCATTGTCTATATTTATTCATGACGATGCACAGATATGCTTTCATCCAATGTATGGTACTCTGCTCTGTTGTAGCTAAATAATATGGATGTGTCCTTTCCCTGTTGGAGAACATTTAGTTTTGTGCTTCATTTGTTGAATATAAAAGAAACCACCCAGGAAAAATGTTGTAGAGGTCTCTGTGCACATGTAACAGAGCCAAGTGGAATTCTGAGTTTACAATGATGAGCAGATTTGGTGCTAAAGAGATACTGCCAAATGGCAAATAAACATTACACTAGGAATGCATAAGCAGTGACTAAAAGGTTCATTCTTCCAAATACTAACAGCTGGCATTGAAGATATAAAATAATTTTCCATTATGATGCTTATAAAATGGATGGTATTATTTGTGATTTTATGATCAATTTCCTGCTTACTAGTGAGGCTAACCATATTTTCATATGCTTATTGGCCACTCAGATGTCCTCTTTGGTAACCTGCTGCTACTCATTGCATTCACCTGCTTTCCAATACAAGAAAGACTTGTATTGATTTGTAATTCTTTATATAGTCTTGGTAAATTCAGAACGTATAAAGATAAAGGTGGATTTCTGGCTCTCAGTGTTGGAGGTGTCATTCCATCCTCGATTGGCTTTTTATTACTTTTGGGCCTGTGGAGAGGTGGCACATCATGGTGACAGCGTGCAGTAGGGGGAGCTGCTCACCTCATGGCTGATTGAAAAAGAGAGAAAGAAAAGACAATATAGCAATATTTGTGATTTCCTTACATTTCCATATCTTCTTTTCCTAGTACTGACGATCAAACTCAGGACCTTGCGCTTGCCAGGTAGGCAAGGCACTGCTAAGCTACATTCCCCGCCTTACCTTTCCTTATCTTAAGGTCTCCAGAATACATTTGGGCCATTACAAATAATTGCTTTCTAAACCTCTCAGAATAAAGGACAAGATATATTCATTTATACTTTGTATATGCATATAATTTTATAATTATATAATTACTTTTACAGCATGTTATTCTTATTGGTTACTTTCTGTTTTGCTTTGTTTCATTTTACTGTATTTTTCACTTTCTGGAATTACTTTCATCCTGAAGAATTTGTTCATATTTCTTGTAATAGAGAACTCTTGGGTTTTGTATCTCCAAGTATCCTTCTTTGGCCACCAAATTTTTTTTTTTTTTTTTGTACCAGGGATCTAACTCCAGCCCTTGTGCTTTTGAGGCAGGTACTGGAACCACTGAGCTAAATCCCCAGCCCTGGCCACCATTTTTGAAAAGTAACTGGACATAGGATTCTTGATTGACAGGGTTTCTTGGGTACTTGGACAGTGTTATCAGTCTGCCCCTCTGGCTGGCATTTTTTGTATTGGGAAGTAAGCTGCTAATCATGTTGGAGTTTTTATTTTTTTTTAAAGATTAGCCAGTTTTCTTTTGGTGTTTTAAAAGTCTCTCTTTGTCTTAAGCTTTTAGAATTTTACTTTGATGTATCTATTAGTGGATCTCTTTCCAGTTATCCTACATGATACTGAATGTCCTGCTCCTGTGAAAATAGCCCTACAACTGGGAGCTGGGAGCAGAGGAAACCTTGTGTTTTTTTACTGCCTCACGCTGGAGTGAAATCCTCATCTCACTAGATCGTGCATTTGTCTTTATAGTTTTCACCAGTCCCACTGAAGAACATGTCCACTGTATCTTTACAGAGTCACGCTGGAAACAGATCTCCAAGCATCTAGGGCATTTGTTTTCCTTCATCTGTACATTTTCTTTCATAGTCCCAGGTCCCTTCATTTTCCTCGTGCTCCTTGGTCATAGTTAAGAAAGCCCTGAGTGATTCCTGTGAATTTCTTTTTGTTTTCTAGCAGATGTCTCTGGAGTGAGACTTCTGACTGGGAACTTGGCTGTTGAATTTTTGATCGACAAATGTTAGACTGAAGATGTCACTTGGGGGTAATTTAATATTTAACAAACAGTGAGATCATGTTTTGTTATTCATTTATTCATCAAGGTTGTAGAAAGGTCCTCTAAGATGTTTTATGGCTCTTATATTCCACAATTCAGTGAAATCATGGCAATTCTGCTCTAAGATTATAAGAAAATCCTAGATGTTTTCCCTCAGCAGGTTTAGCTGTCACATAACAAAGCTGGATACTCTCACCAGTACCTTTAGCTCACTCTGATACACTTAATTGCATGTAATATCGTTTTGTATAATATTTTAGTGAGTGATTACTTATATCAAATTGAAACATGATAATCATTTGACTTAATTGCCTTAGAACACCAGATCCAAACAGATGCATAGTAAATCATATATACTTCAGGCATTATAATATCTGGGAAATTGTGGCGGATTAAGTCAGCTTAGGTGCGAATGCCCAGCTGAACAGAGCCAGAGCGGTTCTAGGTATAGAAGACCTACCTGGGGATTGTTGTCAATGGCATAAAATGAGACCTGGAGGGGAAGATTGCATGCTGTTGATTTTCCTGGAGAAGCTTGTTGAGGCATGTTTTCCTGATAAGAGCTCGGCTGTTCTAGGCATCAGAGAAGCTTGGTCTTCATTGTCCCAGGAGATGGGCTGCTGTTCACTTCAGAGGAGCTCTGGTCTTCACCTTGTGCTTTGCTTCCTGGCTCCAGCGTAGATCCCTCAGCCTGTTGGTACAGAACCTTCAACCTGCTGGGACAGACTTTCTAGCTTCCACCATGGGCCTTTGGGCCTTCCTCGTGCAGATCAGTGATATGGACTTGCATGGACATTGCTGTGGGCTCTAAGCCTCCAGCTAGACTCATGGAGGACATGGCTGCAGGCTCTAGGCCTTCAGCTATCTCTTGTGGGACATTGCCTTAAGATCCAGGCCCTCAGCTAGATTCTTTGGATTTCTCATGTGAGGACAGATCCCTTTCACTCTTCTGCATTTGAGTTTTTGGGTCAATATTACAAAATAATCCTATAAATTATGTGTCCTGTATTAAATCTATTCCCTTGCAAACTTTGACTACAACAGACATGGATTACTTGTTACTAAAGCATCATTTCTAATGACAACCTGTGACAAAAGAAGAACTATAGTGCATTTATAGCTGTCAGTTTAGGAAGCAGACACTCAAAGGTGGCCAACGTGGGATATGAAAAGATTCAATTCAAAATACAGAAGATTTTATTTTATTTTAGAATAGGTTAAAAAGAAAGCAGTGAACTATATTTGCCAGTTTCCTCAAGTAACCTCAATATAGCCAATCATGGAGAATACCTATGATAGGAAAAAGATATTGGCATGGTTGGTATGTTTCTCTGGAAAAGTTGATTATATAATCATTGTGCTCACAATCATGGCATGGAAGGGGAGAATATGAGAAGGGATATGGTATTTGCCCCCCCAAATACTTATTTTTTTAAAGAAATTGCCCTCTGGTTTGACACTGACATTTTCAGGTCTAGGAAGATTTAGGACTTGGCAAAGAAACATTGAGTTTCATACATTTTCCCTTTCATCGTTCATGTTTTTAGAATAAGATTTTTTTATTACAATAGATGAGTCTGCCATAGTGTTAGAAGAAAAAGCTAGATCACATTCTCCTTCAATGGGTGTGCAATATCAGGGGCACAGAGGACCTTTGAGAAATGTATTTCTTGTTTCTGAATTGAGCCCACCTCAACAGCAGTCATTCTTATACTTAGTTGATCAGTTCTCTAGAAGATGGGAGTTTAGATGAATGGGCTTCACTCTAAGAAAGTCCAGTACATGAACCCTAAAAGAATAAATTAATACAGTGAGCATTAGTCATAATGCTCATACATGGTGGGGCCCAGAAATTTTGATGGCATCAAACAGGGGGTGATGTTGTGAGGTCCATGAAGAAGACAGCCCAGTTTGATGGCAACCTAGAGCCTCCCGGTGGCCCTATTCTGCTCTGGTTTAATCATCTCTGGGAATGATTTAGGGGCTCGAAGCCTATGTTTAGTTGTGTTAGCAGTCCCAAGGGATTGGAACTGCCATGTTGTTTTCATCTGTCCTAAGGACTGAAAATGAGAAGAACCGTGAGTCACTGTGGTTATGGCTTTATCTCTGTCTATGTGACCCCAGCCTTTCCTCAGCACAGTGGCAGATGTCTGGAAAGGTCCGCCAGCCACAGTGGCTCCCACCTACCCAGTGGCCCTCAGAGCTGCTGTCCCTGTCCCTCGTGCCTCTGACCCCATCAGTATCCTTCTCACCTTTGTCAGTGCCCCAGCCTCACCACTTCCTTCTGATGCTGAGTTTCCAAGCTGGCTGTCTGGAGCTCCAGGCAGCTGCAGTGAGTCCAGGGGTCATTTTCAGAGACCCACAGGGACTGGGCAGCATGGGAAGATGTGAGGAAGGCTGAGCTCCGCTTTCCTTTCCTTCCCACGCAGGGGAATAAGGCTGCCTTCCATTAGACTTCCGGTGTCCCCCTCTTCACTGCTCCCTCCCACTGCCAAGATTAAAATGTTGGGTCCCTGCCCCATCTCTCAGCTTGAACCTAGAGAGACAGAGAAAGGAAGCCATTCATATGTGCACACAAAACCATGTCAAAATTTGTGCAATCACTGCCTTTTAGTGTATGTATTTCTGCAGATCTTTAGGGAATACATAGTTCCACGTAAGTTAATTTTGTGTATGAATAAAGGCAGTCCCTCAAGAGATCCAATGTTTTTATAAATAATTCTTACAATGAAAATCTCTCTAAAGTGTATGCTGTTCTACTCAGCTTTATTAGCTTTGATGTTTCATAGTTCATCTCTGTGATTGTGATTTGTATTTTCATAAGGACAGAGGATTTTTCGGAGCCAATTGTGATTTCTCCATGTGTGACAAATGACAGTGAGCTAGAAGACCTTAGGCTTCTTGAGGTCCCGCTTTAGGTTTTTAGAATTTCCCTGTTTATGTTCCTCGTTGACGCTTCCCACTATCACCGCTCCTCGGAGCACACACACTTCAAACAATCAGCATCTCCTGACAATTCCACTGACTGTATTAGCACAGTATTCTACAGGCTGGAAAGCTGAATAAAAATCTTTACATCTTGCATCAACACTGGAAGAGGGCACAGTGTCTTGTGGCAGCCCCTCTCTGCGTGCATACCCCTGAGTGTTCATCCCCATACCGACTCCAGACTTGATCCGGTGGCTTGCTTCAACCAATATGCCAGACATGAGTGACATTGTGCCACTTTGGAGTCCAGACTCTAGGAGCCTTACACCTTCTGTTCTCACCCTTCCAACCTCCAAGAGGAACTCAAGAAACAGTGTGGGCCGCCCTCCTGGAGGGTGGGAGTCACACAGAGGGAGAGCTCCAGCCACACAGCGGGGGGACCATGTTACGCCATCCCCGAAGTTAAGCCACCAGACTCCAGCTGTGTACATTACTCTGGGCAGGACCCACAGAAGAACTGCCTAGCTGTGTCCCACCTAGATTTCTTGCCCATCGTATTAGGAGAAATAAAGTAGCTGTGGTTGTAAAGGCTGTGTTTGAGGTGGCCTGTTACACGAGAGTAGTTATCTGCTGCAGGTGACCTCTGGCACTTGCCTGGTTTTTAGTGTAAGGCTTTTGAAATACCCATGTGGCCACTGAGGCAGCTTTGCTTATTCACATTCAGAAACAATGTACAGCCTTGTGTCCCTGCCCTCAGGAGTAAGGCTCCCTTGTGAAACTTCAGCACTGAGAGAACTTTGATAGCTCCCCTGGGTAGGTGCAGCCAGGGTTTGCACAGGATCAAAGTGAGGAAGAGACCTACCCTTCATCCAGCGCTCAGTCCTAATGGCACAGTCACACGCGACAGCTAAAGCTGCCGTCAGCCATGAGAGATGCTGTCAGAGCTCTCCCTGAGACACAAACAGCAGCGCTGAGGGCAGTAGGCATGGCATGATGAAAACTTCAGAGGACCCGAAGTCAGTTTCCCTGGGGACAGTGAGCAATCCCAGGGGCCCTGCTGTCTACCGCCTGCTCCTCTGGAACGCCCTCTGCACAGCCAGCCCCACGTGATCAGGTGGTGAGGCTTCTGCTGGCCAAGCAGGCATCAGGCTGGAGCCTCCGTGTTCAAGGCATAAAGAGCCATGAGAAGAGGGTCATCAGCCAGGCATGGTGGTGCATGCTTGTCATCTCAGCACCTGTGGAGGCTGAGACAGAGTCACAAGTTCAAGCTCAGCCTGAAAAAATTAGCAACTTAGTGAGATTCTGTCTCAAAATAAATAAAAAATTATTTTTAGATGGCTGGAGATGTAACTCAGAGCAAAGGCCCTGGGTTAAATCCCCAGTACTGGAGAAGGAGGAGGAGGAGGAAGGGGTGGATGAAGAGGAAAAAAGAAGAGGAGGAGGAGAAGAGGAAGAAGGAGGAAGAACAGTTCAATTGCTAAGCCCCAGTACACCTTGCTGCAAGGATGTACTGAGCCTGCCCCAGACTAGGATAGTAGCTGTGCTACCAAGGAACCCAGCTGACAGGAAGTGTAGACTGGACTCCTCTGGGGTCCAGAGAACAAAGACAAAGCTTAGCTCACATCTGCAGAGGAGGGTCTGTTCCTGTAGACGTGAACCCCCAGGACTGGAGATAGAGACTGGAAGACGAAGCAGCTGTGGCTAAGGGTTTCATCTGCAGCCCACTAGTACTCACCATGCAGTCCCCACCGTGCACCTCCTAACCAACTTATAGAACCTGCTGGAGCCAAAGAGGAGGTTAGCGATGACTGACCTCTTGGACCCTCAACTTCCCAGGTGCAATAATTGTATTCTTCTTCTTCCCTTTCTGTACCTCACCAGCCATGCCTGAGAACTAGCAAATAATTCCCAGCTAACCCTGAGCCCGCAGTCTCTGCCCATAGCAGTAAGGGCCAAGAGGCTACCAGTAAAGATTACTGCATTGGCCTTCAGCGTCTATCATAGAATCAAAATCATTGTTGATTAGGAATCTCATGCTCATCAACGCCGACTTCTCTCAGGCATGACCAGAATTGGTTGACTATACCTACCATACTCACTATCAGATATTCCATTTCTGGCAGTTAAAAGAAGTCCCAGGAAGTGATCTATGTGCATGCATTCACCAGCAGGTAGGTCTTATGGCATCTACCTGCCAGGCACAGAGATCAGTACCAGAACCTCAATGAAACAAGCAACAAAAATGCTTGTCTTCAAGGATGTTAAAGTTTAGTGAAAAAGACAATAAACTACTAAGTAAGTTAACTTCAAACAGATGGCCATAAGTGCTGTGGAGAAGACAAGGCAGGGAAAGGTAATAAAATAATCTTCTACAGGTAGGAATGCAATTTGAAGAGTAAAATCAGAAAAGACTAGAAAGAGTTGGAAGTGAACCCAGGGAATGAATGAGGTAATATGTGCTTGCTATCTGGGAAGAGGCTTACAGGAGCAGAAAGGTCAACTGCAAAGGCCCGGGGCAGCACATGTTTGATGAGCTTGAGAAACGCCACGGAGGCTAGAGTGTCTGCAGCTAGGGTGGGAGTGCAGGTCAGGTAGACTCTGCAGGCACTGTGAATGCCAGGGCTTTTGTTCCACTAAGGGGATGAAGGTGGCTGAAGATGGAGTTACAGGGTGTGATTTGCATTTTAAAAGCCTCTCTCTGCCTTCATGCTGAGAGCCAAGAGATGTTATTCTGAGTAAGCCCCCAGAACTAAAAGCAGAGTCTCACCGACAGGCGACAGGCTCCTGGGAGTTCAGCTCCCCCTGGTTTCCTCCTGATGGGCACCCAAAACTCTGAGGCATTCTCCCTTTGACTACCACTCCGCATTCTCAAGGCACTCTTGCCTTTCCAGGCCACTCCCATTCCAGTTCTGGAGCTTGCAGTCCCACCACCACCTCCAAGGTGTTACTGTCAGTTTGCCTGACCCCTGACCCTTTGCGGGCCAGCCTAGGACTGCACACAGGTGTTGCATCCTGACTGCCACGCCATGTGCTCTGGTGACGGCAACTTTATCACCTGGGCTGTCCTTTATGGCAAGATCAGCCCATCAAAATACAAGCACACTCTTTATGCCTTCACCCTGCAGTAGCCTTTGGCACGACTTGATGTTTTGTAGACACTGAGAGGCTTAGGCATGTGCATGCCGATCCTAGAGTTGAGACTTGGACGAGTCCACACTTCAAATACTCCATCCTGCTTTCGGTTCGACTCACTTCTAGTTTTGTGAATGTGGTTCACATGTTCGCATTATTCCTTTCTGCTGTAGGCAAATACAGCAGGATGTTGGCTGTGTCCCCAGGTTACTTTTAATTAGCTTAGTAGACAGTTTGCTGTGTATTTTGTCATCCAGTCAGGTCCACAGAATCATTCTACCGAGATCCATATTGGTTGGCATCTTTGTCTGTTTCCCATAGGTAAAGAACTTCCACTTTCTGCAATGTTTTTGGTAATGTTATAACTGACATTTTTTTATATTACTGCATTACCACTCACTTCATTTTAGTAATTTCATGTGATGAGCACTCAAATGATCCAGTTAGCGCTCCTCAGAACCCTCTAGATCTGAGTGGTTACCTGTGGGGACTGAGAGCCAAAGGACCTGAGAGTTTTCACTTCTTCCTAAGGAAGCAGGGGTCTCCAGGCAGCTGACAGATCCTTTCAACTCCCACAGCCTGCCTCACTGTGTGCACAGCACCGGGATAGGACGCTCAGGATGTCCACAAAGGCAAAGACCACTTCTTCTCTCTCTCTGCTGAGTCTTCCGCACCTGTCACCCCATAAGGAAATGGCCAAGAACTGTCCTAAAGCCACCAAATCTGTGTGCGCCTCACCTCTGGTGCTCTTCTTACCTCAGCTTAACAGACTCCTGCTATTAGAGTTTCAGTAAAGTAAAATTTTTAGGAAGACTTAATAAACAGTCGGTGCCCTGCAGTTTTATGAGTATGCAGTGTTTCGCTGAAACGATGAAGGCTGGACAGGAAGAAGCAGAATGCTGTATGATTTACGATTTCCGAATAAAATATCTCCAATGGCTCCTTATAAACTCTGTACCTCCCGCTGGTGTTCTTCACAGGGATGTGATTAGTGACCCGGGACCGCTCCTAAAGTTGTCTGCTAGCTGTTTAAGTTATGGGAATTGAAAGATTCAATCTCTAGTCAATAAAATTTCATTACATTCCTCAGGGCCCTGGCATGGACCTGAGCAGAGAAACGAACTGGAGCCCAGCGAGGGTGCAGTGGCATGGATAGTGCTGAAGAAACCAATGATGATTCATCTGAATGGAAACAGGTTTCTTTAGTGTCAGATTTACAGACAGGACAGTGACCCTGATTCAGCCACAGTGGGTATTACGGGCGCTGGACTGTGCTGTGTACTTTCCTATTCCAAGGGTGTCTCCACTAACGGGAAAGTCTTAATAGTGATCATTTATTTTGTATTTTTTCTGTCATCTCAAAATAGTTCTGGGTTTGCGTTTATTTATCTCTGAAGAAGGTCATACTTAGCAAATGGATCTTGCCGTAGCCGTACGCTTCCTCTGCCTTTATTCAGATATAAACATAGTGACAATGTCTGTGCCCAGTCATTGGGGTGCTTAATTCGTTCAACAGATATTTTCTGAACACCCTTCAGGTGCAGATAGAGAACGAAGCCCCAGCCCTAGCTAGTGGGGTGGGGTAGACCCTGAGTGCAGACAGAGTGAACTTCAGGGTATCTATGTGGAGGAAAACAGAGGTTAAATGGGGTCTTAGTCCATGCTGCTTCAAGGCTGGGTAATTTATAAAGAACAGAAATGTGTTTGGTTCATACTTCTGGGGCCGGGAGGCTCAGGCTTGAAGGAGAGACCAGAAGAATTGCGAAGGGAAAGGAAGCGGAGGGGCAGGGAGGGAGGAAAGGTGGAGCCCTTTGAACCTATTCACCCATTTAAGGCTCCACCTCCCAACACTTGCATGACTTCAGGTTTCCAGCACATAAGCTTAGGGAAGGGGACATTCAAACCCCAACAAGTAGGACATGGAGGGCATGGGAAGGAAAGAGGAATTTGTCATCATCAAGATTTCATTACGATGAAGTCAGGGCAGAGGCTGAGAGAAGGGAGGGAAGACGGTGGGTGTGGGAAGCACAGGGCTGGGGCCAGGGCAGTGGGGAGCCAGCGCAGCCCTCAAGTGAGGTATAGTGGAGGAGCTGAAGAGCAGGAGGAAGCAGGGCTGGAGAGGCTGGAGGTCAGGAGGCCATGTGAGGCAGTGAGGGCCAGATCATGGGAGGCTCTGGAATTCCTCGAAGAACCTGGCTTGCTGTGGAAACTGGAAAAATCTGCAAGGCTTGGGTTGCTGAAGTGAGACAAACTAACTCAGGCTTTGGAGGATGCAGCTTGGTTGTTATATGGAAAAACAGGCAGAGGAATGACTTGAGTAGGTGGTGGCGGCCCCCGTGGTGACCGGCAGGGGGACAGTGGGGTGGCCATAGATGTGATCTAAGTGATTCCAGTGACTTGGCCGTTTCATGTGTGAGTGTTTGCACTTTCCTGCCAGAACACAGGCTCTTTCCCGTTTTAACGTAGGTCTGTGTCAAGGCTGCATAGCTGGTCAGTGGCGGACGCTTGCTGGTTGCTCCCTCTTATCTCTTCTGGCTTCCTGCCTTCCAGGTGGAGAGCATTTCTTCCTTAGACTTTATTACCTGTGATCAGTGATGTCATTTGCAGGTGACAGAATGTGTAGTATCGTCGCAGCAGCTGCACCCGTACAGATGTGTGGGTGAGCACTGAGATCCAGGCATCACAGAAAGATGAGGGTGGTAGGTGGGGTGATTTGTACAGATCTTGGAATGGCAAAAATGAGGGCCGGCTGCCCACAGGCTGCAGAGCCGGAAGGAGCAAGTGAGGCAGCAACTTGTACGCAGCAGTGCGTGGAAGCTACAGAATGTCACAAGGAGATTGGAGAGATAATTATTATAAGGACTCACTTCTCCATTTTTTAATTACCAAACTATAAAAGCTGTGAAGCGTGTGTGTCCTGTAGTTCCGGGTGTTATCAGTGTATCTTACCTGTATCATGAAGATGGCGCTTCACCGGCCCACGGAGTGTGTTCCAGGGACAGGCAGGGTCTCCCGTTCTCCTCTGCTAGCAGTGTACTGTCTTTCCCTACTAACAGCTGTGGAAAGTGCTGCTGGCCACCTGGTGGGCCTCCTGACGGTCAGACCCCTACAGAGGCCCAGGTAGCTTCGCCAAGGGTGAGAGCACATGGCCTGTTGGGCACAACCTAGAAAATTAGGTCCACCACCAGGGCCATAGACTTGCCTCCCTTGTCAGTCTGGTTAGCCACGCTGTCCTCCTGCCTCCTGCTGCAAAGATGTGTGTGGCCATGCGTTCTACCAGCACTGTTTTATACCCAGACCAACAGGGATATCTGATAAGTTTCTTACAGAATTATTTCAGCCCTTGTTTGACTTCTTCCTCCGCAGCTCTTGGATCTTCCACCATTCTGCTGCAGACCTGTGGCTCACTTCTCTCCTTCCCACATCCTTGGCTTCTTCCCACCCTCTGGAAGACAAGCCCTGGGGTTCCTCTAGGTCTTTCTCTTACTCGCTGTCAATATAAATGCTTAAATGTCTTTCTTTAGCTGATTAATGTACATTTTTGTGGAATTTTAAAATCATATCTGACTGACCCTTAGAAGTCACCTAATGCAACACCTTATTTTAGACAAGAAAAATGCAGATTTTCTGAACAAGGCCAGGGTGAGGCCCAGACCCTTAATTAAGTATTTCATTGCCAATGATTTAATCAGTATTGTCATAATATGAGCTGTAAAGAGAGCCTACAAATAACTTCAAACCCCAACAACCCACAAGCTGATTCCAAATACAAGTAGAAATGCAAAGGACCCCGCACAACCTGAGCAATCTTGAAAAAGAAGAGCAAGTAGAAAGACGGGCACTTCCAGCTTTCAAAAGCTGCATAGAGCAAGTGTAAAGACAGCATCCTCTGGTCTGAGAAGCAACTCATGGTTCGGGGAACAGGAGGAGAGTAGTCCAGAAACAGATCGAGATGTCTGTGATGATCAGGTTTCAGCAAGTGTACCGAGACTGCTCTTGAGGACAGAATAATTTCTTCAACAAGTACTGTGGGAACAAGCAGCTATCTAAAGAGTGAAGTTGAATCCATCACACCACATACAAAAATCAACTCCAAATGGATCAGAGACCTAAAGCAGTAATACTCTTAGAAGGAAGCACAGTGGGAAATAGTCATGATTTTAGATTAGGCGATAGTTTCTTAAATATGAAATAAAAAGCTCAAAGACACTAAAGAAAAATAGATAAATTGCACTTTATCAAAATTAAAACGTGTGTATGTTAAGAGAATGAAAAGATGACCCACTGGAAAGAAGAAGTGTCTGTAAATTATATACTTAATAAGAGTCTAGTATTCAGAACACATAATGAGCCTTTCAAACTCAACAATAAAAACACTAACAATCCAATTACTAAAAGTGAGCAAAGGATTTAAGTAAACATTTCTGCAAAGAAGATGTACAAATGGTCAATAAGCATGTTTTAGGGCAAAGAAACTGCAATTTGTTACTGCAGTTTTAGGGCAAGGTCCCAGCTCTGAGGGTCTCAGTAGACCCAAGGACCGGTTCTGCCACCTATCCAAGATGCCAGTGGAAGAGACAAGGAGTGGTGAAGGTAGGAAAGGAACTTTAATCAGTACAGCTCTACAAGGAACACAGAGGACCCACGTCCTCAGCCCTGTCTGTGTGGTACTGACGTGAGCCCCCAGATTATATAGGAAAGGGAGGACC
This sequence comes from Fukomys damarensis, assembly GCF_012274545.1. Taxonomy (NCBI): domain Eukaryota; kingdom Metazoa; phylum Chordata; class Mammalia; order Rodentia; family Bathyergidae; genus Fukomys; species Fukomys damarensis. Next base: position 13,463,879 of record NW_022900922.1, on the reverse strand, counting down.
ATAAGAGTTCCTAGTCAGTCTTGGTCATACTGTGATCTAGTATAATCTCAGAGTTGGTCAGAAGGGACCTTATTATTGGCAGAAATAAGAATGTTGCTATTGCCTGTAGGATAGCTTCAACCTGTTACATTTACCAATCAGACCTGTTTTTCCTGGAGTCCAAGGTGTCTACAAGAAAGAATGACTCAGAACAAAGGAGACAGGTACAAAATTGAGTCAGATATGCCAAAGTTTTATCCTGCTCTTAGTCATCTACTAGGCATCTGCAGGCTCAAACAAATCATCAGTGCTTTTTAGCAAAAGCAGCCTCTAAGTGGGCCAGGGATTTAGTTCAGTGGTACTGCTGCCTGCCTCACAAGAGCAAGGTTCTGAGTTTGATCCCCAGTACCCCCTGCCAAAAGCAGCCTCTAAGTACTTATTGCAAGACCTAAAAAGTGTTGACATCATTTATTATTTTTTGTTTTGTTTTGTTTTGTTTTGTTTGGCTTGGTTAGGTTTGGTTTTTGAAGCAGGGTCTCACTATGTACTTGAGACTGACCTGGAACTCACTATGTAGCCCAGGCTGATCTGGAACTCACAGTAGTCCTCCTCCTGCCTCAGCCTCCCAAGTGCTGGGATTACAGGCGTGTGCCACCACACCTAGCTGAAATCATTTATTATTAAGGAATTGCAAATCAAAACCACAAGGAGATACTATTTTCACCCAGTTTGAAGATTAGAATAAAATCTTCTAAAATCTAAAAACAGAAAGCAGTTGGCAAGGGTATAAGGAAATTTGAAACACTCATTTTTTTTTTTTTCTTTTGTGAGAAGGTTAAATGTTGCAGTCACTGTGGAAAATACTTTGCTTCTATGGCATTTGGACTTTGTGTTGGGTTCTTAGCACAGAGTATCTAAATCTCTACAAATTCCTCAGTGAGAGAGGTGAGAGGAGTGTCTTTTATTGCTCATCATAAGCCATTTTCTAGCTCACCTTGAGTGTATGCTACGGTTGACTTTGGAGGATGGAGGATGGTTTCCATGGGAACCAATTATGCGACTAGAGGGTTGGAACTTTCCGTCCCTAGACCTCTGGAAGGGGAGAGAGCCTGAGGACTGATTCGGCCACTATGGCTGGTGATTCAGTCCACCATGTCTATCGAATGGAGCTTACATTAGATCCTCAAAGGTCAGATTTTCTGAGCTCTTCCAGGCTGGTGCACATGGAGAGGGGTGGCGAGGGGGGTATGCCTGAAGGGGCCAAGGGTGCTCTTCTTCACTTTATTATTATAATTGTTATTGTTATTACTAGTTCTCATCTCACAATGTCTAAGGCAGCCTCAAAAAGTTAAACATGGATTTATCATGTGCCCCAGCAATTCCATTCCTAGGTGTCTACTCTAGAAAGTAAAAAACACATATTCCCGTAAAAACTTGTACATGAATGTTCAATGCAGCAGTATTCGTAATGGCCAAAACATGAAAATAACCCAAGTGATGAGTAGATAAATGAACGAGAAGATCTGCACAATGGAATATTTGTTCTTTTACCACCAAAAGGAATAAAGTAATGACCCATGCCTTCATATGAATGAAACCCGAAAACATCCTACGTGAAAGAGGCCTACACTAAAGCCGCATAGCATAGGAGCCCAACTATATGACACGTCTGGAGTAGACAGATCCATGCAGAAAGGAAGTGAGTGGTGGCCAGGAAGTGTGGTAGAGGCACCGGGGAGGGACTGTGACAGGCGGGGCAGGGAAAGTATTTCAAATAAGAGTATGATGGTGATTATTGAATAACCCTGTGAATATACTACAAGCCACTTAATTGTACATTTTATTTTTAAAAAATTTTAGTAGTACATATTTGCTGTTGAAAATGATCACATTCATTGTGGGGAGTTGATATATGCATAAAACACATCTTAATGATTTTATTTCCCTTTCTTTGCTTATATTCCTTGAAGTGGTGAGTTTTATCTCAATAAAACACTATAAACTGGGCATGGTTGTGCAAATCTGTAGTCCCAGTACTCCAAGAGGCTGAGACAAGCAGACTACAAGTTCAAACTCAGCTTGCGGAACTTAGTGAGACCCTGTCTCAAAATTTAAAACAAAAAAACTTTTTTGAAAAGAGCTGGAGCTGCAGCCCAGTACAAAGGCTCTGGGTTCAATCTCCGGGACCACTCTGCAATCACACACTCCTGGGCATGCTTGGGTACCTCCTAAGGATTTCCTTTCTTCCCGACTTCTACTCCCGTGTCTTTAGTAACAGACTCCAAACTGCTCCCTTTTCTTCTTTTGCCTTCCGCTAAAAAAATAGGGCACCAAGCTCATTTTCCTACAGCTTTGCCCCAAATGTTTTTAAACCCTGTATGAACCCCTGCCACCACCAAAATACTGCAGGCTATGACCAGTTTACAAACTGCACACAGGGCAAACCTCCATTTGTAAGATGGCTGGTTGGAATTCTAGATACATCGTTGCGCCAGATATGATTCTCAGTTATAGGTCCAGGGTGGGTCCTCAGGCAACCCAGAAGAGCATGCCAAATCTTCAAATAACTGAAAGCGCCTCATAGCACCCGAGAACCTCATCATCACAATCCAGTGTCTTTGTGGGGAGATCATTTCAGCGCCTCCTGCTCCAAGCTGTGGTATGAGGTCCCACGTTCATAGGACCTGAGGGGCGCAGAGGCAGCACTGTGACAGCCAGTCTGTGTGTGTATGGATGTGGGTGTGGGGGTGGCTGATGTCCTTTCATTGCAACAGCAGAGCAGGCAGATACCAATTCCAGCCAGGCCTTGGTTTTCTTTGCACTGCCACCTCTTGCTGCTTTCCACCAGGCTTTCTGTGCTCTCCGTTATCCACTGTGACAACACAGCATCAAAGCTTCTATGCCTTCTGGGTTGGGACCACACTGGCGGGCTAGTAACTTGGTGCTCTTCCTAGCAGTGTGCCTTCGACTTGTTCAGCAAGCCCAGGGGAGGAGTAGACTTCTAACACGAATATAAAAATTCACATCGTAATTCATCAGAACTGATCTTATAAAATTTGGCCAGTTGTAGTTCACCTTTTCGTAACCTTGTTCTGACCTCACTGTCTCTGTAATCTTATGAACAAGACAGCATCTTGGAGAAGCAGTTCAAATGGTTCTCTACATTTAAAGAATGCTTGTAAATATCACTTCTTACATTATGTGATCCCAAGACTTCAATTCACTGAGCTAAAACCAGTCATCTGCATTGCAAATTCTCCACCAGGACAGAATAATAGAATACAGGGTCTCTGCAAGTAGGTGGTTTTCCTTCTGCTCTGATGCCTTAACAAAGGGGTTGCCTTATCCTGTATGTGAGAATTCCTTCCTTATGGAATCCTGAGCTGGCTGGCACCCTGCTGTCAAATTTGGTCCATTTTGTTCCTGTGGTATTTTACATAAATAATTGTTGGATCTGCCCATTTGGCCTCTATTAATCCATTTTGGCCTCCTAACCCAAAACAATTCAACCTTTCAAGAAGGGTTCGTTTATTCAGATCACTTATTAAGCAGGACAAAGAGGGGATGAAGACATTTTCCCCTCTCTTTGTTCCCCCTTATCTTTTGTGTGCCTCAGTTCTGGGCAAAGACGTGTTAGAGATCATGCTGAGCCAGGACACATAGGCCTTGCGATGGACCTTAGCTGGCAGCTTATTATTGCCTCCGTCTCAGCAAGACAGGATTGCTAATTCCCAGAGCACTCTCTGGTAGGGTGGTTCATGCTGCATTGTCTGGTGTGGCTGTGTCCTTGTTTAGGTTCTTACACCCTGGTTTCTTAACACCTACTCTATGTTGTTAATTTCTAATGCTTTGTGAGAGTGGTTTTAGTACAAACTGTTCTATTGTTCTCTGTCCTGGCCGGCTTCCTGTGGGACCCTCCCATTCTCTGCACCTCAGTATGTACTGCACACAATCTCTAATACAGAACTGTGCACAGAGGGCTCCACTGATGTCCATCTCACTGTCTTTGTGCCACAGTGCTATGAGACAGGCTTCCATCAAAGTCCCAGTGATTTCTTAGCAAAGGTTGAATACATTTTGGACTTCTCCCAAGAAACGTCTCATTCATGTTAGGCTGTGTTCCAAGCGCTACGTTCTTGTCATCAGAATAGCTGCCTGCTCTGAGCTTGGTGGGGATTTACCGTTCCCAGGAGGGAAAGCATCATAAGGCAAGAGGTAAAGTAACTTTCTATTACAGTTTATTTTAAAATAAGCAATTATCGCTTTAATGAGGCAATTTTGCTAATTGTTGGTCATAGAGGAGGGTGATGAGGAATAGACAAGATAACATAAATATGTGGGAGGTAGAGAGAGCAGGTTGTTCACAGTATTTTTTGTCTTGGAGATACGAAGTGCAACTGGGTGGCTAGGCTGACCAATGGGTCGCATTTAATTCTGTGCAGGTTGCCAAATAAATATCAGCCATAAAATCCTAAGTGCAATCAACATAGTCCAAAAGCTCAGGATACATAACAAAAACCAACATTTTCTTGCCTGTAATAAATTTTTATAGCTTAAAGTTCATGGCTTTAGGGCATGCTTACATATTTTTCTTTGTTTAAAGAATTACCCTAAAATAATTATGTGCTAGAAAGTGTGTCAGAGAACATTTCAGATGGTTTATGGCAAGAAAATGAACAAAGAAGATTCTCATGGATGGGTGGAATTCCCAGATTCTACACTTGTATTAGTCAGCTATTCCATTGCTGGAACACAATAGCTGATGCCCAAAACTTTAAGGAACAGAGTTTCAATTTGGCTTGCGATTTCAGTAAATTCAGCCTATGGTCAACTGTCTCCAAGGCAGGAATATCACAGTAGAGGGACTCAGCAGAACTAAGCTTCTCTGTTCATAATGGACTAGAAGCAGAGCAAAGGAGCAGTATCAAAAAGGAAGGAGCCAGAAACCATGTACAATACCCCAGGTCATAGCTCCATGACCCACCCAGACGTACTCTGGAGCATGCGTTACTAATCTACTAGGCATTCTCAATCAAATTAAGGTGACATATTATATCCAGACCTCTGAACTCCAGGTAGTTTTTCTACTGGTAGTTTTTCTACAGTAGTTTTTTCTACTGGGTCGTCATGTCTCTAGAATACAAAAATTTAGCTAGGAAATGAATTTCAGAAATGACAAACCCCCTGACCAGGATTCGGTTATACACTCTCTCAGCATCTTCAGATTGGAATACCTCTCTCAGTTTGTGTTTGGAGTTCTTCTTCCTGAAAAGGACCAGATGGCTCCCTGGAAGTGGAAGTCAGTCTAAATCTTCTGTGGCTAGGGCTCCAGAGGGCAGAATATAGGACACCAGCAACTTCAGGCAACTTCAGTCTAAATCTTATGTGGCTAGGGCTCCAGAGGGCAGAATATAGGACACCAGCAACTTCAGGCTTCTGCCCATGTTCTGTAGAAGCTCCTGGGTTTTGTGCTTCTAGTGAAGGCTTTGCCAGGCTAATCCAAAGAGTTTTTCAGCTTCTCCCACGAGTCTGTGGCTTCAGTATCAGCAAGGCATGTATGTGTGCAGAAGTGAGAGGCAGAAAGGGGGTATTCCCCACCTAGCCCTGTTATTAGAAATTAGCCATGTGAAGGTCTTCATGATCATCAACTTGGGGCTTCATGACTTTTTATTTTCCTAGTCCTATTGGGGTTTTTGACTGGCCATATTTAGAAATAAGTATTTCTTGAGCAATTCGTGCTATGTCCCCTACTGACTTGCAGTTTTAATTGGAATGAGATCATTGTTTTAAGCCTGTAAACCAATACAGCAAGCAATTTTGATTTTTTGGGGGGGTACTAAAGATTGAACTCAGGTCCTTGTGCTTCAAGCAATTTTGATATGCGATTTCTGTCTGGGCTATCTTAAACCCAGCTGTCAGTATACCCATCCTTTAAAGATTTACTTTTGTTTGAAGGATATAAAAGTCGTAAACCTAGCAATGGTTTCCTCTGGAATCTAGGTCTTTCTCCCCTGTTCCATACTTTAAGAAAGGCAGGGGTTATGTTATTAATAAATTCCATGCTGATTTTAATGTGATGTCTTGGTCTTGTAGGGAAGTTGTCTCTGTACTGTGACTCATGCTAATTCCATTGTGATTCTGACTGTGCTTTGGGGAGTTTCAATTGCTACTTGATTCTAAGCAAGGACATTGGTGTTTGGCATAACTATTAGGTTAAGCCATGAAAGAACACCAGTCTCGTCTGTCCAAACCAGTCAGGCATCAGCAATTTTGTGTGCTTTAAGCAAAGAGGATGTAGGATGCTTAAGATCAGAGGCATCTTTTTTTGTTTTTCGTATTCTTTCATCACAGCATTCTAGCATGGTGCCTGGTGAAAAGTATTGGAAAATGGGTGAATGAATGAATGAATGAATGTGTTTTTCCCCATTGAAATTACACGCAGTTATAGTTTAGGATCTGGATGTGTCTCTGTGTGCTACATCTGTCTCCTTAAAATGGGATGATGGTCCTGCATTACACACGTAATGAGTTCTGGAAACCACATGCTGTCCTTTCAGTTCTGGTGAATGAGAAATAAGAGGGACTGAATGTTGGAGTGAAATTAAAAATGTCATTCCCAGGAGCTTGAGCCTTACTCCACTGCCAACTGCAGTTATCAGTGGGGTTTAAAGCAAAAACAAAAACAACCATAACAAAACAAAAGGGCCAGGGATTTAGCTCAGTGGTGCCATTGCCTGCCTTGCAACTGCAAGGACCGGAGTTGGATCCCTGGTACCAAAAAAACAAACAAACAAAACAAAACAAAAAAATAAATAAATGAAGCAAAAAAGCATCTTAAGTTTAGGCTAGTTGAGTATATCTGTATTCTTTTAGGGAAAAATCTTCCTTTGATGGACAGAATGATAATATTGAAAAGAGAGGTGTGCTTGTCTTTAGAAAAAGGATAATTTATTTGCATTCAGTCCTACAAAATCATTCACATAACCCAATGTAATCTTGATTAGATATGATTAACAATTGCAGATTGCCTGATTGCTGGTATGTCTTGTCTGGGATGTATTTATAGATAATAAAAGATTTATCTGGTTGCAAATACCAATTTCAGATAAAGAGTGGTTGGCTATTCTGCTGAAAAGCCCTGTCACGTGTCGTGACAGCCACAGTGAGTAACAATAGTTTAGGAGAGTCTACTTAGAGATGCGGGAAATGGGAGGTGGTGTGGAGGATAGAGAGAGTCCACAGGGCCAGACCCTGCCTACTTCACAGCTTTACCCTGCCCAGCAGGAATTTCTAACTACTAGCACTGCATTGTCAAAAAGGGAGACTGACTCCTTACAGGCATTGTCAAGTAGATCCCTCTAAGTATAATAAATTGTAATAAATTTCTTCCCCCCTCCCCCTCCCCT
>NW_022900922.1:13448726-13456336 GCF_012274545.1 Fukomys damarensis | reverse complement strand
CTCTCCCTCTCCTTCTTCCTCTCCCTCTCCCTCTCCCTCTCCCCCTCCTTCCCCTCTCCCTCTCACTCATCCCTCTCCCTCTTATCATTGTCTTTTGGGAACTTTTTGAGCCTGGCCAGTGAAGCTGACCAGCAGGGAGACCAGTCTCCGCCCTAGTGCAGGTAGTGGAACCACGGAAATAATCACATGCACACACACAGCAGTGGCACAGAAGGGACACCATGAAATGCTGGCCCTGGCTGGAAAGGGGTTATTTTCAAAGCTTCCTGATGCAGTGTGGGACTGCATTGTAATCTTAAATTAGCCCCAACTGTGATTAATTGTGAGTTAATACGTAACTGCTTGGTAGTTCTGGGAAACTAGATAAAAACTATAACAAACATAGAGACCCAAAGTAAATCACTCCACTCCTTGTTTGCCCGTAACTGAATGTTCTGAACACCACAATCTATGAAACAATGGGTAATCGATCTGCTGACCATTAGTACGTTACGGTCGAGTACATGATTGATGACCACTTGCCTTTGTCCCCTTCCTGTAAGTTTTGAGTGTTAACTCCCCCCATAGCGCCTTATAAAAACAGCCTCTGACTCTGAGCTAGTTGCCTCTCTGAGCTACTTGGCTCCGGGAGTGCCATCTGGCCAGACTAATAAAGGTCTGTTTTCCAGCTAGTCCGGAGTCCGGACTCTGAGCTAGTTGCCTCTCTGAGCTACTTGGCTCCGGGAGTGCCATCTGGCCAGACTAATAAAGGTCTGTTTTCCAGCTAGTCCGGTGTGTTCCTTCCTGGGTGATTCTCGCTGCTCGTCAAGCTCCTGGAGCAATTGCTAGGCTATAGGCCCAGTATCCTGGAGGCCCTTTCAGCTGTTCAAGCTCCTTGGAGTGGAAGTAAGGCCCGGAGGTCTTACAGCACCACCCGGGTGTTCAGGGGCTCAAAAGTTCAATGCATAACTTCATTTTCGCTTTATTTCACTGCTTCTTTTAATTACACAAATGATACTTGAGCACATTTCCAACAAGAGAGAGTCACCTGATACAAAAATAGGTATAACTAACCAAACCCCTGCTCCTTCCCAGAAAGATCCACTCTTACTCCTTTGATCGGTGACCATGTAGGCCTCTGTTCTATTTATTCACACCACTTTACACCCAGAAAGACATGGATCTCGGGGTAGGGTGTATATTTAAATGGCGTTCTGCCCCGTGTATTATTTGATAACTCACTTTTTTCACTCACTCTGCCTTAGATTCCTACATCCCTCTATTACTCTGAACTTGGTGCATAGGGACAGCAGAGCCACGTTTAGCCCAAGTCACTTGGTACTGGTTAATTGTTTTCCCCAGGCGGCATTAGTGCTCATGTTGTCCCCTACATTGCCTGCACTGAGCTTGCCCCAGGGACCACTTCACTGGGCTTGCTCTCTTCTTTTCTTTCTTTTCCAGTACTGGGGATTGAACTCAGGGTCTTTGCACTAAGCTATATCCCCAGGACTTTTTATTTTTTATTTTGAGACAGTGTTTCACCCAGTCACTAAGTTGGCCAAGCCAGGCCCCAACTTGTGATTCTCCTGCCTCAGCCTCCAAGAGTACAGGCACCCAGCTGAGGCTTTCTTTGGCTGTGAGACACAGGCACCTGCCTCATTAGCACCAAGCACAGAAACTGTTCCATGCCCTGGTGCCGCCCCTGCAGGATCCTGTCGTTGCCACTTCCAGCAGCACCGAAGTGGCCAGGACCGGCAAGAAGTCTTCTCCTGGAGACTTCAGTTCTATGACCATCCTTCTAGGTCAAGGACTGCCTTCCTGTGAGCTCTTCTCTATCTTGCCTTACTGGCAAGTCCCTGTGCAGAAACATCTGGAAGAATTTATCAGAGTGGGTAAGGAAGGGTACCAGGAGAAAGTTGAAAGTTATTTTCCTCTTAAGACCCTCATTTAACCCTTCCCTCCCTCAGAACCCTTAGGCCAGGTTGCTGGAAAGTAGAGAGTTTCCCAGGGAGGCTGTGCTGTGACAAGGCAGTGTGAGAAGCCTCATCTGACAAGCAGGATGCAGACCTGTTGCATTTGGAATGAGAAGTGATGTGCCTAAAAATGATGGTGGAGGCGGTGTCCACCCACTCCGTCTTACATGGACCTCGCTCCATCCATGTGTGCTTCTAGACTAAGCCTGTCACCTGTGAGCTCTCTTCCCTGGGGATAAAGTCGTAAGTCTTGGCTTTCCTTTGCCCCTCAGAGCTTTTCCATCATGGGAAACTCATTTAACACTTCTGGCCCTCAGTTTCCTCGTTTGGGAGGGAACTGTCAGGTTTTCACATGAAGTCAGCATGTGACCGCGCAAACATCAGCCCTTTTAAACTGCCACACACCCAGCCCACAGGACTGTCAAGGACAACATGGATGACACTGAACTGCAGTTCTCCACAGCCTGCTTCCAGCACCTCTTTGCCAGCACGTGTATTTGAGATCACAAGGCTTTGTCTGACCCCAGACAACTTTCAGACAACTGCTTTTGAGCTGCTTCCAGAAAACTTTCTTGGCTCCATTCAGATGAGATAATACATCTATGAACACTGCAGATGGAAAACTACCATGCGATATTGGCGTGACAGCTGGCCTGGTCCTTCCTGCCTCCCCCAGTGTCACCCTCCTTATCGTTTTCCAGCCCTCTGGCATTTCACAGACAGAGGCCAAGCCCTTTCCTTTCTGTGCTTTGTCTCCTAACATGGCCTAAAGCCCCACGGGACATGCAGCAGGCACCTTTGCATGTGTGTGTGTCTGTGTCTGCAGCAGGGGACCCCTAGAGGAGCTGCAAGCTGCTTGCTTCTCTGAGACAAGGGTAGAAAGTCTGTCCTCTGCTGTCCAGACCAGAGCCTGCTAGGTACCCTCCACGCAACTCACAAGGGAAAAGCAGTCCAGCTGGGGCAGAAGGGAAATGCCAGCCTCTGAAATATGCTCTGGGCAGAAACAGCAGCCAGTTACCCGACATCTTGCTATTTCCCCTGTGCACATGGTGACAAATCAATCAAAACAGGGTAGGATGTGCAAGAAAAACTGGAAATGTGTTGGAAGGGGAGCTGCAGCTGAGGGATGTTTTTGCCAGATGCAGACACGCTAGCCACGGACAGAGCTTGCTCTTCAGCTAGTCCTTTCCAAGCAGCCGACCACCCAGGCAGCCTATTGGCCAACAGAGATCCTGCAGAACGGGGCTTGAAATTGTTCTGTGCCCAGGTCCTGGTCAGGCTTCCCAGAGGATAGGTGCAAAGCACAGTCCCTTGGGTCTGGTTTCCTGGCAGAGCTTTTGTCTTCACCTCTGGGCAGGGAACCATCGCCTAGAACTTGACTCCATTCTTTCCATACATAACCTCAATTTAGTGGGAAAGTTAGAAGCCTGTTATTTTGAAGACAGATGAGGAGTCTATACCAGTTTATCCCCTGCCTTTATTTCCAGAGGGAAATCTCCTAATGACATTCACGTCCCCGGTCCAAGTGGAACTGGTGGGAATGATTTGTTTGATTTTTAAATCCTTCCACTTCATGCTCTGTACAATGAATTATTTGAAGCTGGACTTACCTAGTAAGAGCAATGTGTCCATGGCAATCTCTCAAGCAGGGCCTGATCACTGCTATCAGACAGGCCATCCTGGGTGCCACAGGCGATACCCACTTGGTGCCTGATCCTCTTAGTCCATGGTTTCCATGGAAACATCATGTAATTGACGATTCATTTCATGGTTGAGCACTACCTCACCATGAGAGGGACTGTGTGCTGACCTGAACCCCAGGTCTCAGGGCTTCTGATTGTCAAACCCACGTCTGTCCCAGCTGAACTACATGGTAGCCTTGGCCCCTGAGCTCCTGAGGTTTGGTGGGCGTCTCATGGTGCCCACAGCAATCACAGAAGTAGGGTTTATCTGAACAGTACAGGGAGGGCAGATGATGGCAGGAGAGATCATACTCTCTCTCTCTTTCTCACTCTGCCTGCATGCACAGACAGATATGCAGATTGGTATGCGTGCTTAGCTGGGCTTACCTGCCTCGTCTCTCACCTGTGTAAGTGTTCCCAGGGCCACAGTTGATGTTTACTATATTCCCTCCTTTCTTTTCTCGCTACACCTGGCACTCACTTCATACCTACCCTCAACTGGTATCTCTGCGTGTGACTTCCACTCTCATTCCTGAAAAGCATGAATCTTTAAACCTGCCTCTTTTAGGTTACTATCATTTTCCCACTAAACCCTCCTGTCAGATATGAAATTGCCTCTGGAGAAGAAAAGTGCAAATGATGATGCTAGGAAACCACAGAGAGATTGTAGAGGAAGAGCTGGGGCTGAGGGAGCTAATGACGGCCAACTGCTGAGAGAGGGGCCAGGCATCAGGCCTGGGTGTGGAGAGCTGCTCTCAGCTGAACTGGATTTTACCAGGTGAGCAGGAAGGAGAAGGGAGGACCGGAAGTTAGGGCACATCCAAGATTAGGCTTCTAATGATGAGTCGTGAGGGTCACACTGGATAGGGAGGGAAACATAAGCAGAGAGGGGAAGGGAATGTAGGAATTCTACATCAAGAGGCTTGATGTAACTTCACTTGTGTTATTTCAAAAATTGGTTCTGTTTGTTTGTACATTCCATAGCCATTAAGTATCCCTTGCCAAAATGTTTGAAACTGGAAATATTTTGACGTGCTTTTTTTTGTTGTTGTTGGTCGGGGATGTTCCAAAGCAAAGCATACGTCATTAACATATCATATACATGTTATCCACGTAGCCTGTCATTTTATGTAATGTTTTCAGTCTGCCTGCGTTTGGACTGCAGCCCGTCGCATCGCGTGAGGTCAGGAAGGTGAATTTTCTGACTATGGCATCAGGCAGTACTCAATGGCTTCCAGAGCACCCTAGATTGCAAGTCTTTGGCTTAGGAATGCCCAGCCTGACTATATCTGTGTCTACCTAAGCATGGAAAGAGTGTTTAGCCAAGCAGAGCAGAATGGAGGGTTTGAATTATGTTTATAAAAGTGCACCTCAGCACCTTATCTTCTCTGCTCTACACATTCTGCGACTGTTTCTCTTTCTCCCTCAGCGCTCCTCCACAGCCCTGCCTATCTTTCCATCTTTCTGTACTCAGTCATCTCTGAAGGAATCGGAAAACACAGGCAAGACGTCTGCTTCTGTTTTCCTGCAACTGTCTCTCCTCTGGCTTCAACCCTCCAGGAAAGCAGCCAACTTTTCCTCTGTTTTCCACGGAGGCAGAATGAGTTGTGAAGCTCCACATGGGAAAGAATTAGGTTTGAAAGCTACAGCTTGTAGCTCCAGCTGTCCCACAGAAGGCCCCTCAACGGTGTTTATTTTATTATCTTTACCCAGGTGGTTCTTTATTACATGGACGTGGCACCATGTCTCTTTTGATGGGTTTGAATCTCTCTGCAACAGAACATGGATGTCTTTATTTAGGGGGCCTTTGGGAAACTACAAATTGCTCTGCATGGCTGGAACAGAGCGTTAAAGTTCATGAGGTGGAAGGCAAGATGGGAAAGATGGAGGAGGCAGATCTGTAGGCTAAAAAACTAGGCATCAGGGAAACATTTTCCCATAGTACTGATGGGTGTAAAGGCTGACAGCAGAACTATATCAGTGACCCATTATTGCAGTGATAGAAAAGTCTCCATTTATTGAATGCCTCCTTTGCACTAAGCAAAGTTTATTTACAACATTACCTCAGTGAATCCCAGCAACAACAAAGTCCTAAGTGTCACTGTGCCCGGCTACAGAGAAAGCTCCTAGGCTCAGGAAGTGGAGACAGCACAGTGTCAGGGCAGGGGCGGGAACCAAATCCCCAGACACACACCTGTTTCACTCCCTGCACACCACCTACTGCAGTCAGTCTCCTTAATCTGGCAGAGAAGTGAAGGAATCTGAACTGAGGTCACAGCTCTGGGCATTGAGAGGAGGAGGTAGGACTGATGCAATTAGTGGATGGGTTTAAGGTAGAAGAAGTCACGGGGTAGGAAGCAGAATTCAGGCCGCCTCCCAGGGTTTTGGGCTGGGCTCACCGGGGTAGATGGTAACCTAATACATAGGTCGCCATGGTTTTGATGGAGACCATGATGTTGCATCAACAAAGAGATGGAGAGAAAATGGCATGACGGTGGTGGCGGAGGCCATGGAGGTGACGGAGACGATGGGGTGGGGTTAGGGTGGCGACACCGGTGGTGGAAGAGGTAATGGTGTCGGTGTTGGGGGTAGAGGTGATGGAGCGGGTGATGGAGGTGGTGATAGTGATGTGTCTTAGTTGCGTTCTCACTGCTGTGACAAAATACCTGACACCACGAGTTAAAGGAAGAAAAGTTTATTTTACCTGTTTGTAGTTGTATGAACGCATAGTCTTCTGGCTTCAAGGCAGTGCAGCACCGCAGCAGGGCCTGGAACAGGAGGCTTGCTTGTGGCGTGGCAGCAGCAAGCTCCGAGCAATTAAGGGAGAAAGAGGAATATATGTGTATCCACGCCCCCAGTGACCACCTCTTCCTCCGGACTTCGCCTCCCAGCGTCACACACAGCTAGAAATGCAGCAGTGGACTGATCCAGTAGCACATACCCGTCCATGACCCAGTACCACACACACCCATGATCTGGTCAGCTCGCGAAGGCCCCACCTATGAGTGCAGGAGGCTTCGGGGAACTTCTAGGTACAAGCCATGACAAGGTGGTGATAAAGACGATCGTGATGGTGGTGGTGGTGGCAGTGGAGGCCATGACAGTGGTGCTGGAGGAAGGTGACGAAGGAAGATGGTGGTAGCCACACAGGTGAGGGTGACAAGGTGGTGGCAGTGGTGATGCTGTTGGCATCAGCACAGAGACAACAGCAAGAGCAGCAAGGACAAATTATGATACTCATCACAGTCCTTTCACATATTACACATTTTCTGTAAAAGAAGGAAATAATTTTGCCAGAGAAGGGAGGAAGCGTATCATGTCCTCAGTGACTGAGGCCTGAGCCACCCCAGTACTCAGGAGCAGTTTCTGGGGAGCGACAAAGGGCAGATACATAATATCCAGGAAAAGAATGGTTTGGGTCTTTTTTTCAGTGCTGGAGTTGAACCCAGAGTCTTTGCACTGAGGTACTGTCCAATCAGTTGTTTTCTTTTGAGACAGGACCTCAAGTCCCTAAATTACTTAGGCTCAAACTTGCAATTCTCCTGCTTTAGTCTCCAAAAGTGCTGGAATTACAGGCATGTGCCACCATGACCTGCTGATTTGGGTCTTTTTGAGACAAACTTTAAAATACTTCAAAAACTATCTTTTGAAGAAGAGCTCACCAAGATGCACCGTACTTTCACCAAAGAGAACAGAGTCACACGCCCTCCCTACTAGCCTACTTTCACACACCATGTCCTCTCTAGGCATGCCGAACCCTGCATGGGATGAAGCTGAGGGTCAGTGGGCACCGAATGAAAGGGGTCTCGCGTGTCCCCTTCAGGTGCCCCCTCCCAATCAGGTCACTCACGCACCGAGAGGTCCGACAGGAGATCTTTATTGCAGAGAGTCAGGCGGAGCACAAAGGCCGGGAGGCGGGGAGGGAGGGAGGGAGGGAGAGAGAGAGAGAGAGAGCGAGAGGAGGAAGAAGAAGCAG
>NW_022900922.1:13413479-13448431 GCF_012274545.1 Fukomys damarensis | reverse complement strand
AAGAACAAAGAAAGGAAGGTCCTTTTATCAGTTTTGGGGTGGGCTATTGTTTATTTATGAGGAGTGAGCTACTTTTAACCTATCACAGGCCAGATTGCTTTTATGAGCCCAGTCCTGCAGACACAGGTTTCAACTTTCCTGGACCACTGTGGCCTTGGCGGGGAGGGAAACCAGAGATAAGGGCATGAGGTCATTTTAGGAGCCAAGATGTACAGGAGAATGCAGCCTGTGAGGCGGCATCACAGCATACTTTAACATGATCAATTCCCTAACATCGAATACCTGCAGGAACTCAAAGAGAGAAGCAAAAGGTCCTGGCACACAGGACAGATGCCCATGATGCCACAGAGTTGGCGGGACTCTTGGCATCACAAGCCTGCCACAGAGCATGATTCCGCGGACGAAACGGGAGCCTGAAGTAGCCCGCACTTTATGTAACAGGCCCACTCCTCTGCGTAACGTGCGGCAGTGGATGGCACGAATGTCTAGTGTGTTCTGAATGAATAGCTGTCGAGAATCTCAGTTCTTGATCAAGTAAATATAAATTCACTTTTGTGATATTTATAAAACATAATAACTAAATTAACACTCGAAGTAAAAGTGACCAAATGAAGAGACTCAAAAGCCAGTGTCACCTCCAACCCATCCCTGCCTCCCCTGAACTACTTTTAGGTCAACATTCTGAATGAAAACTTTTTCCAAAGAGCTAGAGCTTATCAGATACCCGAGTTCCTTCTTCAACATCTCCAAGAAAGTTCCTCAGTCTCTGCTACAATATCTCTGGTGGCAGTTATGATGATACTAAGATTTGTCCACACCCATGGCAATGTCCTCCAGTGTCGGCTTGCTATTCCTCAAATGGTATTTTTGTGTGGAACCCACTATGAAACGGAGAGGGGTGGAAGAGAGCTGTAAATAGGTAATCAAAAAAGTTTGATGAATATTCTCCTTTTGAATCCCAGGGAGATTTTGGTCAATTGTTCTATGTGTTTTCCAAGAAAATTTGCAGAATCATCTGGAAATCTGTTTGTTGTGATAATGAACTTAAACAGTCCCAGGACAGGTTGGTGTTCTAAATTGAAAATGAATGGACCGACAAGTATATGTCGATTTCTACTCTGTGAGAAAGAGACAGAAAGGAAGACAGCAGAGGAGGGCATTTTGTTATCTAACCTAAGCCAGTGACCTTGACCTTGAACCTGGCCTCCCTGTGGATCTGAACCTGAGGGCCACAGGTAGAGCCAAGCGTCTGCCTTTTTATTCCTATGGAGCATGTGACTTCTTTCAGAAAGGGTGACACCAAATGGGCAGGGATCCTTCCCAAGCTGCATGGTTATTCATGCCTCCGGCTGCACATTCTCAGCGTCGTTCACGGAGCTGCTCTTTGGTGGAGAACCATCTCATCTGCCTCCTTTCTCATCACTCCTCAGGAGCCTGCTTGGGTCCTTCCAGTCCCTGGTACACAAGCTCCTTGCACCACACGGCCTGTAGCCACGCCCTTCCAAGGAGGCCAGTGCCCTGTGATGGGAACCAGCACTCAAGGTAGGGGTCAGACAGGAGAGCCAGTCTTCCTTCACCTGCAGTAAGCGCCTTGTGAGCAGAGAGCTTCCCTTTCTCAGTGTGTGGATATTCTTATCAGTGAGTACTTACATTAATTGAGTGTATAAAGGAAACATGGGGCTGAGGTTCTGCCCAAACACGTGTGAACACTGGAGCGAAGTGGAGATGGAGTAAAACCAACATCTGGCAAGTATCATGGTTATGCCAGGTTTCCACCCATTCTGTCCATAGTTCATCTACTGCAAATTAAAAGGAAAATCGGGAGTTAAGAAATAGGCTCAGTTCTCATTATAGTTACTCTGAGTTTACTTGGGTTTTTGTGAGGTTTAAGTAAGGAAGCGTATACTTAGAATGGTTCTTGGCACACAGTAAGCTGTCTGTAATGTTGATTATTTTCCTGAGCCCAGGAGGATACCACAGCACTCTTCCAGATTGTTCTATATACTACAGTTCTCAGGTGTGATGGCCAGGGTTGGGAAGTCTAAAAATTTAGCGACATCATGGCACATTCTCTTTCCACGTCATTAGGACATAAAGTATACTAGAAAGTTCATAAGGTAAATAAGGCTAGGAGAGAAACTAAAATAGAGATCCTTCAATCCTAAGAATCAGTTAACCATGGACAGAGCATTTGATTTGTGCTGTGGTAATGTCAGATAAACTTAAAAGCGGCCAAGTAGATTTTCTGCCTCAGATTCAAGCCGCCTGAAGCATACATTGAAAGAGATGCATTCTGCTCCAGAGGAGAGGACTCTTGTCCAGTTCCCTCAGGAGGAACAGGTGGCCACCATGCCCCACAGAACAGCCTCCTGGAGGCTCCTGGAGAGGTATTGCTATCAGTGGTCACTAGGAAAATTCACTTTCCCCCTGTCCACTGTGGGAGAAAGAGAGGAAGCTCCCTCTCTTTTTCCCTGAAACTCATCAGAAGGGAAAAGTTGAGTTTTAAAGAGTGATCTGCCATTGCTCACTAGAAAACCTGAGAGGATTGCAAGGTGTGCCTTCCTATCTGGACCTGATTTGCTTGTGATGATTTTTGGCGTGCATGGTGGTGGTGGTGGTGGTGGTGGTGTGTGTTTATGTGTGTGTGTGTGTTGCATGTGTGCATTTGAATCCAGGTTTGTTTGAATATGACAGAATATTAGGACTGAGGGATACGTCCTGGACTCTTTAAGGAAGGAAAGATATGGGAGTTTTTTTCCACTTCTGTGTGCAGCCTGTACAAGACCTAAGCATCTGTGCTTTCTCAGACCGTAAACTGGACTGTTTTCTCCACATGAGGAGGCAAATGCCTCAGATCCTGAGCTTTGACCTGACCCACTGCCCAGAAGGTGAGCACTGAGCTGGGATGAAAAACATCAGGGACTCCAAATGTCATACAGTCTGTGACTGCTGCCTACAAGGTGACAGCTTCAGCCTCTTCGTCTCCCCCTTCTGCCCTCCACTGTGACAAATGCTGCACCAGCACAAGAGTCAAGCTGCCCAAGCAGCTGTGCTCTCCACACAAAAACTCCAAACCGCAGTAACTGAAGTCAGAACTTCTGAAAATGCATTTGGCAAGAAACCCACGCAGATGGTCAAACAAGCTCATTTATCTATTTGTAACTGAAATAGAAGCCAAATAAGTGGGAAGGAGTAAGACTGCACAAGGCAGGGCATGGGAAAGGCCTCTGACATCGGTATTTCCCATCTGTCACCTTGCCATTGTGCAAAGCTAAATGTCACATGCACAGACAGCTATGTGCTTTGGGGAAAAAACATAAAATGTGCATATAGGGTTAGATTTACTATAAATAGGTGGCCGTTGGTGCAGGAGGGGAAAAAAAAGACAAATACAGCATTGTGGACAAACTCTAGATCCCAGCCTTCTGGCCTGTGTGTGAGGAAGGTGGAACAGTGAGCTGGTCAGCCTCCTGTTGTGGACAGGTGACTAATAAAGAAATGTGCTTTGTCTTCCTTGATGTCCCCACCCCACCCTCTCCCGATACTTCTCTGATGTCACTTTGGCAATTTCATTTCCTTATTATTCATAAGAAAAATCTGAGCATCTGTGTCCAATCACAACTACATCTGGCCTTCGGGGCCACCTTCAGAGGCCAGGGGTCTTGGAGTGGGAGAATAGGGGTGAGGTGGCCTGGCCTGCAGAGCTGTGCATGAACAGGAGCCCCCTGCCTTCTGAGCAGTGGGACCTTTGGGACAGTAAGACATAAGCATCGTCAGCCTGGCTCATGGCCACAGGAATAACACTACATGGGATGGTATCCAGCACCAAAGTAACAGGCTTCACACATACAGGGGCGGTTACCACATAGTGGACCATCAGGTTATGACCTGCCTGACATACAAACAACTTTGATTATAGCTGGAATTTTAGTTTTAACCAGTCTTGAGTTACAATCCAAATGCCTGCCACCTGTGCTCCTAGAAGGTCTCAGATACAGATTCAGCCTTTAAAGAGTTCTGAGGGAACATTACAACATCCTTTCCTGTGTGGGGTTAATTGAGAAATCCTAGGCCAGTGTCTCTCTAAGGACACTGAGATCTGCCTGTATACCAGAAAGACTTTGAGGGCTGCATAGAGGAGCCTGAGCCTTCAACTGACTGACTTGAGTTACAACCAGCCCTTGGAAACGAACTGAGTTCATAAGTCAAGAGTCCACTGTAGCTCTCAGGATTCAAATCCAAGCTTCAATGCTGGCCTAGAATCTCTAGGAAGGACCCTATGATCTGGGCTGACTGCTTGTCCTACCCCACCGCTGTACAGTGGTCTTTGTTAATAGAATATCCTGTTCCAGACTCACTGTCTCTTCCTGTGTAACAAAGAATTGTACTTCCCAACTCATTGACTTCAGCCTGGCTGTGAAATTGCTCTGGCCTGTGAAATATGAGTGGAAATGATGTGTGCCACTTTTGAGCACAAACATTCAGAGCCTCTCCTGTGCTCTATCCCCTCAGCTGTGAGATTAGCAAACTTCTTAAGGGAGGCATTCCATCGGCCCAGGTCTCAAAAATAGCGAAATCATAGCTGATGCACTGCAAATGTATATTAGGAACATAAATCACATTGTTTCTGTTAGCCCCTGACCTCGAGGAATGTACTTTCACCTTAGCATAACTTTGCCTATCCCCCTATCCTTGTCACTTGGCATGCACAGCATTGACTCCTGGGAAGCTGGGCACAGCGGGAACATTATGAGGAGATGATCCTGTACTAATGAAAGAGTGGTTTCACAGTGTCACCTGCTATGATTGCAAAGTCAGGTAATGTCCCTTCCGTGTCTATAGATTTGGGCAAAAAATGTGGGAAAACAATGTTAATAGTCAGATTTTGTTTGCTGTTAGGCAGTAAGGTAAGAGAAAGTGTGAGAAAATAAAAGAAACAAGTATTCTGTCTGCTGACATGATTAAAAAAGGAATGCAGAATGCCAAGGAATTCAGGGACTTACACAATTAAATAATGAAAAAGATAAAAGGTTTTACTGAGTAGACCTTTTAAATGATATCAGCTAATGAAAAGCCAACCTTATGGTTGGGAATTATGGCTACAACAATTACATGGCCAAGGCTCCCTGTCTTAACCATCTAAATTCATTCAGATAAACTGGAGTATATATTTTCTCTTAAGCAAGATGTCTTAAGGAAAAGAGACTAAAGCTGTGGCTGTCCCAAGGATAAGCTTTAGACATATTCAATTAAGTCAGAGAGAACAGAAGGTCTCAAAAACTGTAGATGTCATTACTGGTCTTTGGAACTGAGTGGAATCATATTCGTACCAATAGGATTAAAGTTTGCAAGAGTGATGCTCTCAAATGAACCACTACTTGGATGGAAGCAGACTACGTCATTCGAGATTTATATCACTCCTTGGAATCCAGCCCTGTGGATAGGGAGCAGGCTCAGAGATGGTGTGTTGGTTACAAAGAAGGCCTGTTCTCCACACTCTCCAGATTTGGCCACTGAGTATCACAGAGAAGACAACTTTCCAGGATGAGGTCAATGGCCAAGGAGAATGATCGACTGGGGCAGCTGATCCTAAGAAGTAAGAATAAGGCTCCATCAAAGGAGACGCTGTACCCCAAGACAGGGTTTCTCACTTGTCTGCCTGGTGAGGATATCAGTCCTGGGGTCAGTAGCTGCTCTGTGTATCTTAAGTCTTTCCCTTTCTACAAGGAAAGTTTTATGGCACCCACCTTGCCCCTGCCCAGCAATTGCTCACAACTATGTCAAATAAGGAGGAGCTCCTTCTGCACCCTTTGAAAAAATGCTATCAGGCATCACTCAGAGACTCCTGGGCTTTGATCTGGATGGTACCTGGTGGGACTTGAGTACTATTTCTTTTGCAGAGGAGATGAGGATCTTTGACCTGCAGAAGGACAAACTGATAGATTACACAATTATTCACAAAGATCAGTCCCTGCTCTTGGGAATGGGTTGTGCTTCACTGACTCAATACTACCATGTTGGGCCATGAGGTCTGCCCAATGAAATACAAATGTAGATGGTGCAGGATGAAGCCGTGGCCCCAGTTCATGTTCCTTCCCTCTGTCCTCAACCATGAGAGGTCCCCTTTTAGAGATGTCTCATCATCCAAGTGTCAAAGCAAAGAAACTGTGAAAGTGCAGCCAGTCCATGGCAGACAAGCCACAGAAGCATGAAATAAGCCTTGGCTGATGACTACATATATTCTAGCTTATTCCAAAAGATGTGCTCCTTGAATTTGTTTGGATGGCCCCGGTGGTGGTTCAAGATAATCAATCATAACTGGCTCACATCATCACAGCAACTTCATTGTTCTTATTATTGGCTGGTCAAGGGCAGTCACAGGGCACAGTTCTTAGCAAGGAAACCTGAAGGGTCTGCTGAGGACTTCTGGGAAAGGTTTTCCCCCTTGATAAAAAGAAAGAGCCATACAAAAGAAACCTCCTCGATCCCATGTCTCAAGCTGATCCTGCTGCCGAGACAGCAGACCACAGACCAGTGGCCTAAATGACAGAACTTCACTGTCTCATAGCTTTGGAAGATGAACGTCCAAGCTCAGGCTGCCTTCAGGGCTGTGTTCTCCATCTCACTGAATCCTCGCATGGCCTCTCCTCTGTGTGCACAGGGAAGGACTGAGCTCTGAAGTCTCCTCCTCCTTCTCTTGCTCCGACAGCAGTTCTATCAGACTAGGGCCCCACCCGTACAACCTCATGTAGACTCCCTCATGAGTAGCCCAGTAGACCTTCCCTTCAGTCCCTGAGGTTAGGGCTTCAGCCTGTGAATGGGAGGTCGGGGGCAAAATTCAGTCCATAGCACCCTCCTCTCCTTTCTCCTGGAAATTGCTGTCATTTGAAGATAAAATGCATGGAGTCATTGCAGCCATGAGAGAAACCTTTGCTGAGACAGTGATGACCAAGGAGCAGAATATAAAAGACTGCTGCTCTTCAGGAATACCTTGTATCCGCCAAACCAACCCTGGAACTACTGGCTTCCATACCTCTGGTCATCGAAATTATTCAAAATAATTCTAATCATAGCCATTGCTTGATGTTGTTAAATAAAAATTATACAAGGCCATTTTTTTGGACTAATTCCTGTGCTGGGCCTCAAGAGATCAGGCTAAAAGTGAAAATGGAGACACTTATACTAAAGCTCAATGTAAATCTTTTATTTGACCTGGATAAATCATGATTAGAAAGATAACAGCTACATTTCCCAAACAGGCCAATTTCAATTGGTGTAATAATGAAGGTCCAGCTGGGCGTGCTGGCGCATGCCTGTGATCCCAGCACTTGGGAGGCTGAGGCAGGAGGATCGCTGTGAGTTTGAGACCAGCCTGGGCTACATAGTGAGTTCCAGGGCAGTCTGAACTACATAGTGACACCCTGCCTCAACCCCCCCAAATAATAATAATGAAGGTCCCTCTGCCTGAATCCTTACACAAAAAAATACCCCCAAATGACTTGATATTAAACAGATATTTTTGTATTATTCTCTCTCATTGTCCTGCCTTATAGGAAAAGTAACTTTGAAATGACCAACCTGCTTTTTGGTTGTTATTTCTGCTTTCTACAACCTTTTTGTGTGAAACCAACCTCCTCCTCTCACTGGAACACTTATTCTCTTTTCTGGAGGGACAGTTGCTCTATTCTTGAATCTACATCAATCTAATTAATTGGTGTAATTTTTCTCTGTGATCATATTAACACAATACACATTATGTAACAATAAACCTCAAAGCCTTGCAGCAGCCAACGCTTTGCTCTTTGGTGTATGGGGCTGCCTATCGGCAGGTCTAGGTTGAACTGTGCTGGGCAACCACATTTCAGGCTGCGAGTCACCCACCGGTGTGATGGGCTGGGAAATATAAGGGCTTTTCCTTGTCGTGTAAGTAACTGCGGCTTCCCCTTGGCAGATCTGAATTGCCAGGATCTCCTCTGAGGTGCTTTAGAGCCATCATCAAGTAAAACCACGTTCTTTAAACAGGAGCTCTGTGGTACCGAGATCCCGGACAGAGGGACCAAGCTGGGTAGTAGGACATCATCACACTACTCAGTTCAAAACTTATGAGTTGATCAACTCCTATTTCTGGAATTTTCCATGTAATACTTTCAGGCATTGGCTGTTGATCACAAGTGACTGGAGCCATGGAAAGAGAACTAGGGATAAGGACTCTGCTGCATTAAGCTTTGAACAGTTGACTGGTTGTGGGCTCGGTGTCACCTGTGTGACTGCTAAATTAAGGACGGCGGTCTACACAGAGTGCAGTTGTTCACACAGAGCTGGGTTCAGGCTAAATTTCATTATTCCTAACTGTGGCACGCCAGCCAGTTGCTTAAATTCTCAGAGCCTCAGTATCCTGAGCCATGAAACATGGCTTATAAATTAAATGAGAGTCTAAGAAAATAGCTTGAGGCAGCCCCAACACATAATAGGGAACCAAACAAAAAACAAAAAACATTCTGCATTATCTTTCTTCATGGGCACACTCAGAACCTTAATTATACAATAATGTGACCTAACTGATGAAACAAATTTCTTTAATGCCCTCTGTTTCATTTTGGGGAAAAATCTAACTTATGTGGGCCTTTGCCTGACAGAACTGTTTGCTGTCAGCAGATATATCCCTCTGCTCTGTCCCTGAGGGGTTTGAGTGATTGGCGTGAAAAGCTTAAGCTCCCTAAGAAGAAAGACAGCTTGAGCCCTATTGTTTGCTGAAAAGAACCACCGAAAAGTCTGATGTTTCTAATCCTTAATCAAAACTATACATCATTTCCCTTGTGACTTCACAGATTTATGTCCAGAAAAACCAACTCCTTTTATTTTTAAACAAAGGCAAAAAGAAATTAGCGAGGTTCTGGGTTACTCTTTGTAATGGTGTTCTTTTTGAGTTTTCTTCAGTCTTTCCCTCTTGTAGACCAGGTAGAAGTCACAAATGACCGGACACCATTGCCAGAGGTACGGACACAGGTATTCTGATGGTTTGTGGACTGTATTGCAGGTGGCAGGTGGCTTCATGGTGGCTCTTGCTCCAGAATGGTATGAAATGCCTATTAGAAATCACAGGGTGAGGGATATCCTGCGTGGGACAGTCGCTCTGCTCTGACTACCCTCCCGGGCAGCCACACACACACACCAAGGCTGTTTGCTGAGCAGAAGGGGCCCACTAGGAACAGCTCGTCTGCAAATATCATTTGCAGCAGAAGTGAGTCTAGGACCAAGATTCCCACAGCCCGGGCTTGTGAACGACAGCATTCCCTGCGAGGGCTCTTTTTC
The DNA here is from genome assembly GCF_012274545.1 of Fukomys damarensis. Classification (NCBI taxonomy): domain Eukaryota; kingdom Metazoa; phylum Chordata; class Mammalia; order Rodentia; family Bathyergidae; genus Fukomys; species Fukomys damarensis. Next base: position 13,439,119 of record NW_022900922.1, on the reverse strand, counting down.
AGAGTCAAGAGTAGGAAGGAATTTTAGAAAGCAGCTAGAAATGCAAAGGACGCAGGCCGTTTCTGAGTGTTGATTTTAACCCTGAAGTTAGACGCATGCCACCTTCAACATTTGTGCTGGGTCCTGGTTTTGGCAATGCAGCCCCGGGAAGGGCAGAAAAGCAGGTGCGGCCTGAAGCCCATGCTGATCCTCTCATGCAGGAGTGAGGACGGAGGGTGCTGCTGGCCGCAGGGACCCCAGGAGCTTGAAAATTGCTGAAGATCTTTCTGCCCTTATCCCTCTACCACTTCCCTCAGCAGCTGCTTTCCTACAGAGCAACTTGTCCACATGTCTGCTAGCACCTTTATCTGTTTCCCCATTCATTCTTCATTCCAATAACCATTGCTGGAGGGGCTGCTATGTCCCAAGACTGTCCTAGGCAACGGGGTACAAAAGTGAGAAGTCACCGTCTGACAGAGGGGAACACACAGAGGTGAGGGCCACCAGGAGGAGTGGACAGCTCTGGGTGTCCTGGAGAGGGCACAGGAGATACAGCCTTGGCCCTGAGGTCAGAGGTCCCATGCGACCAGGAACAGCATCTTGGAAGGAGGACCTGTGCAGAAATGCCATGGCCAGGGCACACCTGCAGGAAAGCGTGGCACCTCTGCGTAGAAGCACCCAGCCCGGCTGGCGGGCTGATAGCATGACTATGAGTGGGAGAAGTCAGACACTGGGAGGAAGGGTGACTCCAGGGCTGCAAAGCCAGGGAGCTCAGGGGAGGGCACTGAGGGTAAGGTGAAGGAAAGGGGAGGTCTGTGAGTAGAAGGGAGGTAGCACATTCTAGCATCAGCGTGTAGGAAGATCACTTTAGCTGCTACAGTCCTAGCAAGAGCTCTGGGGTGTTCGGACAAGTGTCGAGGAAATAAAAGAAGGACTCTCAGAGGCTTTTCCAAGGCAGATTTTATAGAAGGTGGCAACTGAGGGGAGATGGCAGTGACACCACTCCAACTTCTCACGTTGGCTGGTGGGAAACCCCCAGCAGAATGGCAGAGCCGTGAGAGGTGCTGCCTGGGGACAGAGGGGCTTTTGGGGTTTTGGTTCAGGATCCTGTGCTAGGTTTTAGCATAGTATCCTCTGCACACCAGTACGTGCACCACACTTACTGGATGATGAGAAGTTTATGCTTGAATACATAACTATGCATACAGAAAAACAATAAATCCAGCCTTTCCAATAATCAAAAGACTGAAATCAAAATAGACACACAGCTTTTCTTAGCAGCACAGTTAGAATTAAAATGCTGGCTAGAATGCTGTGACATGCAAGTTTACCCACTGCTGACAGGAATGTACGCTGGAATGGTGCTCTTGGTGATACAGATCTTGTACTTCACACACACACAGCATTTCACTCCAAGTAACTTGTCTTGAGAAACTAACACTAAATACAGAAAAATTTAGGGCCACAGTAACAAAAATGTTAAGCAGTCTGAACAGATTGACCATCAGATCTATTAAGGTATATCCATCTGATGTAGCCCCTTAACATAAATGTTGAAAAGACAGACTCTTAGTTTTATAATTGTGTGAAAAACTTAGTGTAAGCTCAGTTACGTTGATAGTGCTTATCTCTGCATCTGAGGGAAGACAAAATGTCCCACACCAGGCTACGGGATGGATAAATAGATTTCAGAATGTAATTAGGGGAAAGGTCAAGGTAGGCAGTAAGTAACATGTGTTTCATAATCATGAAAGAAAACCATTGTTTACTTTTTAGAGGGGGCGAATTTAATCCTGGGGATTTGACTCCTGCTCTGTGTCCACAAAGACTGGTTTGAGTTTGTTGAAAAAGCATCTCAAGGCTCTGGTCTTCCAAGCCTTCTCTGCCTCCGTGACACCCTGAACCTTGGACGCCCTCTGCCGGCGTCAGATGCAACGACAAATCCTAACATCCGATGGATACCAGGGTTCCAACAAGCAGTCTGCAGGAGCAGCGTCTCCTCCGAGCTGGGAAGCTGGGAAAATGAGAGTCACTCTGAGGAAGAAAAAAACCACTCATTTTTTACAAAGAGAGGAGATGATAAGATGGGGCTTAAGGTGTAAGACATTTAGGGGAGGCGCCTGTGTCTCTCCTTGTCCCGTGGCATCTCCGTTGAGAGCCGGTGGAGACCACCATGCACCACCAGCTCCTTCTTGGAGTCAAACCCAGGTCGTTCTCTCTGATGCACTTAGAGTTTTCCCGAGATTCTTACCATGGCTGTCCAGGGTCATTCTGTGCTTAGACACAAGTAACTTTCCTTCTAATTGCAAGGCACACAGCTCTGCTCCTTCTGTTTTCACGTAAGCCATGTATCTGTCTTCTATCAGCCATTCCATAAAGGAATTCCAAGTTACCGCTTCTCGTGTTACGTTAGGGCATTCTAGCTGACCTTTTGGAGGAGCTCATAATTCACATTCTTGACGGCCAGGTCTCCTCCCTGCCATGCCTGCAGTTTCTGTGGGAAGCAAAGACGTCTCAAGAGGCCCTGATGATTCCCACATTTATCCCTGCCGTCCAACATGGATGAAATTGCTCCAGGCATCAGAATAAGCACTTGGCTTTGGAGCTTGGACACAAAAGAATCAAGATGGAGCCATCCATCTGGAGACCCTTAAACATGTGCTGCTCGCTTGCCTTTCCAGGAAATTTGTTTTGTGGAGAATGCTCTGAATATATTCACCACAGACTAACAGTGATGGTCTTTTGACTCGTGGGATAATTTAAGGAAAGATCTTAGAGAAGGAAGAAGGTAGTACTGTGCCTACAAGTATCAGAGGATACAGTTATGACGAGAGACGCGCAATTGTTCACAGTGACGTCTCCCCGGTTGTCGTAGATCTGGTTCGTGGTACGTGATGGCTGCATTTCTCACCGCGGGGATCAGACTCCGCAGGTGTCCCTGCCTGCGTGTGCAGTGTGAGCTGGGAAACGCTCTCCAAGGAGGGTCGGGGCCTGGTTCTCATCTTCTGCCAATTTTATAGAGTGAACGCGCCCATTCTTGCCGTCCTCAGACTAAGGGTGTGACATTACTGAATATGACCCCGGAGACGTGCACACAGTAGTCCTCGGAGCCAGTGTGAGCTTGCTCAGACTTGACGTATTTATGAGAGCTTCTGTTTTCCTGGAAGACTTAGTGTGAGGGAGAATTGCAAAATGCAATGTGGCACGTGCGTGTGAGTTGCGATGGGTTTGGCTTTGCTTTTCCGCTCGGACACTATGAGTATCGCGTGGTCCCGTATTTGCTGAGGATATAGATTGATTGACTTAATGTACAAAGCTAAAAATTTCAGCTTAGAACAAGAGGTTTAAATGGCAGCTAACTTTTAGGGTGGATCAGGAGGAAGGTCCCGGTCCGAGCCGGAGAGCGGGATTGTTACCACATCCACTTACAGACAGCAGATGGCGCTAAAGGAGCATCTCTTAAGCCTGGCTTCTTCCCCTCCTTCCTACCCCTTATTTGGAAATAGGTTATTTCGAGATGTGATGTACATTTGGTTACACGTTGGTGTTTTCATTTATTGTTGCTGCTCTTTGTAAAAGAGGCCTATGATGTATAATGGATACTAAGTTAGTATAAAAACATGGCAGAGACATGTGCACTGTCTGTGAAGTGAGTAGATCGGTTTTGAGGACCTCATCGGACTCGGAGTGGGCCTCCCGTCCGGAGGGATGTGCTGCCCTTGCTTGGGACTGTTCGGGTTCAGGAATGTTTCTGCTCCACAGAAGCAGCATTGGCGGTGACCCAGAGGAAACGTGACCCTACAAGCTTTCTCTCCGACAGTTAGGGAACAGCCTCACTCTTTCTGACTGCTCATTACTTCTGTTACTCTCGCGTCTCTGCCTCTTTTACCCACAGCTGCCCATGCCTTGGAAATTTGGGATTTAAATTTGTCTTTCCTCGTCCTTCCTTCCCAGCGCACATTTATAATGACAAGCTGCTCACAAGACCCCGTGGCCCTTCCCTGGGACCTTTGTGTGCCTCTGTTTACCTTCCTGCGCAATTTCTCCCTTATCCCAGGCCTCAGGACTACTTGCTCCTGGAGTTCACTTTATATGTTTCAGCTTTACATTTATGTTTAACTTTTTATTTTGAAATAATTTCAGATTTAGAGGAAAGTTTCAAACACAGTAAAAGAATTTTGATAGCCCTACATTGCCCGCATGTTAGCAGATTGACTTGTTTTATTTTTGTATTCTTTTTTCTTGATTATTTGAGTCCAAACTGGATAGAATGTTCCTTTGCCTTTTCCCCGAAGTACCACACTGTATATTTCCTAAAGCCAGGGACTTCTTCTTGCATACCTACACTACCTTTGTCAGGATCGGGAAACGCTGGTGTGTAATGCTCTTGTCTAACTCATGCACCGGTCAGATTTTCCTAGCTTCCTACCGGTCGCCTTCTTGCGAAAGGGAAGCACTGACTCCTCGATGCAGAATCTCACCCAAGAGAACATTGTCTTATTGTCGAGCCTCTAATCTCTTCTCATCTGAGACATTTCCTCTGCCTTTGTTTGTCGTGGATTTAGCATTTTTGAAGAGGAAATTTGGTTTTGTAGAATATCTCCCAATTTGGGTTTGGCGAGTGTTTCCCATTAGTAGCTCTGGGTGGTGCATTTTTATCAAGAATTCAGCAGAAGTGATGCTGTGTCCTTGGTGATGCATAGCAGGAGACTTGTTCATAGCGAACTTAGTTTGCTGACTTAGGTAAGGTCCAGTCTTCTCAGTTGTAAAACGACTACCTTTTTTACCTCCACAGTTCCTAAGTGTGCTATGGGAGGACACTTGGAGACTCGGTTATTCCTGCTTGTTCTTAATCCTTCTCTGTCTCTGACATCTTCTGATGAATCACATCTAAGAATTGTCACAGCAGCCTTTATCAAATGATACTTTTCCTTCCTCCTCTGCTTGTTACCTGGCTTTCTACCTTAAAGAAAGCCTTTCCTACCTCCATCTATGTATTTGTATTTTCTAGATCAGTATGCGCTTATGCGTTGTTATTTTATGGTAGCAGCTATACCCTGTGACTACCATTATTTCTTATGATGCTCAGAGAGTCCAATTTTGGCCATTGAAGCCTCTTGTAAGCTAGATATTGTGTCCTTTGGACAGTTTTGATCCTTCTTTGAATATTTACTTTCTTATCACAAGATGTTCTAGATTTGTCCTGTGAAGCTCTAGTCTTTTTTTGGAACAAGCCATTTCTCTAAGGAGCCTTGTTCATTTTGTAGATAGTGGTCATTAAAAGTAGAACTTGAAGGAGCTTTGGGAATTACCCCAAGATGGAATGCTTTTTTATTACCCATTCTTATTCTAGACCCCTGAAACTAAACACATTCAGTAAGAGACCATTAATTGATTTAATCAATTGCTTTTGTTCCATCTGTGTAGCTGTGTTAGTCAGCTTTCTCACTGCTGAGACACAGTGCCTGCCACCCACAACTTAAAGGAGAAGAGGTTTAGTTTGGTGCATGGCCTTGGGGAACTCATTCCTTGTTTGTCTGGCTCTAGAGCAGGGTGGGCAGGGTGCACAAGGGTGGGCAGAGCGGAGCTGCTCAGTTTGTGATGGCCGAGGAAGCAGAGCGGGGGAAAGGGGCCAGAGACCAGACATAGGCCCCAAGGCTGTGCTTCTGTGAGCCACCCAGACACCCAGAAGTGTGCTCACCCATCCCTGGGTGGGTCCCAAAGCCGTTCAAGTTGACACTATCAAGCTTAACCATCACAGTAGCCCAATCTCTGGAATTTCACCCCTACCTCCAGGGCACTGGATATATCTTTCAGGTGGACTGCAAAATTCAGACAGCATGTATTTATATACTGGTGCACTTATAGCAGACACAAAACCACAGAAACTGAAATATGCAGAAAAAGTTCTGATCTGCCTTTAAACCCAGTTAATTTCATTATACCAGGATATGATAAAACACAGAACAGTGTTTTCACTCTGGTGAAACTACTGCTTGGCATTGTTGTTTAAAATTAGAGAATTTCTACTATAGTCTTCCAGAGAATAAAACAATAATGCCTATCTATTGCTTCGTGTGTAATTATGAAAAGTATTTCATCCACTAAGGTTGCTCCATTAGTGCACATCTTCCTGACTCCGTATCACCTCAGTCTAAGATTTTCCTAAAGCACCGCATATTCCCCAATTCTGCTGGCCCCACGCAGGCCCAGGGGACATGTTTTCTATCAAGAGTTCATTGCCTGATTTCCAACCCCACCAGCACACCACTCCCATCCCAACCTTCTTTTCCATTAACCTTTCAAATTCAAGGATCAGGAGACTATTTGTGACCAGAGGCCCATACTGGGCTGGAGGCTGTTTTTTGTATAGCTGGTGAGTTAAAAAATGAATTTTTCTCTTGGGGTGGAGGAAGTAGGCAAGAGAAAAAGCAGAAGAGAAGAAAGAAGCAACCAAAATCTAAAACATTTGGTACCTGATCCTCTACAGAAAATGTTCACCATCTTGGCCCTATTTGATCCTCTTAGCGGCCACGTAAGGATGGCAGCAGAATCCTTATTGGAATCGGAGGCTCAGGGAAGTTAAATGCCTTACCCATATTTGTAGGAGCTGGAGCGAGACTAAGTCTGCTGGCTTAGGGCCACTTCATAGATTAGTTTATTCTTCCTTAATTAGAAGTAAATAATACTCATTCCTGCCTAGAGCAAGGTGATGCCTGAGCGAATTGCCCGAGTCCTACTGTTCCTCGAAGTGGCTTTGCTAACAGGCACCCACTGCACCTCTTGAAGCTTCTGCTTGGCCCAACTCAGTGGCTGCAGCACATCCTGAGACCGAATTGTCAGCTGGAGCCCTAGAAATCTCATGGCAAGGATGGGGAGTATAAAGCCAGGAAAGAGAAGTGAGTAACCACGCAATCTGTCACACACAGCGCTGTGCCACCCAGGCCTGGGACATGTGCTAGCTCTGGGCCTTTGCCGTAGTCCCGTAGCCTTCTCCCTTCATGGTCAATTTTGTTTTTTTCTTGAAGAGTTAAAACAAAATTCTGTTGGTTGCCACGCTGTCATAACGACATCAGGAATGGAAGTCGGGTTCATGATGGAAGGGTCTGACTCATGGCAAACGTGGAATGGAACGGTCCTGAATCACATGGCGATCAGAATCTACCCCACCACAGGAGCATCTCAAGGCGGAAGGTAGTGCTTTCCCTACAAAGGCAGAGTGAAGTTCTGCTACTTCACCCATGAGCCTTTCGTTCATTGTTATTCTCTTACACGCAGCCCAGGAAGAATTAATCCTCTTCTAGATGTTTATAGTAGACAATCAACTCTGTGGGCTGCTTCATCTGAACTAGCCGGTGCTGTGGGTGGGGAAATAAACAGAATAGTTCAGAGAGCCAAAGGCAGCAGATGAGAAGCAGCAAATAGCAGATATTTGATATCTATATAAGAAATAGACTTGCACCACTCAGCAGTATGCTTGGTCAGATCTTCCCCTGTGCAACGTCCCCCAAATGCATTTCCCACAATTTAGAGAGCGAAACAAGTTTCCCCTGTGGCTCAGCATGTGCCTGGCGGGTGCCCATTGCTAAGGGCACCCGCTCTACCCCTCTCAAGCCTCTGCCAAACAGAGGCCTCCCTGGGCTCCACAGCCCTGAAGCTGCCTCGGCCGGTGTCTGGGACCTGGCCTGCTGCTCCGGCTGGACTGTTCACGCTCTGCCCCAGGGAACCCAGCAAGTGCTGGGATTCCATTTCTCCAGCAGAGGGCAAGGAGGACGAAGCCTAGAATGGGACTGTAGGGTGGGCCCCTGTTTTGGAGAAGCTGAAACGCAGGCCCCGCCGGATCCCTCTGAGTGAGTCCCTGACCTTCGAGCGTTCAAGTTGCGAACTTTCCCAGATGTACTGTGCTGTACAAGGCTCGGTTTGTCTGATTACAAATGAACAATTCTCCTGGAACGAAACTCGCTTGTAAGTTGGGGACTTACTTGTTTACTGATAATGGTAATTCTCACTACTACTGAATGGGAGGTAGGTTCTCATTGCCTATGGAATCAAAGCTTCTGAGGTGAGAAAAATATATGGCAAATGCTCAAATTTAAAAATACTTATTACAGTAAAAGGACATACACATTGCCATTAATCTCCCCAGACATGCCCCCTTCACTTTGAACACATTTATCCTATTGTTCCTGTCACTCTCTAAAGCAGTTCTAGAAGTCCTCATTCGGGGAGTCTTTCTTGTGCTATCCTCGCTGCTTTGTTTTTTGTTTTATTTCTTTTAATTTGTTTGTTTTGTTTTTGGTAGCAGGGATCGAACTCAGGTCCTTGCCCTTGCGAGGCAGCTGCTGGAACCACTGAGCTAAATCCCCAGCCCTGTCCTCGCTGCTTTGATGTCCCGAACTGATTCAAACACATTCACCCTTCATGGTCACGTTGACTTTGGGAAAGAGCCGGAAGTCACATGGTGCCAGTCCAGTGAACGAGGTGGACGAGGGCGCACGGTGATGTTCGTACCGGCCTGGTTGTCCATCGAATGGCACTGGATGGCAGCATTCCCTGAGCTGGTGATCTCCTCTCACGAAGACACTCGTGACAGAGGACTTCCGGAGCTGCTCCGGAAAGTGGCAGGAATGACGGAGTGTGAGTGTTCAAAGCAAAGGGAAGCCCACTGAGGGCAGTGAACGGCAGTGTGTCTCTTAATGTAACCACTTTTAAAAATTAACACATGCACTCTATTTAATCGCCCCTTGTCTATTGTTCTGGGAATGATAATGGCAGGTTGGCTAATGTTGGCTGGGCGTCTGCTGCAATCTGTGAACCGTGTTTGGCATCTTCGTACAGAAATTCGAACCCAGGAGCCGCTGCTCCAAAGGCACCGCCCCCCGTCGTTGCCAAGTCACCCACACTGTCCACTCTCAGGGAGCGGCAAAACCGCTCCTGCCCTAAGCACCCGCTTACTTCACACCTCTGGAGCCCTGGTTGTGAAGCACCCGGGGGATCACCTGGCTGGCGGACTCTGTCCTCACTGTGCAGAGGAAAGTTGTGCAGCCTGGGACACGGCCTTAGTCCTCGTCCATCAGCCCGAGGGGCAGAGTCAATCTGCCCGTGGCTGCTGGGAACCAGACCCAGTCCCTGCCAGAAACCCAGTCAGCTGCGTTCCTCTTCCCAGCCCTCCTTGCAGTTCTGACTCACGTTGGCCCTAAGCGAGTCTGTGAACCAGGTACTAAATGGGGCATTTTCTAGATACCATTCACTCTATCAACTGCCTCAGAATGTTTGACTTCATGTGTATAGTTTTCAAGCATTTCTCTAGCATTTGGCTTCAAGCATGAGTTACTGTATATAAAGAATTTAGACCCTTAAACTTGAGTTTTGACACCTTGTTCACAGCTCTTCTGTAGAAAGCATGTGACTTTCCCCTCAAATTCTGATCAACTTGTTTTCATCAGTTATGAGGATGAAAGACTTTTTTGTTTGAAGGTCTTCTTGTTTGTTTGTTTGTTGTGGAACTGGGGGCTGAACCCAGGGACACTTTACCACTAAGCTATAGCTATAGCCTACTTTATTTTATTTGTTTTATTTTATTTTTATTTTGAGACAGGTTGCAAAAACATCGACCCCTACTGGGCCTTCAAACTTGTGATCCTCCTGCTTCAGCCTGCCAAAGAGAGCTTCCTTTCTTAATGTAGAGCAAGTTTAATATATTTTTGAAGAGAGACCTGAAAGTGTCAGATGCTTAGTAAGACCTAATAGTAATCGAAAGTCTTAATAATTGAAGCACTTCACTGTCCACTTTAACACAATCCCTATAACATAATAATTTTGCAGATGACTCCAAACCCTTTGTATGTGGTAGCGATGCATCAGGGGAAGTTGCATATGGCCCGGTCTCCTCTTTCTCTTTCATAGGTAGATCCCACATCATGCTCACTAGTGCATACTCACAAACGTATATACCAACAGCTGTATACCAGTATTTCAGGAACAATTGTGGAAGATGTGACTTTGTAGGGTTCACAGTCATTGCTCCTGCTGGTTTCATTCGCACTTCCTGGCCTCATCTTTTAGATTCACGCATCGCTATCCAACCCTCCCTCCACTGACTCCATCCTCCCCGACACACACTCACATCTTTACCTGCTAAAACCCTACTAGGTTTTTGTTCTAACTGGAATGTCACACATGCACCTTGTCTGTGAAAAGTATTACTGAGTGACCTGGGATAGCCTTTCCTCCATCCCCTCAGTGGTAATATCTTGCAGAACTGTAGTACAAAGTCACGACCCGAATATGAACATTGATATATGACCTACTGATCTTATTCGGATGTTCCCAGTTTGATTTATCAGTTGTGTATGTTTGATTCTATATAATTTTGTCATATATGTAGACTGATATCCATCGTCACCATTAAGACCCAGGATGAAAGCTAGTGCCTGACCACAGTCTGTCTCTTGCCCTTTCTTAAGTGCAGCTGATACTGAACAGGATCTTTTGGCCTGGAGAAGACTGGGACAAACACTGCAAGCGTGCACATTCCTGCACAGACAAAGCTTTATGGGGAGGGGATGTGGGGTAGCTTCACTGGGGCTTTGGCTGAAGGGTGTCAGCAAATGGTTGAGAGTGACCAAATTGCCGTTCACAGAACAAAAAGAAGGAGGTTTTTACTGATGTGCTAAAGTGGGCTAAAATCCAGTAATTCCCATTGGCCAGCAGCCCAGTTTCAAAAGATACTTCCTCATGTGATGAACTTGGATCACTGGGAGGTCATGGTTAACTTGTCCTAGAGGTTACTGAATAGAGGCTGTTGGGCCAGGGATTTAGCTCAGTGGTTCTACAACTTGCCTCTCAAGCACACCGTCCCAGGTTTGATCCATAGTACAAAAAAACAAAACAAAACAAAAATCAAAATAGAGGCTATTGAATTTTCATATATCTGGCATAGTCATCCTGAACAGAACCTCTTAGTCTTGTGAGTCTGAGCTGGAGGAGATAGATGCTTTGGCTTCAGTGACTGCTAAAGGGTGAGGGCAGAAAAGAGAAGAAAGAGAAAAATGAAACGTACCAGTTCCAGTGAGCAACATTTGGCCAAGTTAACACTGTATTCTGTTTTGGACTAGAGGGTTTTAAACGATCAGCATGTGTATGAGCACAGACCTGAGTAGAATCTTACCTGAGTGTGAAGGCGGTAAAGGGGACAGACACAATATGAAGACACAGACACCAAGCCTTTTATCCCATTTTAGTCTCATCAGATTTCTGTGGGCCCAAGTTAGGATTCTGTTCTCAGCAAAAGCAGCCTTCAGGTCCCCAGGAAGGAACCTAGGCAAACTGTTACCATAACTATATCAGAGGTGTTGTCTACAGCAAAGCTAAGAGGAAGCTAATACTACAATGTATTGCCCAGCTGTGTGACCTCCAAAATTAGTCAACTTAGAAACATAAGAGCAAGTGAAACTGAAGGGCTTATTTAGGTTTTTCCTGGTAATAATTTCTCATTTCGTGCAAAGATTCTGCTTCTGTCATTTTATTAGGATTTCATGATGGGTCTATGACAAAGGGTAATAGATTACGGCCTCAGGAGTTTTCTTTTTTGTCCCACTGTTGTTCCTGTCTCACACCCACCTCCTTCCTACCACATCAGCCCTTCCCTAACCTCTACTGTATTCTTCATTTCTGTAGCAGCATCAAAAGACTCATAGAAAATGGATCACACAATCTGCAAGCTCTGGACTGGCTTTGTTCATTCCCCGTGCAACCCCCTGGAGTATCATCAAGGTTGTGTGTCCCAGTTGCCCTTTTTTACTGTGATCTACTCTTCTTTTCAGCCCCTCCCTGGCACCTTCCTAGGTTCTTCTAACTGTAATTTCCTGCTTTTTCTGCAATCACTCACCAACCTAATAGCTCTCTGTGATGTAAAGCTGCTTAATAACTATGCTTTAATACCTGCATAACTCTTCAGGGTGCATCAAGCACTTGCATAGATATTATTTCATCTAGTTTCATGTAAATATCTTTCTTGTTTTTGCAAGAATTTAGATGAGGTAGAGATGTGTCCCTCCCTGTACTTCCTCAAGCTCACTGTCTCTCGCATGGAACAGCACGCTTCCAGCAGCTGCTGAGTGGGTGAGACCTCTCACTAGACAAGCTCTACCTGGGGTGACCCAAGCCGGCTGAATAATTTTGTCACTTCCCACCTCTCAAGGGGCAGACCTTCCAGGCTCCAGATAAAAGAGAAATGGACAACAAAGAGATGAGTATTACACAAATGACACCATAGATTTTCTTTAAAAAGAATAAATTGAACAGAGGTTCACATCAGCAAAAATTAACAGCAAGGTAGTGCTCCTTTCTAGCATCAATCTGGAAAGATTATATGCTGCCTAAGAATTCACTGTGAGTGTCAAAATGAGTACTGCTTAAACGTCACCTATACCAAGACAGGTTAATTGGGCAAGGACCTAAACGTGACACAGGATGGAGTATACCTGGTCATGTCTAGCCCTTACCCAAGATCATCTGTCTGTTGCTCCCCTCAGGGACCCAGGCACCCAGCAGAGCTGACACAAGGATGGGATCTTCTGGTTGAGGTTCAGAGAGCTGAGCTGTTGCCAGGAGTGGGAAGATCCCAAGGGCAGGTGCTGGCTTTGACCTCGGAGTGACAGGACCAAACCTGGAGAAAATGAATTGACATTGAGGCCAGTAAGAGAAGGAAAATCTAGAAAGGGCAGAGATCAAGCACATTTGGAAACACAGCAGATTGGGGAAGGAAGCACAAGGTCTAACACATTTACATTGCAGGGGGCTGATGTGTCTGTGGCATGTTTGGGTTTGATTTACTGTGGTTGTGTGTGCATAGCAGACAATACTTAACCTTTGCAACCTGCACATCACCTGGTGAAGGACAATAGGAGGGTTGGGCAGGGAAAGTTACAGCTACTCTGGAATGATTTCTTCAGGACAGGTCTGGCCAGGGCAGGCAGGGATGAAGGCTGTCCAGGTTAGAAGATGCTGGCTAATCTTAGCCTGCTCCAAAAGCCAGGGTCTCACGTGGTGAGACTGGCCAGGGCAATGTGCTGGAGTGCTGGAAAAAAATTAGAATGGAACAGCGGCGGCCTTAGAAATGAAGTCAGAGAGGGAAATAAATGACAGGGTGATAGCCAAGCTGACCTTTGAAAGGTGAATAGAGATCCAGTGGTCAGGACCTTCTAGGAGTGAGCATAAGAAGAGGCAGCAGTCTAAAATAGTACAGGGAAGCATGGTCATTCCTTGGTGCTATAACTTGGGATCTTAGAGGGAGGCAGAAAGGGAAAATCCTGTGTGACCCTTAACACTGAGTGTCTGGAGAACAAGGGTTCCCTCTCACACCTCTTCACTCTATCAGACAATTTGGGACCCTCGAGAGGTCACCTGTGGGAGGTGAAAACCACATCTTGTAAAAAAAAAAAAAAATCAGCAAAATTGCCAACAAAACACAGTGAAGAGACATCCTGTGTTGCAGTAAATTCAGCACAAACACATTTTCCTTCAGCACTGGAAGAGATTGCAGTTCTGCCGTTGAACAGGATGAAGCCATCGGTTTGCATTTATGTTTATCTAGACACCACCAAGTGAGTAAAAACTCAAGCTGTAGGACAGGGAAGATATGTAACACGCATATAACTCAAACAGGGCTTATGTCCTGAATATACAAAGAGTGGCTACAAATAAATACCCCCCAAAAGGCTGACTACTTACTTTGAAACAACCTAAAAACATATACAGATCTAGGGGTAAAGCTCATCAACAGAATGTATGCTCAGCATGCTCAAGACCCTGGATTCAACCCTCAGCTCTGAAAAACAAAAATAAAGTAAAAGTAAAATGAAAACATAAACAAGCACTTTTCAAAAGAGGATATTGAAGAGGATATACAAAAAAAAGCTCAGCCTCATTGGTTAGCAGTGAAATACAAATTGAAACCACACTGAAAAACGAAAATCTCCACCTGAATGGTTATAATTTTAAAAAATAATAATAATACAACCGAATCAATAAGACCAAATACCTAGGCATAAAGGCAACAAAAAGTATCAAAGACTTCTTGATGAAAATCACAATATAGCACTGACAAATATTTGAGAAACCCTAATAAGTTGAAAGACACATCATGCATATCTTTGGGGAGACTCAATGTGAAGATGCCAGTTCCCCAGAATGGATCCATGAGTTCAATAAACTTCAATCAAAATATTTGAAGACCTTCTTTAGAAATTCCATACAGATTCTAAAATTTATATGGCAAAGCAAGAAAATCCAATTGAGCCAAGAAAAACTTATAACTATACTACTGATGGCACAAATTATGAATCTACACTTATCAAGACAACATAAGATTACATTAAGATAAACAAATACAGCCAGGTATTGTGGTGCAAATGTAATTCCAGCATCTGGAAGGCTGGGGGCAGAGGATCATCCAAAGTGCAAGGCCAGCCTGGGCTGCATAGTGAGTTAAAGGTCAGTAGTTTGGTGAACTACTTCTCAAAATCCAGTTTCGATGAAACAAAACAAAATGACAAACAGATGCATAATAAAGAAGGTGGAATTCATAAATACATCGACATCTAAGAGCACTTGAATTTTGATGAAGACACCAATGCATTTAATATGGAAAGAAACCCCTTTGACATGGAGCAGCAGAGGAGCCCAGCCACATGGGCACCAACACAGCAGTGTCTGTGCCCACCCCCAGGAACAAGAGAAAGAGGGCCTCTCCAAGGCTCCTAGATGAAAATTGAAGCCCACTGGAAAAGTGAAGAAAATCTCTGTCCTAAAGGCACAGCATGCCACCATAGTTGGTAATTTGGAGGGACCAGCACCTCACATCAGAACCTGGTCTAACTTCAGTGGAAAGACGGCTGAAAACTGCAGTAGAACCTTTCAGTGTTCCCCAGCAGGAGGTCAGGGATGTCAACTTGGGCCTTGCAGCCAAAAATCAGCCTGAACTTCAGGGGACAAGTGCTGGCTTACTGAGACTAACTTAGACCTGCACACTCCTGCCCACGCTGTCTATTGCATCAACAGAGGCACACCCTGAAGGAGGCCCTCTATTTGTATTTTCTTATTTTCAAAGTAATATAGACCACATGCTAGTTCATAGAACATGCTTAAGTAAATGCAAAGGAATTGAAGTTATCTCCTGTATATTATCAGAACATAGTGTGATTAAACTGGAGATCAGTAGCGTAAGAAACCTCAAAAACTTCACAAACTTATGGAAATTGAATAACACCCTGCTGAACAACCACTGGGTCACAGAAGAAATTAAAGAAGAATTTAGACAGTTTTTACAATTAAATGATAATGCTAATACAACAGAATCTATGGGACAATGAAAGCAGTTCTATGAGGAAAATTCATAGCAGTAAACCATCTTAAGCTCCTAGAAAAAGATGAGCAAGACAAACTGAAAGCTCATACAAGGGAGGAAATCATAAAGATCAGAGCAGAAATTAATGCAATGGAGACTAAGAGAAAGGTACAAAAAATCAACAAATCAAAGACTTGGTTTTTTGAAAGAATAAATAAAATCAACAAGCCCTTAGCCAACCTTATCAAAAAAAGGAAAGAAAAGGCTCAAATTCATGCAATTAGGAACAAAAAAGATGAAGTCACAATAGATAACAGCAGAAATCTGGAGGCTCATCAATACCTTCTTCAAAAACCTGTACTCTAATAAACAGAAAATACAGAAGAAATGGAGATTCCTAGATACATATGAACTTCCAAAGTTGAACAAATAAGATATAGAAGTCTAAACACCCCAATTATATTCAGTGATTGAAAATGTAATTAAAGCATTACCAACAAAGAAAAGCCCAGTTCCTGATGGCTTCACTGCTGAATTCTATAATACATTTACAGAAAAACTATTGCCACTACTCTTCACATTTTTTGATGAAATTGGAAGGGAAGCAATACTTCCAAATTCATTCCTGGAAGCAAGTGGTACTTTGATTCCAAAACCAGTGAAAGACCCAACCAAAAAAGAGAACTACAAGCCAATCTCCCTAATGAACATAGATGCAATAATCCTCAATAAGAAACTGGCAAACAGAATACAGAAGATCATCAAGAAGATCACACACTCTGACCAAGTCAGATTATCCCAGGGATGCAACAATGATTCAACAAACGTAAATCAATAAATGTAATACACTATATCAACAGAGTCAAGTACAAAAGCCATGTGATTATCTCAGTAGATGGAGAAAAAGCATTTGACAAAATTCAACGCTGATTCATGATAAAAACCCTACAGAAAATTGGAATAGATGATCTATCTCTCAACCTGATAAAGGCTATCTATGAAAAACCAACAGCCAATATCATACGAAATGGTCAAAAACTGAAAACCTTCCCTCTAAAATCAGGAACAAGACAAGGATGTCCACTATCACCACTCCTGTTCCATATAGTTCTGGAAACACTAGCCACAAGCAATTAGACATGAGAAAAAAATTAAGGCAATAAAGATAGGAAAGGAAGAAGTTAAACTGTCATTATTTGCTGATGATATAATATTCTACATAGAAGACCCAAAAAACTCTGCCAAAAGATTTCTAGACTTAACTGACAGATTCAGTAGAGTAGCTGAATATAAGGTCAACACTCAAGAATCAATAGCCTTCTTGTACACAAATAACAGGCTCACCCTGAGAGAAATTAGGGAAACAATTCCTTTCACAATAACATCCAAAAAAATGAAATATCTAGGAGTCAATCTAACAAAGGAGACAAAAGACCTCTGTACGATAAACTTCAGCACTCTGAAAAAAAAAGATTGAAGAGGATGTAAGAAAATGGAAAGACTTCCCTTGCTCCTGGGTAGGAAGAATCAACATAGTGAAAATGGCCATACTTCCAAAACTCCTATACAGATTCAGTATAATCTCTATTGAAATCTCAAGTATATTTCTCAGAACTTGAAAAAACAATCCAAAAATGCATTTGGAACCACAGGAGACCTAGAATAGCAAAAGCCATTCCAGGCAACAGAGACATAGCATGGGGTATCTCAATTCCCGCCTTGAAACTATACTACAAAGCCACTGTGATAAAAACAGCATGGTACTGGCAAAGAAACAGACCCGAGGATCAATGGAATAGATTAGAAGATGCAGAAACAACACCAGATATAGTCAGCTATCTCATCCTTGACAAAGGAGCCAACCATCCTCACTGGAGGAAAAATAGCCTCTTCAATAAATGGTGTAGGGAAAACTGGCTTTCAACTTGCCAAAGATTAAAACTAGACCCCTGTCTTTCACCATGCACTAAACTAAAATCTAATGGATTAAAGATCTAAATATCAAAGCAGAAACACTAAACTTGCTGGAAAATAAATTAGGTAGAACTCTCAAAGACACTGGCATAGGAGAAGACTTTCTGAAAAAAATCCTCAGCAGAATGGGAACTTGCACAAAGAATCAGCAACTGGGATTTCATCTTATTAAAAAGTTTTTGCAGTACAAGAGAAACCACCAACAGAGTTAAGAGACAACCTACAATGTGGGAAAAAAATTTTACCAGCTGCTTCTCAGACAAAGGACTACAATCTAGAATATATAAGGAACTCAAAATAATCATACCCCCAAATATAAAGATCCAATTCAAAATGGGCATCTGAAATGAACAGATATTTCTCAGACAAACAAGTAAAAACAGCAAATAATCATATGAAGAAATGTTCAACATCACTGGTCATTCAAGAGATCCATATGAAAACAACACTTAGATTCCATCTCACCCCAGAAAGAATGGCTGCTATCAAGAAATCAACTAATAACAAATGCTGCCGGGCTGTGGGGAGAAAGGAACCCTTCTCCTGGTTGGTGGGCGTGCAGATTGGTGCAACCACTGTGGAAATCAATATGGCGATACCTCAAAGAACTAGGATTAGAGGTCCCATTTGACCCAGGTATCCCTCTGCTGAGTATCTTTCCAAGAGAATTAAAAGAATTATACCACAGTAGTATATGCACACCCAGGTTTATAGCAGCACAGTTTGTAACAACTAAAACTTGGAAGCAGCCCAGTTGCCCATCAGTTGGAGACTGGATAAAGAAGATGTGGTTTTTCTATACAATGGAGTACTACTCAGCCATAGAGAATGAGAAATTAGAGACATTTATAGCTAAATGGGCGCACACTGAGGCCATACTCTTTATTGAAATAAATAGGACACACTTGAGTAAATACTGAATAGTTTCTCTGGTTTAAAAAACCAAAAGTGTAAATAAGGTTCAAATGGTATACCTGATAGTGTGAAATAGGAAGAAAATAGCTAAAGGGGAAAGGAAGTAAGGGAAAAGAAAAAATATGAAAAAATAAAAAAAATGGAAACAAAGTCTTTGTAAATAGGGTAGGGTGGAGGGGGTGAATGGAGGGCAGGGACAAGGGGAAAAAGTGAGAACCAATGTCTGTCATGTAAAGGTACAAGATCCCAATGATAAATGTAACTTTATTGTTTGCTTTAAATATACTAATAAATTTAATGGAAGAAAAAGAACTTGAACAACCTGGTTTTTTTTTTCTTTTTTGGCACTGGGGATCGAACTCAGGACCTTGTGCTTGCAAGGCAGGCGCGGTGCCACTGAGCTAAATATCAGGCTGAATAACCTGTTTTTAAAATGGACCAAAAAAAAAAAAGTCCTGGAACAGGGCAATTTAGAAGCTCTCTAAGTGGGCAATTAGCATATGAAAAAATGGTCATCGGTGCTATTAGAGAAATGCATATGTAAATCGCACTTTATGTCACTGTACACCCACACAGTAATTTTAAATTGTAAAAGGCTCTCAATAGCAAACCTGGGCAAAGATATAGAGCAAATGAAACTTTCATACAATGCTGGTAAAATGTAAATTGGCACCATTTTTTTGTAAAAATGTCTGACAGAGTAGTTATTGTTGAACATACACCAAATAATCCAGCAATTCTGTATTAAAGTATAGTTGAGCAGAAATGCAGGACCATGTGGAATGAATATATATATTTCTCAATAGCAAACCTGGGCAAAGATATAGAGCAAATGAAACTTTCATACAATGCTGGTAAAATGTAAATTGGCACCATTTTTTTGTAAAAATGTCTGACAGAGTAGTTATTGTTGAACATACACCAAATAATCCAGCAATTCTGTATTAAAGTATAGTTGAGCAGAAATGCAGGACCATGTGGAATGAATATATATATTTTAGAAAATGAAGAAACTAGCTCAGTGGTTCTGCCGCCTGCCTGGCAAGCACAAGGACCCAAGTTCGATCCAAAAGAAAAAAAAAGAAAAAGAAAATGAAGAAACTATTGTTAAATAGCACAACCTGCAAAAATCTCACAAAAATGCTCTGTAGAATTTCATTTTTCTAATGTTCAAAAGAGGCAAAGCTAGTTTATGATATTGGAAGCTGGGATAATGGTTAATGCTAGAAAGACAAAGGGACATAAGGGAGTCTCAGTGGTATTCTAGGTCTTGTTCTGTGTGTTTCCGGTTTGTCTTTTTTCTGAGTAGTTTACTAAAACACTGTTGTTGTTATCTTCTTAAGAAATATTCACCGTTTCAGAATATTGAAAATAACTGAATGCCCCCATTGTGTTTCTCCACCATGAAAGCAGCTTGACCTTGAGGCTGTGAGTCCCAAGGTTGATGGAAAGACTGAAGCCCTGAGCTAGCTCTGCTGCAAATCTGGCTCCAAATACATAACCCATTCTTGCCTCCAGCTCTGTCTCAGCAGGAGATAGTCTCCTGCTCGGCATCCTATCCTCATAGAGTATTTAGGTACATCACATTGCTGAGTAACTTAGGCCAAGGTCAAAGACAATTAGGGTTAAACACTGACTTCCTTGCTGGATCCACAATCACAGCGCGAGAAGGAGAGAGGAAAGGATTCAGCATCTCTCCACAATGATATTTGGTGGTGTATCATAAACAACCTAGAATTGGGCAAATTCAGTGATGCCATCCCCCTCCATGTGCTTGTCTTCATTGGAGTGAGGACTCTGGTGGGGATTTGGCCTTTAATAGACCCTGAGACTAGAAAGCATTTGACAGGTGGCTGTGTTCCTGGGAGCCAGGCACTCATTAGTTAGCTTAATTTAGAACAGATCCCTCATCTCTTTTTACAAAGAACTGTTGATGTTTGGCAAATAAGTGATAATAATAAGGTTCTCCTGTGAAAACAAGGTTTTTGTTTATTCTAGACTATGTATAAACTGAAGGAGAGCAGTGGGGAGAAGTGCTGTGCCTTCCTTTCCCTAGAAACAACTGAAACTGGAAATATCACAGATACTGCCAAACAGATCGCCTAGAACATGAACTTGCCCGTCCAGCAGGTGGAAGTCAGAACTGCAATTAGATCTTCCTGCTGCCTACCGCTCTTCCGTCTCTCTTCCCTCCTCTTTTCTTCCTCTTGCTCCTTCTCTTATTTTTTGTCCTTTCTTCTTCCTCTTCTTCTTCTCTTTGTCTCTGTGTGTGTCTCTCTCCTCTCTCCTCTCTCTCTCTCTCTCTCTCTCTCTCTCTCTCTCTCTCCTCATCTCCCTCTCTCTCTCTCCCCGCTTCCCTCCTTCCCTCCTCTCTCCCTCTCTCCCTCTTTGCTTTGGTTTAGGTACAGTGCTCTGGAAGCAGGAACCTCTTTAATATTCCTATGTCAACCCTACACGATTCCCAAAGTGGCCATTTCTGTTAAGGTGGCTTAAAAGTTGGTAGTCACAAGACTGAACTTTAGTCCTATATTCCTACATGTAGTTGCAAGTAGTTTCCCCTTTCTTGAGACATTAGGAAAGATTTTTGAGAAATATAACCTGTGATCTCTGACATCACCCTCGAGTTGGGGGTTTCTCAGTCACAGAAGTCTCCTGAGCTGCAGCTCATCCTCCGGGAGCAGTGCTGTGTACTCCAGAAAGAAAGGTACTTGGCACTTTCAAAGCATCTGCCAAGCAAATCCACGCTACAGTATTATTTGGAAATATACTATAGGATACTCAGTTTTTATGGCATTCTCCTGCCAAAAAATTGGTGTATCCCAAGAAGTTTAAAAAAAAAAGTAGAGATCTATCCTTCCTCATCCACTGCTCTGGTGCTCCGTATTTGTTCTGGTTCGGGGTTCAGTCAATTTTGCAGAAGCTCAATGACGACAGGTTAGATTCATGCTCAGTAGGGTGCTCCTAATACAAATGCACTAAGGGACGTGTTATCTGGCTTCATCCCTCCTCTGGATGTCTCTAAGTCAGGCACCTTGCTTTTTTTAAAAAATAAGAATGATAAGAAAGAAAGTATGTTTTGCACAGCTCTGCTCTGATAATTTTTGCACAGAAGAAGCTCGATTAAACCTGGGGTTGCCTGGGAAGCACCACCCACTGGGTCTGCACAGGACCTTGTACAGAATCCTCAATGAGAACCCTGGGCCATCTCAGAGGAGAAGGGATGACAAAGCTGTGCAGCTATTAATTGAATGAGATTAAATTTATCTCTGGACATTTTCCACGGGTGGCAATTTAATTATGGAGCTACTGTGTAGTGTGACAACTGCTACAGGGGCAACTGCTGCAGGTGGGCCTGGCAAAGTGACAGTCTGCATCTGTTTGATATGCGAGTGATGTCCTCCCTGGCATTTTTACTGGAGAACTTATTATGATAATAAGGTCTGTGTGGATGACAAAGCAAAACTCAAAATAATTAAGAACTTTTATAAGCTGATGAGTCATGTCCTTCCTGAGCCTTTTGAGACGTTTAACATGGCTCAGGCTCTTGTGCTGTGTAGACCCTGCCCCTCACTAGCCCCTGTGTGGTGGGCTCCTCACATCTCCTTGCTCTTAGCTTTGCTGAGGTGTAACAGGTACACACATAAAAAATCACACGTTTCATATGCACATCTGTGTGCATTTGGACGTGTGTTCACCATGATACCATCCCCACAATCAAGATATTAAGCGTGTCCATCACCTCCAAATATGTGTTTGTGTTCCCTGTGGGTTTTGTTTCATAGGAAGAACATTTAACCAAGACCCATCCCCTTAGTGGTGGCTCCATATTGCCCTTTTCAGATCCTAATTGCAAACTAGTCCCAAGGTCCTCAAAACCTGACTCTGCTCAGTGTGCCAGCCCATTATTGAAGCACTCCTGCCCATCACTAAGTCCTCTGCCGTCCCCAGACTATTGCCCATGTGGAGATTTGTTCCTCAACCACCATCCCCTTCCTCCTTCATTCCCTTGGCACAACTTTTGCTTCCATAGCATCTGCTTATCCATTATAAGTTGTATGATTATTATAACTTCCTCTCTTTTTGAGCTTGACCGTAGTCTCATCTTTATAATTTCACCAAACTATAATTATCTTTTGTTAGACTGTTCTTCAGCACATACCAAATACCTGCTGAATCAACTTACAAAGAGAAAAGGTTTATTTTGGCTCACAGTTTTGAAGGCTTCAGTTCACGATGGGCGGGGCCCATTGCTTTGGGACCTGTAACAAAGCAGTGCATCGTGGCAAGAGTGTGTAGCAGAGCAGAAACATTCACCTCATGGTGAGCCAGGGAGCGAAAGAGAAAGGAGACACCTGGGTCCCACGATCCCCTTTGAGAGCAAACCTCCACTGGGCTGCAGACTTCCCACCAAGCCCAGCTCTTAAATGTTCCACCAACTCCCAGTAGCATCAAACTAGGCACCAAGCCTCTAAGACATGCGCTTTTAGAGGGCCCTCAAGATCCATGGCACCTGTATTAAATACAGTATAAGCCAAGTCTATAGTTTAAGGTCTAAAACGCCTCCCCAGAGTCATGTGTATTCACAGGTGGGGCTTGTGGAGGTGATTGGATTTTAGGGCCACTACACTTGTCAGTGGATTGATATGTTCATGGCTTCAGACTTGAATGTGCTATTAGGAGGTGGGAGCTGAGTAAAAAAAGGTGAATCCCTGTGAGTGTGACCTAGAAGAGTATGTCTCTCTCCCTCTCTCTCTCTCCCCGTCCTTCCCTCCCCCTCCCTGGCTACCATGGGTTTCACAGCTTTGCTCCACTGCACCTTTCCAATGCTCCATCTCTGCCTTGGAGCCACCCGCCCATGAACTGGAACCTCTGAAACCATGAACCGGATAACCCTTTGCTACTTTAAATCGTGGGTGTCGAGCATTCTGTCCCAGTGACAGGAAAGCAGCTAATAAATGCAAAGACTTCATGTGGTTTCTTATTTACCACATTATTTCCTTCCACCTATCCCAGAACCTCATACATGGTCGCCACTCTATAGATGTTTACTGACTGAACATGGGGAGCTACTACCTAGAAAGCAGAGTGAGAGATGAACACAGCTGGTGACGTGGCTCTGAGTGCCCGTAAGGGGGAATCGGGGAGCATCAAAGTTGACTCGGCACTTGCCAGTTCTGTTCTTACAGGATTCGTGGAGGGTGTGAGCTGCCTGTGGGGAGAGAACAGCAAACAAACCTTAGAAAGAGAAGGGTACTTGGTTGAAGAAACTAATGATCAGGTTCTTGCCTTTGCATCAAGTCTCTGCCATTGGTCCCAAGGCTCTTGTATGGATGAAGCTCTCTCTGTCTTTTTTTTTCATTAATATATTTTAAGCGAATTAACTGAAATGTAGATTTATTTGTCAAAAGATCTATTTTGAGGTATGCAATGTGATATTTTTATATACATAAGACAGTGATGGTTCTAAGTTAATGAATATATCCATTCACCTATAGTTACCCTTTTCTTATGGTAAGAACACCAAAAAATCTACTCTCTTGGGAAATTTCCAGTGTATAATATAATATTAGCAACTGTGGTCCACATGCTGTGCCTTAGATCTCCAGATTTATCCATCCTACATAACTTTAACTTTTATGGTAAGAAAACATTCCTCCTGCACCACTCTGGCAATTATAATTTTACCTTTTCCTTCCATGAGCTTGAAATTTTATACTCGTATGATCGATAATGCAATAATTTTCTCTCTGTGCCTGGTGTTTTTTCCATAGCATGATGTTATTCAGGCCCATCATATTACAAATGGCAAGACCTCCTTTCTAAGGCTGAATAATATTCTGTCATATATAGAGAGTCCACCCAAAAACGTACACAAACTTCAGTAAAAGAAAAACTTGTACAAATATTTTAGTACTACATTTATTGAGACCTCAGGAGATTAACACAAGTTGCCTTTGGCCTCTACAATTACGAGAGATGCTCACATTGGTGGCCGTCAGCTTCCAGACATTTATTAGTACGGTGAACTGCTGCTTGGGTGACCTTGGTCATTGAGATTGCTGCACCTGCATTTTCAATTTCTTCTCCAAGGGCTGGCAGTGTCGTGGGTTTTCTGTGATACACGACATCCTCTAGGTTCCCCATATGAGGGTAACACCACCTGCCGGAAAAAAAATCACACTATTTTTCTTTTCCTGAAGTATGTGCATACATGTTTTGGGAAGAATATATATATTTAAATGTTTTTTCATTTTCATCAGTGAACATTTGGGTTTTTCCCTATACCGCGGCTGCCGTGGATAATGTGGTGTGAGCATGGGACACCGGTGTCTCTATGAGGTGCTGATTTTGTTTCCTTGGGTACCTACGAAAGTAGTATTGCTGGGTCACATGGCTGAAGGGATCTTTTTTGGGGGCGGGGACTGGGGATCGAACTCAGGTCCTTGAGTTTGCGAGGGAGGCAGTGGATCCACTGAGCTAAATCCTCAGCCTGAAGGGCTGTCTTATGTGCAAAGGTCACAGTTGGACTTGGTCAGCCCTCTGGGGAGAGGGGATGGTTCCTCAGCAGGTGAGCACCAAGGAAGGAGGCGTCCACTCCCTTCCACTGGGAAACAAGGAATGGGCTCAGAATCCCCAGCTTAGAGATGCTGAAGGGTGAAACAGTGCAGTGGCGGAGGTATACGGGAGGAAGCATGTGCTCACTCCTAAGTTATAAGCTACAAGAGCACAAAACGGCCTGGCAGGCTTCTAGTCTGTGTCAGCACGCTGCACAGGAAGCACAGAGGGGCCGTGGGGCGTGGGGCCGACCGCAGGACAGGAGGCTTCCGTGTGGGTGCAGAGACAAGGCTGTTTGGACACAGGGTCCTGTGTGCCTTCCTGGGGTGAAAGGGTGGTTCTCTATGGAGATTCTTCTCAGTACACCATTTCCACCTGGCTTTTGTCATTGGATCCTCCAAGAGCATGTTTGTGTGTTTATTTTTAAGCATTTATGATCTCTGGATTGTTCCGGAATATATTTTAACTTAGACATAACTGTTAACATCCACTGGGTAGCTATTTCCCATGGTGCAGTTCTTGTAGTGGTTAAATACAGAGCATTAGATCTTTAATTATCTTCGGAGTCACTTAAATACCTACTGAGATCTTTGATAGATGCTGAAGATAAAGTTGCATAAATCACTGCTGTTCTCTTCATGGAGGTTGAAGTCTATTGGAGAAGACCTAATTGAAAACAAACATAAGTGCTCCTCTCCTTACAATGGGGTGTGTCTTGAAGAACTCATTTATGTGTCGTTATTTAAAAATGCACGCCGCCTGCCTCACAAGCGCAAGATCCCAAGTTTGATACCCAGTGTGAAAGAAAGAAAGAAAGAAAGAAAGAAAGAGAGAGAGAGAGAGAGAGAGAGAGAGAGAGAGAGAGAGA
>NW_022900922.1:13376523-13413309 GCF_012274545.1 Fukomys damarensis | reverse complement strand
GAGGGGGGGAGAGGGAGAGAGAGGGAGAGGGAGAGGGAGAGGGAGGGAGGAAGGAAGGAACGCATTTAACACCCATAACCTAACATTTAACACACCTCATATCCTACATCATAGTTTAGTTCAGCCAGGCTCTTCTAAAACATTTACAGCCTACAACTGGGCAGACTAATCTAACGCAAAGCCTACTTTATAATCACACATTGAGTTGGGAACTATCTGTAATCGCAGTACAGCATGGTGAGCGAGCACAGTAAGAGGACGGTGTGCAGTGGGCTGTCTGATGAGGTGGCGCACAGCACAGAGGCACGGTCAGCCAGGAGGGCATGAAATACACAGGGTCGGGCCCGGGGGGTGGGCACCAGCAGGAAGTGGCGCTCAGAGCTGAACTGCACTGATCTTCCTGTGTGATACAGCTGTGCTGTCTCTGAGTAAGGCTTCTGTCTGATCATGGTGTCCTCCAGGTCAGGGAATGAAGTATTAAACAGCTCTAGGCACGAACCTCACTGTCACCATCGCCAAGATCAAGTGAAGACTCACTTTCATCACAGCAGCCATGGGGCTTTTCACAGTTTCGGGGTAAGTGCCTGAGAGCCCCTTGAGGACAGTAGTTTTGATGTCCTTGTTGCACCGTGGAGCTGAGGGGCGCCGTATTATACCAGGTTCTTACAGCACTCGCAGAAGCAGAGACCACTTTGAATGGCACCCAAGACCACCCCATATTGGAGTCAGTTTTTTATCTAAAAGGTCCATACTACTGGAAAGCTCTGGAAATATTTGTATTTAATTATCCATTGGAGTTTTCAGGTTATCACGACACCTGCTTCTTGTGTGCTTGGTCAGTTTCTGAGAGGGCCATTTTAATGTTGAGTAATGATTCCTGTTCAAACTTGATTCATGTCATGTGGGATTTAGGGAAAGAGAAAAGCCATTAAGTGGAAAAGATGAAATAAAATGGGAGAAATTGGTTCCAAAGCTATCATTGTGATCATTAATTTAAACTACAACCAAGAAAAATTAGAAACCGTCAGACAGATGAGAAAAGGAAAAAAGTCCAACTACATGTTGTCTATAAGAGGCTTGCTTAAAACAAAGTGACACAAAAATTTAAAAATGGAAAAGATGCAAATATAATGAGAAGGAAGGCTGGGGTATAAACCTAATAGATCGTTAATAAAATCAATGATGGGACTGGGGATTTAGCTCAGTGGTTCCACCACCTGCCATGCAAGCACAAGGACCCGAGTTCGATCCCTGGTAACAACAACAACAACAAAAAAACAATGACCGAAACATAAAAATACACAAAAGGACAATATATATGTGTGAGAACGATGAGGTAAGCATCATGCATACACATACATGCCTTTAATAACTCAGCCTCAAAAGAAGGACAGCAGCAGCAGACTGTGTGACTTCTGGCTGTTCCCAGAACTCAAAGTGATCATGAAATGTAAATGTTTTGGGTCAGTTCAGGACTCAAGGCAGCCAAAACAGGACAATGAGACACTCATGAAGGAGGACTTCCAGAACTGCTTCAGGAGAGGACAAGCACGATGGGATAAGTGTGTTCAAAGTGAGGGGAAATTCTAAAGGGAATTAATGGCAGTGTGTCCTTTACTGTACTACACTTTAATAATGTAATACGTTTTTTAAATTTAAAAATTCACCATGAGGTTTGATCGTGCCTGATATTTTACTTCTACCATCCCCAACATCTTTGGAAACCAACTTTCCTAGGATGCAAGAAAGAAAACCAATGTAATAGGGGAAGTTAGGCGAAAACCCTAAAGCCTTGGGTTTGCAGTGAAGTCTCATTCAGGTCTGCATTGAGCCATAAGGTATTTTATATGTATGCCCATCTCTCTAAGTGCAAAGTTTGCTTGGCCCAATGGCCAGTCCACTAGTGATGAACGTGTCCCATCCAATAACAGAAACCAGGCCTTAGTAGAGAAATAGTTGATCAGGAAGAAAACACGCAAGATGAGATTGGGTACTTTTGTCAGAGAGAATGAGGGAGGTGTCAGAAACTATGGGGTTATGCAGTGTACCAAAGGCAAATTTAGGGAGAATGAATTTGAGGTTTGACATATTCCTTCCAAAAGTTATAGTCACCATGATTAAAATTTTAAAAATTAGATCTTTATCAGCATTCCAAATACTTTCATCTCAGAAAATGTTAATTACATGGGGAGAGTGTCACCATCATTTTTTTTAATGGTGAGCATTTCTAAAGGTTTGATCCAGGGGCTCGCCATAAATCACTGATCCGGCCTGGTTTCCTTTGTGATATAATGACAAAAATAGCCACAGAGGGAGACATAAGCAAGTACTACTGCATAGGGAGGATTGGTTTCCTTGTTCTTACTGTTCTGCATTAAAACAACTCTTCTGAGGGAAAAGTATAATTTAAGAAAGATTGTCTGATAAAGTTTTTTCTTGGGACTAGCTTCTTTACCTTTCTTTTAAAGTCTTGGTAAACTTCTGTATCTTAAGAGAAAACTTATTCAATTATTTTATAAGGGCTGATCAAAATATACTATTTTAAATATTTACATTTTTAAAATGTATTACAGGAAAAGACACACTGCCATTAATCCCCCTCAAAACATTGCCAATCAGGGCCAGGGATTTAGCTTAGTGGTTCCGGTGCCTGCCTCACAAGTGCAAGGGCCCCAGTTCAATCCCCAGTACCAAAAAGAAAAAGAAAAAACAAAAAAAATATTGCCAGTCAACCTATGGTTCTTTTGCTTGATTCAAATAAAAACCGTGAATCAGCAAAGTGCAGTTCTGCTAGTATCCTGATGTCACCAGGTGTCTTAGTCACTTGTCTCGTTGCTGAGACAAAACACTCTACCCAAAGTTAAAGGAGGAAAAGTCTGTTTTGGCCCACGGTCTGTGGAGGTTTCCACCCAGAGTCAGCCGCTCCCAGGCAGGGTGGGAGAACGGTCCATGACAAAGCAGGGCAGGCAGCAAACAGCGACAGCAGCAAGCCGCTGCCACAGCCCTACTCCTGTTCCTTATGTCCCATCCAGGGTACCGGCCCTTAGAACAGGTCCCACTCACACCCAGGGCGGGCACCCTTAATCCCAGCGTCACACCATCACATACTTTAGATCCAATGAACAGCGTGAGGCTTGGCGGGGGGCCGATACAGGCCATGGGAGCAGATGACGCTGGATACTGCTTCATACCAACAGGAAAAACAGTCACCGCTGCTGCTGCTGGCCCCCACCATCTGTTGCTGGCGTGTGTCAGACACCACAGGTCTGTTCTGCTCAGTGCTGCTCTCTGCCCCTGAGCTTCATTGGCTGCTAGTCTCTGGTGCCATCAGCCCTCAGCTATGGCTCTTTCTTTTGGAACAACTGCTCTCTTCACACTACTCAGGGTAGAAATTCCGAGGAGATTGACAGAACTTTTGGCAAGCAGGTATACAGGAGCACCACAGAGTCTTTATTTCAACTTAGCCTGTGCTGCAGCACAGGGGGTCACTGGAGGGAGCCCTCCTAGAGTAACCTGAGAAGTGTCTGGGGTGTGCTGCTTATATAGCAATTGCAGGCCTGTGACGGGTCTGTGTACCGTCCTACCTGATTGGTGCAGGGCCGCAGAACAGCCTCGGCTGCCATGGTGGTGATCCAGTGAGGTGGGAGAGCTGGAACAGGGAATCTTCTGGAAGGCTAGAGGGGGGAGGGGGGTAACCGTGAGCCCAGACGCCTGCCTCCCTGATCTTAGCCGTGTCAGGATGTCCCCTCCCTTCTTCAAAAGGCAACAGTAGCATCTGAAGTGGTGGGAGTGGGGAAGGGCGCTGCACTCACAGGCAGGCTGCCGCCGTGTTGAAAGAGAACCCAGAAGAATGGCTGGCTGCTAGACAGACGGGGAGGAGGACACTGCAGTGAACGGTCCCAGTCCTTTGGGATGGTGAGGGGAACAAAGGGAAGAGAGGAGGGAGGCGGGTAACGACTGCAGCCAAACTAGCGCCCGCCATCTGGCATGGAAAAGGTGATAGTTGGGCTCTTCTCATCTGCCTCATTGATCCCCCAAGAGAGTTCATCCTCCTTCGTCTTAAGAAGCCGAAGGGTGACAGTCTGTCTTCTGTAACTTTCTGAGGTGATGTGGGACAGTTGAAACATCACTTGCCGACTGCTCCCCTGTCCTGCGGGGCCCTGGCTCCTCTGGAGACACTGATGGAAGCTTTGCATTCTCATCAGCTTACTGTGGAATTTCTTTAGTCTGGGAGATACAAACTTTACCAACTGGTTAAAGACATGGAGTAGAAAAACAACTGCTCAAGGATATTAGTGGAGGGCCAGGGATTTAGCCCAGTGGTTCCACTGCACAAGGGCCTCAGTTCAATACCTGGTATCAAAAATAAAATAAAATTAAAAACGATATTAGTGGAGCTTCCTTTCCACCAGTTTGTATCACAGCTTGACTCTCTGCACCAGCAAGTACCCATTCCTTCAAGTGCTTCTGGTCTGGAAACTGCCTCCAAGACTGTCTCTGGCCTTCTTCATGAGGAGAAACTGTTGCTGGTACCTCCCATACTTTGAGATCTTTCCTCACCACCCTTTCCAGGCGGGCCGTATTCTGTTGGAGCAGAAACTCAGCCTCAGAGATGCTCCCTTTCTTGTACCTCAGGAGATTAGCTATCCAGGGACAAATTGGCCCCTTTCCCCTCTAGCTGTCTAGGGGACTCAGGGCTGGCACATTC
This sequence comes from Fukomys damarensis, assembly GCF_012274545.1. Classification (NCBI taxonomy): domain Eukaryota; kingdom Metazoa; phylum Chordata; class Mammalia; order Rodentia; family Bathyergidae; genus Fukomys; species Fukomys damarensis. The sequence goes on along the minus strand of NW_022900922.1, from coordinate 13,408,601 downwards.
CCTAAATCACCAATAGCTTCTCTGAGTCCCTAGTGTCCAAAAGAAAATTGATATTTCTCTTTAATGTCATGATTACCCAAGGCTCCTCCATAGTGATGTCTTGTGATTGCAGGGAAGCTTGAAAGATGTTCAGACTTCTTACCCTCCCTTTTAGGAAAACATGAGTGATTCTGGCCTTCAAATGAGTTATTGGCCTCCTGCTGACAGTATGCACACTGTTTTCTTCCAGATCTTTGCTGAGAGTAAGTTTTGGAGGACCTGGCAAGTTACCCTGCGGTGATGGATGCATTCAAGCAGTCAAAAGCTGCATCTTTCTCCAATCTCTCGTCCTTCTTTGCCTCTTCTGCACCATCCTGATTATTCTAGACCTTGAAGGCCTCCTCCCCCAGGTTGACAAGGGAGTTTGGGTTCCTGCCTCTAGTTTTTCTAACTTCTTCCTAATATCTGGAGGAGGTTGAATTGTAAAATGCACAGCCATTAGGATTCTCCCCTCTGCCAACCCTGGGTCAGTGTCAGTATAATTTTGGAAGGCCTCTGACAAGTCCAGCAGGATTCTCCTGCCTTTATTAAGTTACCTCTTCCACCTGGATGTAATATCTTTATACTTCCCTTTCCTTTTACAGAACAGATCTGTCAGGAGAGTGGCATTATAACTCATAGGCTCATTCTTTTGGCCAGTATTCTTGGATTCCCAATTTGTACTGAGGCCAGGCTGTGTTACCAAAGAGCAGCCTTTTTGATTTTTTTAAACATTCCTCCTTAACTTTGCCCCAATTCTGTGTTTCCCATGTTTGGCAGGACTTTTACCAGACACCCCCCCCAACACACACACACACAAAAACACACCCTGGACTCACAACCTTTTCTGGGTACTATCTGGGACTATACATCAAAATCAACAGCTTTTGCATGGGACACACCCTCCATATCTCTAAGAAAAATAACAGCACTGGACAATCACAACATACTAGATTGCAACGATAGTCAGCACAATAAAAACAGGAGGACCAATTTTTTCCCAGACAAATATACAATACAAAGCAAGTCAAAAATTACTTGTACAGATACAAGAGCAACACAGAGGGGATAGTAGTAAAAAGCAACACTAATGAGTCTCAGGAACTCAGACTCTGTATCGGGAAAATCCATTTCCCCCAGCAAAAACTCAGTGATCCATTACAGCAACAAATCAATGAAGATAAATGTGCTCCTTTTGTTAGATATTTAAAAAGATAAGATTATTAGTGAGATAATAGATTCCCAATTTAAACAAAAAGAGTTTTCGGAAACTACAAATTCATAGATAGTTTTTCTATACGTTAAAGAAGATGTATCTTGGCTGTCAGGTTGATGGGCAACAGAAGAGGCATTTCTGTTCCCACTAAATCGAAAAGCAGGCAACAGGCAACAGCAGTTGTTTGACTGTCGTTACTTAATGTTCTGCCAATGAAGCAAGATGACGGACAGATGAGGTAAGCATCAGAAAGGCATCTGAATGGGCACCAGGTAAAGATGATACTACTTCCTGGGGAGAAGCCTGAGGGGCTTAATTAAAATCTGATGAAGAGCACCCAGAGTGCTGCTTCTCTTGGTCTCCCCGTAGTGCCAAGAGGAGTTCCCAGTGCTTGAGAGGAGACTCGAAAGTGAGTTGCCACAGGGACTCTGCTAGACATTTCTGTACGAGAAAATGACCAGGACTCAGGCCACTCCAAGTCAAACTAAGATCAGCCTACAGGACTAAAAAAGGCTTAGTTCATCTAGAAGTGGGGAGTACAGGCATGCAGCGTATGTGTGCCCCTTGGCTGCCGTGCTGTCCAAGTGCTTCATTCAAAGAACTAAGTGAGAAGGATAAAAACATTTTCCAGATAGGTCAGGGTAGACTTGTCATTGTGGTCCTCCATCACCTTTCATGTTACCTCCCTTGTTGCATCCCTGGACTGAAGTGTCCACCTGGTTTTTGTTAACTCTTGACCTCAAGCTGCTGCTTATCTGACCAAGGCTTGGTCATCCTGACTCTGTCTTGGGCCCAGTGCCTCTCTAGCTGCCTATTATCTTCTTCCTAACTTGCCTGGCTTTAATAAAATTGCATCAGCTGGAAGTAAATGCCTCAGAATGTCGAGGCCAAACAGGAGTCATGACCTTGGCCTTATCTGTGCACCCTGGGCTGCTCCTGGCAGCCTCAGCTCCTTGCACAGCCTGCCTTGCTCTTTGGGGAATGAATCTCTCTGCCTGCGAGCTGCTCTCTTGCTGGTGCCAAAAAACACTGTCCTAGTCCTCTTCCTAAGGCTCCACAATATTTGGAATGCTCAACAGTTTTTGTTTGTTTGGGACTTTGTTGTTGTTGTGTTGTGGGTGTCTTTTTCCTTGTGGTAATTGTGATTCGATGCGGTTCTCCATATGAGTGGATGTTAATGCTAAATACCCCACATTTTCTCGCAGGTGCGGACACACAGGGGACTGCCGCGTCTCTGGCCTGCCAGATACTGGGTGCTGGGAGAAGAGGGGTGGGGGTCCCATGGAGACACTGCAGACAGGCTGGGGAAGAAAGAGGCCAAGACAGACAAAAGGAGCACACTGCATGCTTCAGGAAAGTTCTGCTTGGCTGAGACAAGCACAGCAAAGAGGAAGAAGAGGCGCCAGGCACTGTGTCACAGACCGGTGGGAGGGAGAAGGGTGAGGAAAGTGGAAGTGGAGTGAGAAGGGTAAAGCTATGCTGCAGGGAGCAGGCGGAAGGAGCAGCTACCTCCGCCCACCTGATACTAGCTGCTTCCATCGGGAGCGACTTCCGAGGATAGCGGCTCTCCACCCGGGAGGACAGGAACAGCAGAGGCTCCAGGCCCACCAGGCAGATGGCCTTATGTTTAAACCTTCAGCTGGCGTGGGCAGACCCTTGCTCTGTCCAGGGACCCATCCAGGCCTGCGGCCTCATTTACTGCCAGGCTTCCTAAGCATGGTTGAGCTGCCTCCTTTTTCCGCTCAGGGGTCAGGAGAGAAAGGACTTCCTGATAAATTCTGTGGGCTTTCTCCTCTCCATTTCAAGAATAAAATATTCCTCCTCCGTGCAAAAAAGGAAGCTAATTGGTATGCAGGGCATCTGCAGAGAAGCTCCCCCCTCCCCCCTCCCACTCTGTCCTTCTCTCCCTCCCTCCTCCCCTTTCTCCTCCTCCTCGTGCTCCCTCTCCTCCCCTCTCCTCTGCTCTCTGCCTCTCAGCCTTATGGGCAGCTGATAAACCATACTCTCCACCTTGCCACATTATCCAGGGAGAGTAAGTAGAATATGGCCCCTCTGCTTACGGATTGTATTTATTTATTTATTTATGTTTTGGGTACCGGGGATCGAACTTAGGTCCTTGCGTTTGGGAGGCAGGTGGCAGAACCACTGAGCTAAATCCCTGGCTGCTTGCTGATTTTAAATGACACTTAAAATACAGCCATTGAGGCTTGTTTGGTTGTGCTATTCCTCTCTTGTTTAGCAGCAGGCAGGGCCACATGAGTCCTGTGGCAGGATGAAGAGAGAGTCCTCCTGTGTGAAGGGAACCTCAGGTAGAGCGATGGCTCACTGACCCCATAAAACAGTGCTGCATTATGGCTTTTGCTTTCCTTAAGAGCAATCATGTTTAGCCATCACCAAGAACCTAAGAAAGCTGTTTTTCTGACATTGTGCAAGATGATGCTGTGATTTTTAGGGCCCAATGATTTCTCTGTTTTACCAAAATAAGACAAAGAAAAAGTAGTACTGTTTTTCTGAAAAGGCTCCTGGTTAACAAAAACAAAAGAAAAACTCCACGTCTGTCACCTCCCCTGAAAAAATGAATGTCTGAGCTGCTGACCAGATTCTCTGTGAGCTGCTACGTATTTTGTTGTACGTTCAGCTTATCTCTAGCTTTTGATTTTTAACAGACTTTATATTTGAGAAGTTTCAAGTCCACCGCAGAACTGAGCACAGTAGAGAATTTCCACACCTGTCCCCCTGCACACGGCCTCCCTCACTGCCATTGCACTGCCCCACAGTGGACAGTTTTATCATTGATGAACCTGCGTGGAGAAGGTGTCATCACCCAAAGTCCGCAGTCTCCGCCAGGGGTCACATCTGCACGACATCTGCAGCTTTCAGCACTTGGTGTCAAGTAACTACTTTCCGAATGGGCAGGGGACCCATCACAAGTCCCATCCATATTATGCAGAGGGAAAGATGCGTGGGGAAGTGTGACTCGTGCCCAGATCTCATCACTTCATCCTCACCACGTGGTGAGGTGGAGATCGTTGATCTCGTCTTATGGACGAGGCCTGAGGCGCGGGACACTAATCTGCTGAAGGTTCCCTAAGGCGTCCCGCCTCCCAGCCCAGGCTCTGCCCCTTCATCCGCAGTTGGCAAGACTTTTCTGAAAGGGGCCAAGTGACAAATATTTTTCGAGATCTGATAAAAACATATGCCGAATGTTGAAATAAAAATATTTGTTACAGAAACAGATATGTTGCCATTCATCCCCTTCACAAAACTCCCCCTTATTTTGAGCACATCCCATCATCTTTCCACTTTCCAAAGCAGTTCTGGAAGTCTCCTTTCCTCGATGCCTTTAGTTACACTGTCATGGCTGCCTCCATGTCCTGAGTCGATTAAAAATATTTTGGCAACTTAAATAAAAACGTATGATGGGTCTTCATCCACCCACCCCGTGCAACTTCAGGTTATTCCCCAAAGTAAACATGATCGTGAAAGCTAACTGTTTTGAGTAGGTCCAGGACGGTATGTCTTTTACTGTAACAAAGGTTTAAAATTTAAACTCATCCTGTTTTCATCATACCTCATACTTTGTGTCCATATAGCCCTGTTGCCATCATCATAACATAAAAGTAGCAACTGATGACACTTGAGCCAGCAGATGCGCTGTACGCAGATAATACCGGGCTAAGAGGAACCACTGGAGGGCCCACGCTGGCCTGGGTCACCGTTTCCCAGCTCCTGTGCTGTCCAAGCAGTTCTCTGATGTCAAGCACCTATGAAGTAGCCACCTGCGCTCACCCCGACTGTGTGGAGCCACCCCTGCCTGCACATTAGGCTGGTGATGCTCAGAGATGCTCCCTGGGGCTCCATATGCCTAATGCCCCTAGGTCCCTGCCATCCTGGCACAGCACCCTTCCTGGCCTGGCTAGTCAGTTTTTCTTACCTTGTTACTAATGGGGTGGAGGTGTGGGACTATGCTTGGGCCATCCCGTAAGTGTCCTGGCAGGGCAAGTCTCTCTGCGCAGCCATCCAAGCTGAAGGGACAAGGCCGCTTGCCAAAGGGTCACCATTATTTACAGCAATGGCTGTTAATGGCTCTTGGCCTGAGGAGCCCACCATGGGATTCTGCTCTGACGCCTGCCAGGAAACACAGGGATGAGGGTTCAGGCTGTACTCACCATGCCTAGCTGGGACATGAGGCTGGGCAGAGGCAGGATGGCCCCTGGGCCAGGGAGGTGGCTTCCTGGTCTCAGGAGCCTAACCATGAAAAGGGAAACCACCTGTGGGGACTCCCCCTGGGCTAAAGCAGACAGTAGCCATCAGCCCTGCCCTGCCCACTGGGGTTTCTGGGAGAGTCACACTCCTTTCCTGAGCCAAGAAGCTGGTCACATACTGGAGAAGCACATCCCCACCTGCCCTGCAACTCAGGGGAAAGGACTGTGGGTTTCAGCACCTATACCTGGCACTGGAGTTCTGGTCGGTCACTGTGAACATATGGAGAATTCTACAAAGAGGATACGGATTTTATGGATTGTTGGGTTGCCAGTTTAGGGAGCCAGGGCAGAACCACTGTGGGGCATGAATTGGGGCTGCCTGCATGGAGCCTAACCCCAAGGACCCCAGACTCTGCATCTCATTCCTGGATTCCAACCCTCATAATGGGGATGAAGACTGTCCTGGATCTCTGCAGGTGCCTCTTCCCAGTCGTGTCCACCAGCTAGAGCCAGTGCAGATACCAGGAGACAAGCCCCAGTTAGGTGGGCTCCCCAGAAAGTATAGCTGACTTGGAGTAGTGCCTCATATATGTCTGTAGCTTGTATATAGATTAATCAAGTTTCCCCAGAAAAACAGAAGGACTGTAACTATTAATCTTGATATGCTAACTTGACTGGCTTAAGAAACTGCCTAGGGTATTGGTAAGCACACTTCTCGGTGTGATTGGGTAGCTCATGGAAGCCTGACCTTGGAGTCTATATATCGTGCTTTGCTCCTTCCTCTCTGGTGCTATTGTCCTTCTCTGCTTCCTGGGCGTTATGAACTGAGTAGCTTTGTTTATCTATGTCCTTCCACCATGATGTTCCTACGTTGGAAACAGTTGGCCATGGACTGAGTCCCTTGAAACCGTGAGCCAAATTAAACCTCAGTTCCTTTAAGTTGTGGGCTTCAGTATCTCCGTGAATGGGAAGCTGATTAATACAGGTGTAGATATTTATGAGATGAGATTTATTATGAGGATTGGCTCCTGGTTAGGAAGTCCAAGAAGTCCCCGAATCTGCTGTCTGCAAGCTGGAGACCCAGGAAAGGCAACCAACAGTGTGGTTCAGTGGGAGCCAAAAGTGTACCTTCAAGTCCAGGCCCAAAGAGCCAAGATCTGGAACTGGGATGGCCAATGTCAGGTGAAGATGAAGATCTTTGTTCAAGCAAAGAGTAACTTTGCCCTTCTTTCACATTTTTGTTATCTCCAACCCTTCAACAGATAGAATGTGCCTAACCACAATGGTGAGGGCATATCTCCATCCACTGATTCACAGATACACCCAGAAATAATTCTTCACTGTGATGTGGGCGTTCCTGAGACCATCCAACTTGACTTATAAGACCAGTTGTTGTTGAATGGGAATTGAAGTCAGAGGCCTGCATATTCATCCTATCTCTGCACACAGTTAGCAACCTGACCTTGGCCTCAGTTTCTCCTTCGGTAGCTCTGAGTTCTGATATTCTCTGCCTTATCACAATGGGCAGCTAGAGGAACATTGGCCTCTACCTAGAAATTTTTCTGGGTCCTTAAGATTCCTGATTGTGACTATCCTAGACTAATGCCCTGGTCATGGACAAGCCTGTTTTGAAGGTCTTGTTAAACATGGAACCCATATACCCACTTCGGGAGGCAGCCAGTGCCCACCCCACAAAGAATTGAAGCTCAGAGGTTGCTGGCATTCTCATGGTCCAGGGAATGGACACAGGGCCTTAGGAGCCTTATAGTGAAGTTGAAGCACGTTCTCCATGGCCAAACATCTTAAACCTTTATGTATCTTCTCCAGCCCCACTCTCTTGGCCTCTTACCATGAGACAGGTAAAAGAACAGAACCAAAATAGTTGCCAGTCATAGCACTGGGCTAGGAGCATTGTATGAGTTACTGTTCACTTCATCCTCAACAACCCCTTAAAATGTAGGCAGATGGACTGTCCCCACTACAGAAGGAAATACTGAGAGTTTCAATTGCCTGGTGGTCTGTATAAAGCTTAGATTTCAGTTTGATCTAGCAGATGCCAAAAGCAGAGGTATTCTAGCTCACTGTACAACCTCCTGAGAAGAAGCCCAGAGGCTGAGCATTCCAGCAGATATTGGTCAGATATTCTTGGTGGTCAGGTGGCAGTGTGGAATGCCCATTCCATCCTAAGGTTATTGCAAGAGACCAGAGAATCCCCCATCCAGGGACTACCCTTTCAGGGCACAGAAGTGAATGCTCTTTTCTGTAGCATCCTCCAACCCCCTACTGCAGCCCTGAGCATGTCCTGGTTCACAGAGGACCTCAGAATTTAGCCCCAGAATTTAGCTTTACAAGTTCAGGGTCCACAGCACATTCAGACTCAAAGCTGTCTGATTTGGCCCCAAAACATGATTTGGCCCCAAAACAGCAGAAGAGAAACCAAGTTGCCTGACTCAGCCTTCAGTGGGTGTCCAAAGCCACATGTGGACAGCAAGTACATACAGTTTCACTAAAGCGGTCTCCTTTCCTCCCTAGTCACTTTGATGTCCCCCACCATGGGGACAGTCAGCCTCTTAGGATCTTGGCAAGCAAGCTAAGCTGTCTTGTTGGGTGAAGCCAAAAATACAATTAAGAAATTTAATTTGCAAGCTCATAGTTAGCTCACTTAGGAAAAGTTTCCATATATCCTACAAAAATGTAAATAGGTCAGGTGTCTCACAGCCACGAGACAGTGTTCATCCCGCATTTTGCCCATTCTGCCCTACCCAGGGGTCCTCAGCCAGCAGCAGCAGCCACACCACCTAAGAACTGGTTAGGAATACTTCCTGAATCAGAAGTTGGCATTAGGGTGGGGGGATCTGGGCTGTGACCAGCCCTCCAGGGAGTCCTGCACACTGGAAACACTGAGGCTCCAGCTCAGCCCCAGAACACCTGACTTATTTGCTCTGGGGACAGCCTGGACCTGTGGAATTTTTAGTGCTCTTCTGTGATTCTAATGGGCAGAACCTCTGAAGACTGTTCAAGAAGGGCAACGTAATTGGCTGTGAATTAAGATAGAGATTCTTACACAAGGGAGGTAGTCAGGTAGCCCCTCAATTAACCACAGAATTTAATCCTGCACCAGGCCATCAGACCCTCAATTTGTAGCTAAGAAAAGAACAAATCAGTGTGTTGGCTACTGATCCTCACTACCATAACCCATAACACCATTGTTCCTGTGCTGGGACCTTTAGGAAAGCGAGAGAGGTGGAAGAGGCAACACCATCCTGGGTTTGCCACCACTTAGCATTGCTAGTTTCACAGTCTAGAATGACAGTGGTCCAAGTGACTTCGTGTTTGTCTTCGAGGAATCATGATTTGGGATGGGAATGTAATATGTTGTTGTCTGGTCTGCTAAGAATATGAGGAAGAGATGTGAGTACCAGCGTGAGATACTCAGAGTGGTAGTGGAGCAGTGGGAGACTGATGGCGCTGTTAGCTTCGAGGCTGTGGGTTCAAATGCAGCCCCATCAGTTTTACAGTGGTTTAGTGTTGAGTGACTTGCTTAACTCCTCCAGATCTCCACTTTTTCATCTATAACATGAGGAAACTAGTCTCTGCTTTATGAAAAAAAATGTCTATACTTTTTGGCTACAAAGATCCTCAATGGTACTAGCATTAATAATCAGCTCTTTTAATTTAGAAGCCAATATCTTCTGAGTTTGGTTAGCTGAAAATTAATCACTAAGGTCAAATGAAGCCAAGGTAAGTTAGAAAGCCTGAATTTGAGGATCAGTGGACATTGGGTTCCAAACTCTTTGGCTGCTTTTCTCGGAGACAACATGGTAAAAGTCACCTGGAAAGCCTGCAAGGAATGGACATCCCAGGGCAGGACTCAGCGATCCCAGGGCTGGGTCCCAGGAAAGTGCATGTTGGTTACATTTTCCAGCTGATTTTGAAGTAGGCAATCTGCCAAAGTCACTCTGAGCAGCATAGTCTCAAAAAGCCCAGTTTCCCTTAGCTTAGGCCCATCTTTATTCTTAGTACATGGAATATAGATGTTTTTGTTTCTGGGTGGTTTAAAGCAACAGAAATGTTCTCGTAGTCCTAGAAGCTGAGAGTTGATGATTATGATGTCCCTGGGGCCATGCTCTCTCTCTGAAGCTTCCAGCTCCTTGTGGCTCCTGGCATTCTTCCTTGAGCAGCATGGCACAGGAAAATGACAGTGGAGCAAAACTTCTGCTTCTGTCTGCTTGGGACCAAGGTACCAAGGTTCCATCAAATGAATGAATGCTGACATACACTAAAAGACAGGTGCCGTGTTTTTGTTTTTTTGTAAATCTCACAGTCGTAACCATGACTGTAAATCAGTCCTGAAGCCTTTATTTGCATTTCTTGTCCCTAAAAAGAGTGCGAGTTACTTTTAAGTTTCCAAACCCAAGAGATAGTAAGTGTCAATGAAGGACACTGAAGGTCCAAATCCTGCATTGAGGATGTAAGACGGCCAAACAACTCTGGGTTCCAAAGCATTTGGTGGCCTTCCTCGCCCAGCCTAACAGCCCTAAGGTTGTCCCTGGAGGCCCCATGCAGAGTCTGGGTGAGCCACTCCTCCCTGTCTTCCTCTAACCTCTGCTTAGGCAACACTAGAACTCCAGTCACTGAGAAGCAATCCTCACTATGTCTTCACTCCATAAGTCTGCTGAATGAAAACTTTATGATAGACAGTTAACAAAGTGTGCTCCTTATTATGCTCAAGTCGCCTTGTGAGAAATTCTCTTAGGAAGACCCCATGACTTTGCCTCTTCCTCAGAGAGATATGAAGTCAGGGCCCTAGGGACACAGGCTGTCTTGCAACACAGATTACTGCACGTCCCCTCTGCCCCCAGAACTTCCACCTCAGGACATCTGGGTGGGGCCTGTGGATTTACATTTCTGTCAGGTTCCCAGAAGCTGTCCAAGGATACAAGAATGCTGCTCTCAACACACTTTTCCCCCGGTTTTTCAGGTGTTAGCAATGATCTGGATACTTCTTAAGAACAAATTCCTGCTTCCCAGACCACTGAACCCAGTCTTTGAAGAAGGGGCCTGAGACTTTATAGTCTTAAAAATTCTCGACACAGGTGTACCATCAGGGATTTGGGACAACATGGTTCTGGACAGCAAGGAGGGAAGCAATTAACCCCATCCAGATGATGGCTTGCCATGCGTGAGGATAATTTTAGTTGTCACAACGTGGTAGGAGTTTCACTGGCATCTAATAGTGGAGGCCAAGATGTTGCTAAATATCCTGCAATGCACAGGAAGACCTCACTCCAACACAGAATTATTGGCCCCCAAATTCCATAGCACTGAGGTCTTGAAAGTCTAGGCTAGGTAGTGGCTCCCTAAAAGCTCCCTACCCACACCCCTTCTTTGTGTCACCTGGTCTCTGATGCCACATCTCCCCAGCTCTGGCCCACGGTGCTCTGACTCCCTGATGCTGGCTTGTGCCCATCTTGGAGGCTAAATACCCACTGCACCCTCTGTGTGACTACTCATCTTCCAGGAGGGTCCCCAGAGCTTCTTGACACTTGGTCTCAGCTTGGAGGGAACCTCTTCAGTGGAGCCTTCTCTGACCTGACCCCACAATCCAATGCCCTTCAGATGCTCTGGATCATGACAGCAGCACTTTCTGGGGTACGTGTGTTTGTGTGTGTGTGCTTTGGGGTGCCCTGTAAAGGTCAGCTTCATGAGAGCAGGCCCCTGGCTTATCACTTTCTTGCCTGCCAACCACCAAGGACACAGGCATCCAATGAGGCAGAGGAGGCTGAGACCCAAGTGCAATACAGAGTAGTTCAGCCCTGATCGAGAGATACTGGCGGGGAGCTCAAGGCATGATGTCGTCTGAGACCCCAGAGTCCATGGAAGCAGGTTGTGCAGCTGCTCACTATCCTGCACATTTTAGAAACCTTCCATGAACTTCAGTATTTGCTTAGCGCAGTTTCTGTGCTGGAGTAGGAACGTCACCATAGTTACCCTGCCCAATAATTTTTTACATTTTAATGCCTCTCTACTAGGTTCATGATTTTATCCAAATCTCCATTTAATAAAGGACACTCCAGCAGAATCTGCTGTGAGAAACTCCTCTTCATTCTAATGAGAAAAAAATTTTATTAACTATTTCCTCTTTTTCCAAATCCAGAAGGAAGACAATTTTTTTTAAATCATTTTTCTTTCTTCGCTCTAATTTTCTCTTGGGCACAACAAGCAAGAAGAATCGTTGTTCTACCTTTTGGTCAAGAAAGGGGGCTAGAGCAAGAACCATTATCCAAAGGAAATCTACCTAAGTTAGCCAGACTTGGCAAGAAATGGCAGAGCCGCACACCAGCTCCTGGAAGGGAAGCTGGGGCAGCCAGAGGTTCTGAAAGACAACCATGCTTTCCAGACCCCAGGGAGCCACAGCCAAGAGCTCAGCTGTGTTCAGATGTCAGACGTGGCCCTGGTAGCTAGAAGGCAGCATCCTCAGAGCACAGAGATCACAATGCATCCTACAGTCCCCAGTCTGCATTCCTTGAAAAGTGTGGTTCTTAACCACTTTCTTCCTGCTTCAAATCTCACCATGGCTGCCACACTCAGCCAGACTCCTTCTTCTCGAGAACCCTTCTTCTGCAAATCCGCCTTTGAGGCTCTGAGCACCCCCTCCCCCGCAAAGGTTCTCCCCATTTCAAAACTCCTCTCCCAGCAAGTGCCCAGTGCTGACCCCATCTACCCCGTGCCCCTCCTCCAGAGGCTTTAGAAGGCATCAGAAGGCAGAACAGAAACATCCTTTTCCTGGGCCGTGTCTCCTTCCTGAGATACATGCTGGGACTCCATGGGGAAAAAATTCTTCCAGGCAGCTCCGTAGTCTTGGACCATGCAGCTGCTCCACGTGGCAGCTTTGCAATCTCACCCATGGGAGCCACAACAGTGGCTGATGGCTGGAGATTCCGTATTTACAGGTGGTTAATTTTTTAGGAGAAGGGGAAACTGGACTGTCCCTTTATGCATCAAAAAACCCATTTCCAGCCAAGACTTGAGGAGAGCCTGCATAATCTTTGGTGTGATGTAAAGGGACCTGGCTGCAGTAACTCACTTGTTCCATTATGAGCGGAACTCAAAAGGACCATAAGGGCCCTCAGGTCCCCTATTGATGTAATGTGCAGAACAAGCTGGTTCCCATGGTTTCCAACTTGAAGAGCAGTGTTCCACTCAGAACCTGCTTAGGTGTCCTTTAGACAATCACTCTTGAAAACTCCATGCCTAGCCAGGCACAGCGGTGCACACCTGTAATCCCAGCACTTGGGGAGGCCGAGGCAGGATGATCACAAGCCTGAGTCTTGTGTAGAGAACATAGTAAGAACTTGTCTCATCATCATCATAACAACAACAACAACAACAATAATAATAATAACAACAACAACAGGCTGGGACCCTTAGTGCAAAGGCCCTGTGCCTTCATTTCCCAGCACAATGAAACAAAAGAAGACAGGGAAGGAAAAAGGGAGGGAAGAAAAAAGGAAATGCAATGCCTCTCACCCTGGTGGAACTGCCAGCAGAACACCCATACCCAGGTGGCTGCAGGAGCAGAGGAGTGACCTTCTCTGTCCTGGACCTGTCTGTTTCAGAAACACTGAAGCTCTGTAGCCACAAACATGACGTTTCCTGAGCCCCACCCTAGATGTTCCAAATTTGGACATTTACAAATAGATACTATGAAGAAGGGAGAAGAGGACGAAGAAGAGGAAGAAATTGCCCTAGTTCTTGATGCCATGATCTGTAAACTGGTAATTGTGCCCAGGGGCTCTGAATAAGATCTTTCCTGGCCACAAAATGGATCCAGCACTGGAATTCTGTCTTTTTTAGCTTTAATTGAGCTTATTGGTACATTTTAGGATACAGTACAGTTACACTCATTGTTGGGATCTTGTACCTCTACATGACAGGCCTTGGTTCTCATTTTTTCCCCTTGTCCCTGCCCTCCCTTCACCCCCTCCTCCCCTCCCCATCTACAAACACTTTATTTTCATCTTTTCATTATCTCACATTTTTTTCTTTTACCTTATTTCCCTTCCCCTGCCCTTCCCACTTCCCCTACACCTTTAGCCCTTTTCTTCCTATTTCACATTGTCAATTATACCATTAGGATCTTATGTATTACTGCAGTTTATTCACACCAGAGAAACTATTCAGTACTTACACGTGTGTGACTTATTTATTTCACTTAGGAGTGTATCTTCAATATGTATCCATTTTCCTATAAATGAATCTATTTTTGGAATTCTGTCTTTGAAGAACTGTCTTTTGGGGTCTGGGAGGTTTGGTTTGTGTTTGGTGACTCTGAAGCTTCAGTTAAGTCATAAATATTCCTACAAGTAAAACCCCATTGCTTAATTTCTAACACTTTAGAGATTTGAGTTAGAGTTACCCGTAGCAGCAGAGCCACCAACCTGCATGAGTGAGAAGGTTGTGGAGTGGAAAATCAGAATGGAAAGCTAGGGTCCTTGGACAGTCCAGCCCCTTCCCATCTGGACCCTCCAACAAACGGCCACTGTGAAACCTGGGGGGGTCACACAAAGCTGTACTGCACTTATTGGGCAAGTGAAGCCCAAATTTGTTAAAGTCTCAGAGTCTCTAAAGCAGATGTTTAGAGTTTCAGGGGCTGGGTTTGTTATGGGGTACTGTGTAGGGTAGAAATTAGTAAGCAGAAATGGGTAAGAAATCAAAGTGAGTTGCTGAACAATTGATTTATCTTTGAAATATATGAGTCTATACAAAGTCACTATAAAATCAATTTGTCTGTGGGCTGGTATTGGAGAATATGTATTGGTACTAGACTGGCTGATGTCAGTTTGATCCTTGTGTTATCCACTTTCCCTTCACTAGGACAAAATACCCAACACCCAAAACTTTCAGGAGTTGTTTAGTTTGGCTCATGGTTTTAGAGGGTTTGGTCCATGATCAGCTGACTCTAAGTCAGGAAGGGCACAGTGGAAGTGTGTGGCAGAGAAAAGCTCCTCACTTCAAGGCAGCAGGAGGCAGGGGTGAAGGGAGGAGCTAGAGACAAGAATCCACCCTTCCAGGTCATACACTCAGGGACCTGCCTCCAACCAGGCCCTACCTCAAAATAACACATACAACTATGAACTCATCAATGGATTCATCTGCTGACTTGTGCAACATCATCTTCCAAAAGCCCCGCCTCTGAACACATGAGAATTCTGTAGGACATTTTTTATCTAAACCATAGCCTCGATAGAGCATGTGCATGCCATGGTTCAGTATGGTTTTTCTGTAGTTAGTGCAGATATGCTGTCTGTTTTAGTTCTCACAGTCAAATGAGAACATCAGGCCATTGTTCTTTACGGTCATTTGGGACACACTTTATTCATCAGACTTCAACTCTTTCCAGAAACTAAATTCATAATCTAAGAATACTAAGATTCCAGAAACTTGCTCCAAAAGAGAAAATCAAAAAAGTGTTTGAGCCATAAAAGCCTTATATAATGATAAGTGCCCCGTTCCACTAGTTGTCTGCTGTGAAAGACCATTCCTGTTGGGTTTGCATGCCCATGGTGAACTCAGCCATGTTTCTGCTCACCTAAAGCACCATGGCACAGCGGCCAGGAGCACACAGCACACTTCCTCACAGCCAGACTCATCCCTTTGAGGCCTGCCTCTGATGGGAAAATTGGGATACTAGTGTGCTTCCCCTGCGGGCTAGGAGGACCTAGCAGGGACTCAAGGAAGATAGTCGGTCCTTTAGAACACACACACCATGCATGCACATGCACACACACATAGGCACACTCACTGCACACGTGTGCAGATACACATGTGCGCACACATATTGTGCCTACTCACACCCATTTATTCCACTTCAAGTGCCTGGTTAGAACTTATTTTTTTATACAAAATATAGGTCTAGTGTACAAACTTTATCTGCCTGCCAGTGGTCGTGAAGTGGTATTACATCTCATTCATGTCAAATCTAGACCTTTATGCATATAATCTTTAAATTTTTTAAATCTTTATTAGCATATGTTCGCACTACGCAATGTTTATATTCATCGTGAGAAATCAGTACAGGTACTTACCATCTTAATTCTCTTAAGGTCTAATTCCCATTCCTCCCACCCCCATCTCTTGGTCCTCTTCCCATTTGCAAAAGATCCACCTTCCTATGTCCTTTTATCTGTCTTTTAGCTTGCTGTTCAATTTAGCTATACTTTTGGTTTCTCATTTAAGAGAAATCATGTGGTATTTAAGCTCATGTGTCTAATTTATTTCAGCTAACATTATGGCCTCAAAGTGTATCCATTCTCCTACAAATCACACAAATTTATCCTTATGTGTAGCAAAGTGAATAAATCCAAATATTCTTTATCCATTCATTTGTTGATGGACATAGAGGCCACTTCCAAGATTTGGCTATTATGAATTGTGCTGCTGCAAACAGAGGTATGCATGTATCACTGTAATATGTCTTTAACTCTTTTGGGGAGATATTTTAGCAGGGGAATAGCTGGGTTGATTGGAATTTCTAGTTTTTGTTTTGTAAGGAATCTCTACAGTTTTCCATGGTGGTTACACTAGTTTATATTCCAACTAACAATGTAAAAGTGTAAAAGTGTTCCTTTTTCCTCACATCCTCACTAGCATTTGTTACTATTTGATGTCTTGATGATAGCCATTCTTTCTGGGATAAGATGGGATTTTGGTGTTGTTTAATTTGCATTTCTCCAATAGAAAGGGATGTTGAACATTTTTTCGTGTATTTATTGGTTCTTTGTACTTTTTCTTCCTAGGAGTACCTACTTATTTCAGTTGTCTATTTGTTTTTGTTGTTGTTAGGGGGATCAAACTCAGGACCTTGCACTTACAGGGCAAACAGTTGCACCGCTAAGCTAAATCTCTGGCCCTTCAATTGCCTATTTTTTACTTGAGTCTTTTATTTTTGGCATCTAATATTTTTTAGTTATTTACATGGTCTAGATATTAGTCTTTTGTCTGAGGAGTAGCTGGCAAATTTTTTTTTCCATTCTGTAGGTTGTCTCTTCACTCTGTTGGATGTCTCCTTTGCCATGCAGAAGCTCTTTAATTTGATATAATCCCCTTTCTTGATTCTTGATATTATTTCTTGTGCAACTGAGGTTCTGTTCAGAAAGTCCTTGTTTAAGCCTACATCTTCAAGAGATTTACCTATTTTACCTTCCAGCAGGTTAAGTGTTTCCATTTTAATATTTAGATCTTTGATTCATTTTGATTTTGTGTTAGTACAAGGTGAAAGATACAGGTCTCCATTCAGTCTTCTGCATATGTATAGCCAATTATCCTAAAACCATTTGCTTTTTTGCCCTATATCCTGTGAATTGGTAATTAGATGTAGTTAGATAAAACTATGGTTGGATTCTGGTCTTATTGTTTTTTTATTTCTTTATTTGTTTTTGGTTTCTCACCACCACCACAGGATGATTTATGTGTGGTTCTGTGCATTTTCATCACAAGATACATATTCGATAGTTATCTGTTTATCAGTAGCAACAGTTAGTGAATTGCCTAGAGCCATCAAAGACTGCAAAAGTACTGATATTCTTGCATCTCTTCGTTTTACTAACTGGAAAAACTTCTGGATGCAAAACCTCACCTCATCAACTAATTTGATTTCCCTGAAGTACAGTTCACAGAGAGGTGGTGATGAAATTTGTAATTTCCATTCTGGAAGCCAATTGAAAAACAATAAATTGGACTCCTAATATCATTCAAAGGTAACCAACAAGTCTTTCCCACGTATTTTTATGAATTCATGGATTTCAACATTGAAATCCATTATAGTCATTATCTCTGATGATATTCCAGTTGTCCCTTGTTGGCCACAACAAGCTTTTTAAAAGTCAGATCTCATTTGTTTTTGGCCAGACTCTTTAATAGCCTGCTTGATTTCTTTTCTTTCTTCTCCCCTTCCCCCTCCCCTTGCTTCCTTGCTCTCTGTCTATCCTCTGCCTCCCCTTGTCCCTCCGTAACAACACGTTTGCTTCCCTAGATCCAGAATTAAACGTTTTTTAAGAGCTGTGTGTCCTTTAGTGGGGAACAGGATTTAGAGACCTCAGTCCGGGAAGTATCCTGCTTCCTTCAGCCCCATCCTGTGTTTGTGCCCTAGTGGACGCACTAACCCCAGTGGTAGGCATCTGTGCAGCGCTTAACAAATACCTTGAGTATTGTATCTTTTTCACATATTTTTCGAGATGCATTTCCAAAAGTGGGATTATTGGAGTAAAAGGTAAATTGTATGCCTCGTTTTACTGGGCGATGCCAAGTCCTTTTTATCCACATGGTGCCATTTCCTGTTCCCACTGGCAATGACCGAGAGTGCCTGTTTCCTAGACCCTGGCCAATTACAGGATGCTGTCGGGCTTTTGGATCTTAACCTGTTTGACAGATGAGAAATAGTATTTCTCATCTCTCTTATGAGTGCGACTGATCCATAGGTAAGTGCTATTTGCATTTTTGTTTCTGTGAATAGTCTGGTCATAAGAAGGTTGTTAGTCTTTTGTTTTTCTGCTCATAATCTTCTACATGAAGGATATTAACCCTATGAGTCAAAATTTTTTTAACAATGAAAATGTTTGGCTGAACTTGGTGCACCAAGCCTGTAATCCCAGTACTTGGTGGCAAAGGCAGGAGTGTTGCCAAGAGTTCCAGGCCAGCCTGGGCTATGTAGTGAGTTCAAGACCAGGCTGAACTACATAGTAAGACCGTGTCTCAAAAACACCAAAAAAGAAAAACAACTGTTGTCACCTTTATCGACAACTTCCTGATTTCTTCTGGATTTTGAAGGAAACAATTATCTTAAGACAATGTATTCTGCAACCTGAAGAGGACCTGAAGTTTGTTGGGACATGAACTTTCAGCGGGTGTGTATATGATGATGGTTCGTGCTCAACTGAACTCTTTTATAAAAACAATATTGTCTCGCCAGCCTTGTCAACCGGGTCACACATAGCTCCCTATTTTTTTCAGCTTTATTAAAGTATAATTGATAAATAAAGCATATATTAAAGTTACACAGTGTAAAGTTTTGCTACACATACACTTAGCGAAATGATTACCATATGCAAGTAATTAGCATATTATACCCATCACCTCATAGTTATTATTCCCTGACTGTATGTCAAACATGCCTATGTACAGAATTTATCTTTATTCAGGAAAGGACTAGCTATACAATGTGACTTAAATGCATGTATCACTATGACATTTATCATCTGATCATTTCTTTGTTGCTGTTGTTTAAATTGCTATCTTTTTCTACTTTCTATGAACAATAGGGACTATTCAATGTACTATATAGTTTTTGTAAGCTTGATGTTTTAAGCTTTCAAACTTTTTCTTTATGGTTTTTAAAGTCTACAAAGCACAAAGCCTTCTAGAATAGAGTATATTCCAAGTATATGAAGGCTCTAAGACCTGTGAGTTTAATTTTTAGCACTGATGGAAAAAATAGGCTAAAAAGTGATTATTTAAAGGGCAGGGATTTTAAATCTTTCGAGTCCATCAGGCCTGAAATCTGTCTCTTTGCTGTCGGCTCCACCACACAGTGCCTGTTGCAAACTCTTTTGCACTTGATCTTAGCCGAAAGTCCGAGAAGTGACTGTTGCTAACTGTTTTGGACAGAGGGCCGATTTGATGTAGCCAGAATGCTGGAGCAGATGACATCCAAGGTACTGGGGCCCATCCTAGCACAGAGATGGCCAGATGCTGATTCATCACCTCCAGGGCTGGTCACATCTGTCCCATAGAGGAGACTGAGAATGTGGTGCCACAGGCCACTCTGGAGCATTAGTAGTACAATAGCACATAATTATTTACTGAAAATCTGCCATGTGCATGGTACAACCCTAAATAGCATCATCCCCTGATGCTCTAAGTGTGATCCTTGAACAGTTTTGATACTACCTGAGAGCTTCCCAGAAATGCAGAGTCTCAGGCCATTCCAAACAGACCACTGAATTACAATCTGTGTTTCATCAGCCTCTGGGTGTTTGTATTACACACTGTGTGTGAGAAGCAGTCTGTAGAGGAGAGCAGAAGGCAGAACAGCCCTGCCACAACAACCATAGAAGGTAGCCTGCAGTGGGGGACAGCGGAAAAATCCCAGCAGATCTAAACAGTGCTGCAGGGGAGAACATGAGACATGGGCTCCGAGAAGAGACATGTAGGTACAGAGAGAGGCCAAGCTCACAGGAGAGGTCAGGAAGGACATCCAGCGGTTCTGGAAAGGTGGGTAGGGTCTGACCTGATGGGAGGGGCGAGGGCACTGGGGGAGAGATGAGAAGGGAAGGCCCAGATATGTCCTGTGCTCAGTGAGTCAAACATGACCACAGCCTGAGCACCTTGCTGGATTCTGCTCCAAAGAGTAGGAAGGAACATCTCTGTAGAACAGTGACTGTTTGGGGGATTAGCAAATAATGTCGTCTCAGAACTTTCATCGAGGCCACTCCAGGGGTCTGTGTATGACTCGGTCAATTAGAGGCTTTTGTTGTACCTGAGAGAGTAGTGCTTCTCCTGAGGTGCAACTCCTATCTAGAATCTACCCCTATGTGGTGGGGTAGAGCTGAAATGGCTTCTGTCCCGGAGGCTGAGCCTCCTCCTTTGGGGCCACTCTGAAAGGGGTTCTGTTTCCTTGAAAGCCTAGCATTAATCAGGGGTGTTGAAAGTTAAGGATCCCTGAATGTGTACCTGAGGTGTAGACACCGGGGGACCCAGGGCCCTGGAAGTGCTCATCACAACAGGTGCCACCTGCCGAATCCCGAGCTTGTGCTGATGCAGTGTGGATGTGCCTGTCTGCTTACCATGTTGTTCCTGTATTAAGGAGAACCCCCACTTTAATTCTAGTGTCTATTCTTTGATCTCTCTTGGTTTCAAGCCTCTCTCGGTGTTCTGCTGGTTTGATTCCCACTGCCTGGGAAAGGAGGGACAAAGCCTTCTGTTTTGCATACTCACTGGATGCTGTGTGGACGATCTGTCTGAGGGCAGCATTTTATAAGAGAGGAAGCAGTGAACAGAAGCACCAGCAAAGGGCCAGGGCAAGCCACCCAGCCCCTGATTTTACCTGCAGGTGTTTGGTGTGACTCACCCAGCAGGTGCAGGTGCCTGAAGCAGTCACTTTGCATTAATCTTCTTAACTTGCTTACAGCATTGCTCAGGCACTCAAAGGGCTCCCATTTGCTGAGTCATCACTGGGTGATGTTGATCAAACCCTCCTGGGTTTGGCTGTCAAGACTAAGTGAGTGTTGGGAACTGACCAGTTTGCTGTTTTAAAATGGTTGGCAAGCAGAGACACAATGGAAGAAGTGATGCCGAGTCTCACCAGATGTTTAGCAAGCCTCAAGCACAGCTAGCATGGCCCTTCTGCTCTGTCTCCTCCCGTTCGCAGATTCTCTCCCTAGGCCAACCCGGGACCCTGTAACGTGACCCATGCCGAAAGACTCGGAGGTGTCAAGAGGCAGGTGTGGAGGGTAGACATGTCATCAAATTCCCAAATATTCTATTCTGTTGACTCAACTTGGGTCTGAGCATTGCATTAGCACTGTTATTATTACCATTATTATTTGAGGGACTGGGGATGGAACTCATGGCCTCATGCATGCTAGGCAAGCACTCTGCCAGTGAATTACACTCCCATTCCATGCAGAAATTATTTTAAATAGTAGTGTTAATAGTAGGGGCCCACCACATTCAAAGTGCTGGTCTTGACCTCCAATGCACATGAGCCTTGCAGCACCTTACAGGTGGGTGTCTCCGTCACACTGATGAAAGACCAGGGCAAGAGGCCCAGTGCTGGGCCTGGAACTGCAGAGTGCTCCGGATCCAGAGCCACTTCCCTTTGTCTGCAGCTCCCATGTACTCTCACTTTTTGCTTTCTGACTGGGCCCTGAGCTCTGTCATGCCTGCCCCACCCCCACCCCCATCTCAGACGTCTAGTTTTCCCTCCCCTCCCTGGTGTGGCCTAGACTGCTGGCTCCACGGGTCCAAGGAAATGGTCTGGGTAGCATAGGAAGAAAAATTGATGACAGGATCTTGTCATCACCTTCCACCACATCTCCACACAAGTCCCAGCTGCTGTCTGTTGCCCCCAGGCTCTAGGGAGGAGCAAAGAGCCAACCACCACACTCAGAAGTGCACACCAGACTCTGGCCCCAAATGCTTCCACCCTCCTAGGTGAAGGGAGACACACCCAGGCTCACCCCTGCACCATGCACGTTGTCAAACATGACTGTCCTGAGGAAGAAGTGAGGATCTCAGCCACAGGGAGAGACAAGAACAGCTGCTAGACACAGAAGGGCGGTGAGATCCTGCAGGGCCCTGAAGCTGATGTGGGAACCTCCAGAGTTTTTGTGTCATTAAAGGCAGTAATTTGCCCGTTGTCTTCAGCACATCCTGATCTCTGGACATTCCAGTTTTGATAACTTGTAACCTGTTTCCCATTTCCTGTCGTGCTATTCCACGCTGCCATTCTGTCAGAGAGACAGACAACCGGTCTGTGCATTTCTGGAAGGAGCACAGATGCTGGGGGCCACCCATAGCCACCAAACCCCCAGTGTCCTCTCTGCCAGGCTCCCTAGTGACACAGCAATGGTTTACCAAGCTGCCTCTTTTTTTTTTTCTTTTGGTACTGGGGGATTGAACTCAGAACCTTGTGCTTGTGAGGCGGGTGGCAACACCACTGTGCTAAATCCCTGGCTCAACCTGCCTTTTTTGTTGTTGTTGTTGTTTTGAGACAGAATCTCACTATGTTGTTCAGGGTTGACTTGAAATATTGCGTAGCCCAGGCTACCTCAAATTTCTAGACTGAGATAAGATGATGAAAACAAATTCTTTTTTTTTTAATTTTAAATTGAATTTATTGGTACATTCTAGGTAGACAGCACAGTTACATTCATTACTGGGATCTTGTACCCTTACATGCCAGGTCTTGGTTATCATTTTTTTCCCCTTGTCCCCACCCTCCCTCCCCACCCTTCAAAGACTTTACTTCCATTTTTACATTTTCTCATATTTTTTTCCTTTTCCCTTATCCCCCTTTCCCTATCCTTCTCACTGTCACTACACCTTTGGTCCTTTTCTTCCTATTTCACGTTGCTAATTGTCCCGTTAGGATCTTGAGTACTATTTTAGTTTTTCACACCAGAGAAACTATTCGGTATTTGCATATGTGTGACTTATTTATTTCACTTAGGAGTATATCCTCAAAATGTACCCATTTACCTATGAATGAATCTACTTTCTCATTCTCTATGGCTGAGTAGTATTCCATTTTATAGAAAAACCACATCTTCTTTATCCAGTTTCCAACTGATGGGCAGATGGGCTGTTTCCAAGTTTTAGCTATTACAAACTGTGCCGCTATAAACATGGGTATGCATATATCACTGTGGTATGATTCTTTTAATTCTTTTGGAAAGATACCCAACAGAGGGATGGCTGGGTCAAGTGGAACCTCTAATCCTAGTTCTTTCAGGTATCTCCATATTGACTTTCATAGTGGTTGCACGAGTCTGCACTCCCACCAACAATGGAGAAGGGTTCCTTTCTCCCCACAACTGCACCAACATTTGTTATTGTGTGATTTCTTGATAGCAGCCATTCTTTGTGGGGTGAGGTGGAATCTCAGTGTTGTTTTCATCTGCATCTCTCGAATGACCAGTGATGTGGAGCATTTTTTCATATATTTACTTGCTGCTTTTATTTCTTTGTCTGAGAAATGTCTGTTCATTTCAGATGCCCACTTTAGAACTGGGTCTTTATATTTGCGGGGGATGGTTGTTTTGAGTTCTTTGTATATTCTAGATAAGAGTCCTTTGTCTGAGGAGCAGCTGGTAAAACTTTTTTCCCACATTGTAGGTGGTCTCTTAGTCCTGTGGATGGTTTCTTTTGCAGTGCAGAAGCTTTTTAATAAGATGAGATCCCAGTTGTTGATTCTTTCTGCTAGTTCCCGTGCTACTGAGGATTTGTTCATAAAGCCTTTTCCTATGCCAGTGTCTTCCAGAGTTCTGCCTAACTTATCTTCCTGCAAGTTTAGTGGAAACAAATTCTTTTGAGCAACTGCAACAGGCGAGAACAGAGCTGAGCTTCTTTCTGGTTTTTTTTCACGGACGACCAGGAGCTTTAAAGGGACAAAAAGATCAAAGAGGTAATGCGGATAGAGATAGGTGCTGAATGGATTCACGAGATGAAAACGTATGGAAAGTAGAGGGGTGTTCTGTGAGGAGACATCTAGCGGTTTGTTTATTGGTGCTTAACAAAGTCAGGTCCCTGCTCCCACCTCTCCTTCACTTCAGAGACCGGGAAATGGCCATCTCCAGGCATTCCTAGAAACAACCAGAGACCGGGCCCAGTAGACGTGAGGGATCCAAGGAGCTGGGCTAGGGTTAGTCAAGGAGAGATTTTTGTAAACCTTCAGCACACAGCATGAGCTCCCGAAGCATTTGGTCAATGGG
Organism: Fukomys damarensis; assembly: GCF_012274545.1. Lineage (NCBI taxonomy): Eukaryota > Metazoa > Chordata > Mammalia > Rodentia > Bathyergidae > Fukomys > Fukomys damarensis. The sequence continues at coordinate 13,384,671 of NW_022900922.1, read as the reverse complement.
TGAACAAGAAGTGAATGAGCACAGGAGAGTGAATCCCCTCTCCACGCAGGGGAGGCAGGGAGGCAGGGAAGATGCTGAGAGAAGGGTTGGGTGGCAGCTCAGAGACGTCAGTGCAGGTACCACAGTTGCTCCCCAGAGGACTGTAGTCCTGGCACAGTGTGACTTGGCAGAGCCGCTTCAGAATCCTCCTTGACCTTGACTGAGTATCACTGACTTGGGGGAAGGAGGGAAATATCCAAAGCAGCAGCATCAGGCTGTGCTACGGGTGTGTTTGCAGCAATAACACATCTGCTGTGTTGAAAGACCAGTCAGAAAAACAGAAGCAGCTGAAGACACCCACAGTTTTTATCCTTAATAAGAGCACATAGATCTGCTCCTCTGATAGCTATGCAAACCATGGATGTAATAATACCTGGCTGTGAGAAGCCCTTCTCCAGGGCCCCTCGCCTGCAAACCTGCAGCAAACACCACACAGGAAGGTGTGTTGGCATCTCAGATGCACTTCACTTTTGAGACTCAGATCTTTTGGCCAAGCAATTTCAGAGGGCAAAGAGAGAAGAGAGACATCCAGAGCAGCCATCCACAGGAACCTGACATTCTGAGGAGCACCTTTTGCTCCGGTAAGAAATTGGTTCCTGCAAATCCTTTCAGGTCATTTTCATGGAGTTTCCTGGAATACGTATTTCTTGCAAAAGATGAACCAGTTTCCAGGAAACTGAGATGGATGGAAGAGCAAAACAGGAAGGATGGGTGTGTGGGGCAGAGGGGAGCTGCACTCCAGGGGGCTGCACTCTGGAAGAAGAAGTTCAGCTTCCGTCTTTGGAGTGCACATTTTTGAAATGATAGATATCAAAAATCCCAGAGAATAGTTAGAAGAAGGAACAAGGAAGTAGTTAATGATTTGTTCAAGAAATACATAAGGGAGGGCAGGGACAAGGGGAAAAATGAGAACCAAGACTTGTCATGTAGAGGTACAAATTCCCAACAATGAATGTAACTGTACTGTATCCCTAAAATGTACCAATAAACTCAATTAAAAAAAAGAAATACATATGAACATTAAGAATTTACCAAGTAGCTAAGATTGAAAAGTAGTCAGGAGTAATCCCTGGCCTCCATGATCTCCTGGGCCAGTCCAGGAGAGAAACACATTTGAAAAAAGAGTCACAGCAACTTCTGCCATGGTCCAGACCAAGAATCATTGGAGACAGAGGAGAGACCAAGTCTGAAGTGTGACATGAGAGAGAATCAGCAGAACCGAGAGAGGAGCCACACCGCGAAGGACAACGTCCAAACCATGCTAGACTGATTTCCACTCAGGTGTGAAAGAGCTGGGCTTCCCCTCTGCTCCACTGCAGCTGATGGACCCAACTGTTGAGCACCTGTGGAGAACTGAGGCTTTTCAAGAGGGAAGGGGAATCTGCTGCTCCCTTCACTGGAGGGTGAACCCTTACTGATATGTGGATATGGGAGCCACGCCACTGTGATTATTGGAATGGGTGGCATTGGCGTTTATCACCCAAAGTGAAATGCACTACATTGTTAAATGCACTATGATGTGACAGAGCCCATGAGAGTCACTCGTGTGTGTCTCTTCCCACTTCCCTGTTTAGTGACATCACATTGGAAGTCAACTGTGAAATCAACTATGGCGTCAATATTTACACTACAGAAATCAGCAAAGAATTCAGTCAGGGCTTTCAGTTTTGGAGAAACAATTTACCCCTTTTGGGGGTATTTAGAAATTTCTCAGAACTGTTCTGCATCTAGTCATTAAGGATTTTGCCAAAGAAATGCACCACAGGCTCACTTCGGGGTGGCTTCTGTGAGCTTGATCACTGTAACCACATACTGGACGGCTTTGGAAGAAGTGGGTCGGAGAAAGGGGCCTGGCTGCAGGTGCTGTCTAGTTCTGGGTGTCTTTATGAAGTAGCAGGTGTTCTGATTTTCTGGAAAGAAAAAAAAGTGATCTTAAGAAGGAAAATGGGTTTCTGCATTGGCATTTAATGAATACATACATAAGAAAGTGGAAAAATGCTGACCAGAGACATTTTGTTGGATATCTACAGCAGCCCTTGGCATTCCTGGACTTAACCATGATATGGGGCAGTTTGCAAGCACTCCTGAATCCTGGATGTACACCTCGTCCTTGGCTGAGAGCAGAGTTGAAAGAAGTGATCGGTATTTAGTAGCCTCCCCTGGCCAATGACACATATTTAGTATATATTTACTTAAGAAAGGTCAGATCATAAAAAACAACAAGAATCCTAAAGTCACCTGTGATGCAACAAAACACTATTAATATTTTGTGACAAACTTCACTATTTAATAAATAGATATCAATGAGTATGTGTGACCATATTTCAGTATACTTTTATCTCGGGCTTTAGAAGTTATTTTTAGTAACAGCTTTATTGATATGTAAGTCACAACCCACACAATTCACCTATGTAATATACAATGTAATGCTTTCTGTTGTGAAACCATCACCACAATTATTAGAACATTTTTATCACCCCCCAAAAAACATACTCATCAGAAGTTACCTCCAGTTCTCTCTTTTCTTCATCCCTGGCAACTTAATCTACTTTCTGTCTGTGTAAATTTGTCTTAATATTAGACATTTCACGTAAATGTAATTATAAGCTAGGTGGCCTTTTATGTCTGGCTTCTTTCACTTACTGTGATGTTTTCAAGGCCCATCCACATTGTGGTATGTATCAGCATTTCATTCTTCTTCATGACTGATAATCTGTTGTAGGGATATGCCACATTTTATATGTGCAGCTGCTACTTGATGGACATTTGGGATGTTTCTATTTTGATTTACTTTGACTAATGCTACTAGGAACAGTCATATGCAAGTCTTTGTATGCACACATGTTTTCATTTCTCTTGAGTACATACCTAGGAGTAGAATTGTTGGATATTGAAAGTCAAAATCTGTTTGACTTTTCGGGGAACTACTAGACTGTTTTCCAAAGTAGCGGAACCATTGTACATTTATACCAACAGTGTATAGGTTCTAATTTATCTCTCTCCTCTCCAACATTTAATATCACCTGCCTTTCTGATTTTAACCATGGTATTAAGTGGTATCTCATTGTGTTTTTCAAAGTTATTTATTCTGTTAATTGACTAATGATGATTTTACATATTTAGAGAGTATAATGTGATGTTTTGATCTATGCAAAATTGTAGAAAGATAAATTAAAATTAGTTAACATTCACCATCTTCATAGTTTATCTTTTTGTGGCAGGAATAGTGAAAATGTATTCTTTTAGCAGTTTTTAAATGTATCACACATTGTTAGTAACTGTAGTCACCATACTCCAAATAGCTAAGGGAGCCTTGAGCATACAGAATAAAGCTAGAAGTATCATACTACTTGCTTTCAAAATATAAAGTTATTAAAATTGAAATGACATGATACTGGCATAAAAACAGACACATTTACTAGTGAAACAGAACTGACAGCCAGAGATAAACCCAAGTATTTACAGTCGATTGATTTTCAATGGAGATACCAAGAACATACAAGGGGTAAAGGGCAGATAGTCTTTTCAACTAATGGTGTTGGAAAAGCTGGGTATCCATATGCAAAAAACAAAAAAGTAGATTCTGATCTAATACCATAATACAAAAATAATTCAAAATGGATTGAAGACTTAAACTTAAGACCTGAACTGTAAGACTACTAGAAGAAAATATAGGAGAAAAGGTCTGCAACACTGGCCAGAACTGCAAAAGGAGGAAAAAAGCAAAAATAGACCAAAAAGATTATAGCAAACTAAAAGTCTTCTACACAACAAAGGAAACCATCATATAATGAAGAGATAACCCATGAAATGGAAGAAAATATTTACAAGCCAAAATATTTACAAAATATTTACACCTGATAGTGATCCAAAATATATAAGGAATTTGAAAAGCTCAATAGCAAGAAAACAACCTAATTTTTAGATCAGGCAAAGAACCTGGACAGACATTTCTCAAAGTATAGCATACAAATGGCCGACTCATATGAAAAATTAATGGTGGTATATGCCTAGAATCCTAGCTACTCCCGGGGCTGAGGCAGGAGGGCCATAAGTTCAAGCCCAGCCTGGGTAACTTAGTAATTTAGCAAGACTCTGTCTTGTAATACACATGAAAAATGGGCTGGGTTATAGCCCAGTGCAAAAGGCTTTATGTTCAATCCTGAGCACAGAAAGACAAAACAAACAAAGAAAACATTTCTAACAAAATTTCTAATTATCAGAGAAATGCAAATTAATGCAATAATGAGATATACCTCACACCTGTTAGAAGAGCCATGATTTAAAAAATATTAATAACAAAAGTTAGTGGGGATATGGAGAAAAGGGTACCCTTGTACATTGTTAGTGGAAATTAACATCAGAACACTGAAAAATATAGAGGTTCCTCAAAGAACATAAAAAATAGAATTACCATGTGATTCATCAAGTCTAGGGTATGTCAGGGTGCACATCCAAAGGAACTGAAGTCAATCTGTTGTCCAGATGTTTGCACTTCTGTTTTCAACATTAGTTTGATTTGCACTCTCCTGATGCAAACTGCGAAGTTGTGCATCTTTTCACATGTTCATGGGCCATTAGTATACCTTCTTTGGAAAACAATGTTTCCAAATTCTTTGCCCATTTTTGAACTCTGTCCTTTTGGTCTTTATTATTGAATTGCAAGTGTTCTCTTTATATTCTAGATACAAATTCCTCAACTGTTACACCACTTGCGATCATTTTTCCCACTTCATGGCTGCCTCTTCACTTTCTTGATGGTGAGAAGCCTGAGATTGCTCTAGTGTCTTAAACCTCCCTTCCTGACAATGCCTTTATCCATTTTCCACCACCTCTCCCAAGTCTTGTGTCTTCAGAAAACTTCCGCTTGGGGATAGGAAGCTCTCATATTGCTGTTTGTTTCTCAAGAAGGAGTGGGGGGGGTGCGTGTATATGTATGTGTGCTTCCTAGAAGCCCGATTTCTTCTCCTGGAAACAAAGTCACTCTAAAGGTACTATGAATTCCTTGAATCTCATCCAAAGTTAAAGTCTGAGGAGGAATGGCCTCAAGAAGAGCATCTGCATTGCAGGCAGGTTCCATCGATCTGAAATACTCCCGGCTTCATGTCAGTTGCAGCTGCGAGACAGCTCTTGTCATTTAGGCTGGCTGTGCACTTCTGGAGGTATATTTAGGTTGCTTCTATTTAGCATTCCCAGAATAGCCGTAGTTTTTTGTTTCTCAATCATCCTCTTAGTTTTGTTCCTTCCTGCCCCAAATTTAGGATGACATACTAGATGGTTTCCAAAACCCTTTCCACCTCCAAGAGTATGCTTTTATCTAATGTCCAGGTCCCCTTGGTGAGCACAGTGTGATCTGCAGCTGTATACCCAGAATCTGCTGGCATGTGAAGTGTGTGGTCTCCGAAGACATGGAAAGAGCCTGTGGCTGTGAGTTGCATCTAGCTCTTTCACTTACTCAGAATCCCAGTATGATCGGCTCACCACCACTTAAATTCATAATGAAGTTTCCTATAAATTTATATATGTTGGAATGAAGACAAACGTATTTCCCTATACCATTTCTGGGCAGGGTTGTAGCTGTATATTTGTAATGCGAGTGACTCTTGATTCCGTAATGTGAACACCTTAGTTTGAATTTGGCAGCTCCGACCAGCTCCAAGGATAGTTGAGTCCCCTACGGCTCATGTGAAGTGCTTCATGCTTTGCGTGTCACGGTCGCCTTAAATTCTGAGGATACCACAGATGGAGACAGATTTTCAAGCTGCGGCCATTCTTTCTATCTCAGGTATTTTCTTAGCTTGCTACTGGCCTCAAATTAAGATCCTGCTGTCCACAGAGCATTAGATGCTGGCTCACTCTAAATAAGAAATCAAGGTTAAAACAAGACCCAGTGAGCTTCTGCTGTGAGTATAGCCTATAACTTCAGCTCAACACAGTTTCTCTAAGGAGATTCTAAAGGTAGCTTTTCTACCTCTGCGATCAGGAATGTGGTAGCCAAATGAATGTGTGCCCAATGATTTATTTTTGTCAATGCTTTTTGTTTGAGGGGAAGTAGTTTTTCCCATCTTTTTAGTTTTATGAAAAGAATTGGTTTAAGGAAGGATTTAAGGTACATGTAAATGGATAGGGCATGTTTTCAATGGTGAAAAGGAAATAAAGCTGAGTAAGGAGCAGGAAAGGCGGAAACATCCTGGAATCCTGCATAAGCAGCTGGAAGGCAAGGCCGCCATCCCTTTCTTATCCCTGATAGAGAGTTGCACCTTGCAGGAAAGTGACTGGATGGAGGACAGCCCAGAGCTCCAGGTGGACATGGCCTCACTACTGCAGGAGGAGCTGGCCCTGCTGCTAATACACGGTTGCTCCTCTGGTTCATGACCTGCAGGTCCTGAAAACTCAAACAACAAAATACCCAAAACAAGGAAAAGAAAAGTGTACATCTACTATCAGTGTTAGAATAAATGTATTTCTAAGAAGATGGGGATGTGATAACTTTGAAAGCGCGGCCTCAAATGTTTTAGACAAAAAGAATACAAAGTAGCCATTTTACCCTTGATCTTAGCCAAAAGGCTGAGAGGTGATAGAAATTGCCTATTTTAAAAAGAAAAAACAGTCTGATTTTGTCTTATACATCTTTGTTCAGAAAGATCTTTTCTGCTTTCATTAGTTGTGGCATCTGCTTACAAAAGACACACTTTTAGGTTCTATAATACTCTGTGAGCACCCACGCAGAACTAAACCCATCCTCAGTGGCCTGAACTTCTGAAAGGAGACAGCCTTCTTGTTTAGCAGACCCTCAAGGAAAAAGTGAATGGATTAAGTTTTATTGGTGGTAGTAATAAAACATAAAAAATAAAGTGACAAAAGCGGTAGGTTGTCTATTCAGGTTTTTCTGGATGTAAAAGATCAATCGATGTAGACAGTGTACCCACACAGGCACTGAATAGTGTGACCCGATCTGTAGTTGAAAAGAATGTGTGACATTTATAAAGATCATATTGGATATAAAGTGTAAGCCTTGTGTTTTCCCTCTATTTCCCCTGTGTTGTTGGATAACCTTTTATTACATTATATTCTTTTGTGTAAATGCACACTTTATCTCTCATTTTGCTGTCGCTGAGCACTTAGTTTATTTCCAGTTTGTTTCTGGAAACAAAGCTTGGGTGAACATCTGTGTGATATATCTACATTTGCATCAGATTTTTTTCCTTAGGAAAAAAAATCCTAAACGTGGAAATAGTGAATAATAGGCCATGAACTCTAAATTTTTAAGAATTTTGATCTATATTGCAAGCATTCAGAAAGCATTTATCAGTCCTTACTATCATCATCAACACATGACATTTCCAAGGATAATTCATCTAAAAATGAAAACAGGGGCTGAGGATTTAGCTCAGTGGTTCCGGCGCCTGCCTCGCAAGCTCAAGGGCCAATAAATAAATAAATAAACAAACAAACAAACAAACAAATACATAAATGATTTTTAAAAATGGTATTCAAAAAAAATGAAAACAGGCATTGACTAAAGCTCGAACAGATTCGCACTAGATAATTTTGAAAGGTTCAAAGTGACTGGCACACTACTGTGTGATGAGCTATAACAACCCGGAGCTCTAGCTTCTATCCTCAGGAGCTCTGCTCTTCTACTGACTCCCAGCCCTAAAGCAGGGCCTCAATTCAGCCCCAGGGCCTGACAAGTCTGCCTTTACCTAAGGCCTTAAGAAGTTCTTTTCTTTGTTTGAAAGTAATTTAAGAATTGGCAAGTCAGAAATACCTTGATACCAGCTGGAGAAATTTAAGAACCAAATGTATTCATCTAGCACCCCACGCTGGCCCTGGGAGCTGGGGGAGTTCTTGGGGATTCCATGGACACCTTGCCCCGCACTAATCTAACTACCCTCCTTGGTCAGGAGCAGAATGACTCCCCAGACCCCTAGCCTTCCCTTGCTTCTGTCCACCATCCCCAGGACTTCTCTTTTAGCTCTGCAGAAGAGGAGTCTAGGAATTCCATGGGATTTTGTAAAACGTGAGGAATGCTGCTGAAACCAGACTAAACTGTTGAGTCTCTCTTCTCCCTTCCTTCCCTCTCTCTGCCTCCTCCTCCTCCTCCTC
>NW_022900922.1:13368760-13376468 GCF_012274545.1 Fukomys damarensis | reverse complement strand
CCTCTCTCTCTCCCCCTCCGTCCCGCCCCCCCATCCCCTAGCAACTATGGCACCTTCTTTTGCATCCATGTGGCTCCAAATGACCTAAGTCAACAGATGCTATGTGAGAAACAAGGTAGAAAGACAGTATCTTCAAGGCTCGTGCTCATGGGTGGAAGACCTAATTATTTCTTTTTTTTCTTTTATTGAGTTTATTGGTACATTTTAGGTATACAGTACAGTTACATTCAGTATTGGGATCTTGTACCTTTCCATGACAGGTCTTGATTCTCATTTTTCCCCCTTGTCCGTGCCCTCCCTTCACCCCCTCTTCCCCTCCCCATTTACAAACACTTTATTTGCAGGTTTTTATTTTGTCATTTTTTTTTCTTTTCCCTTATTACCTTTCCCCTACCCTTCCCATTTTCCTTACACCTTTAGCCTTTTTCTTCCTATTTCACATGGTCAATTATCTTGTTAGGATCTTATGTACCATTATAGTTTTTCACACTGTTCGGTATTTACACATGTGTGACTTATTTATTTCACTTAGGAGTATATCCTCAATATGTATCCATTTTCCTATGAATGGATCGAATGTCTCATTCTTTATGGCTGAGTAGTATTCCATTTTATAGAAAAACCACATCTTCTTTATCCACTTTTTAATTATTTCTTCATAATTACTGGCCTGCAAAAAATTATGCTCCCACACAGTGACTTCCCAGAGTCACGGAGGACTTGGATCATCTGTTTTGAGAGGTAGTCTAGGAATGTCATGCCATCCTGAAGTCTCACTGATCAGGACCTGCCCTCAGTGTCCCTGAGCAATGCACGGGACTGGAAACAGAAGAACTATGTGTATAAAAGCCCATGACAGTGACCAGGAGGATACTGGAAAACACCTGCACCAGCAGTGTTAGAGTCACCCTCAGACTCCCTCCTCCTCAGACTTCCTGTTTCAGCAATCCAGGCTCCCAGGCCTCCACCACGGCTCTGATGAGTCTCTGAAGCCCAAGGAGAAGCAAAAGCTGGAAGCTTGGCAGGGACTGTGGGCTTCCAATGGAAGAAACATGGTCAAGCACCAAATTACAGCTGTGAGCAAAGCATCCATGGAGAGGAGAGGAGCACATCAGGATCCCAAAGAGAAGATCAGGAGACTGATGAGCATTGACCAGCTACCAGGAGAGCAAGTCCTGCAAGGAAAGGTTAGCACCTGGAAACAAAGAAATGCTCCATAGCAGGCCAAGCAACACAACACAGTTCCCAAGAGGCTCTTCTGTCTCAGCATGATGGTGGCCAAGGGCTGGGGCACTGAGCAGTGACCAGTAAGGGAAAGAAACACAGATAGAGGCTGTGAAAGGGGAAAGGACATGCTGGGGAGGGTGTCACAGGGATGAGGGAAGAGAATGGAAGGGAGGGGTGCTGGTGAGGACTCTGGGATGAGGAGAAGGGTGTGAGGAGGAAGAGGAGGAGGAAGGGGTGCTGCTGAGGACTTTTTGGAATGAGGAGGAGAGTGTGAGAAGGAAGAACTTTTTTGAGGAAGAGGAGGAAGTGCTGGTGAGGGCTCTAGGATCAGCATGAGGGTGAGGAAGAGGAGGTGCTGGAGAAGATTCTGTCTGGAGGGATGCACATTTACTATATAGAGAGGGGGATCTGGGGTTGCAGAGAGGAAGGGTAGTGACAAACATACTGTTTTGGGCCTTCTCTGTGGTACGCGAGTCCCATACCTCCTCTATGTGAGGAACATGGCACAGTGCCCTGGTCCTTGGCTGCTTTCGGTATTTCTGTGTTGACTTGTGGGACAGAATGGGGTCAGCAGTAAATGGGCCCAGGTTTTTCCTGGACCCACATTCCCTAATCTGGGAGTCAGAGAGAGAGCTAGGTCTTCAGATGGGCATCGGGGAATGCTGTGAGGAGCTCCTGTTGTTCACACTGAGAGGGTTCTCACTGTGCAGAGCCCTTTTCAGTAATGGCTGGATGTGCTCACTTTCTGTCAGGTACTTTCAGTCTGGCCAGAGCTGAACCTAACCCACCTAACCCTACAGATTTGTCCATGTGGGCCCTGACTAGCTCTGTTTCCTTCTGCCTTGGTGGCTCTCCATCCATTCATCCCTCCATCCGTGATCACAGTGTCCTGGGCAGATCTGATAGCTCCAGGCAGCCAAGCCAAGTGCATGGATGACTCCAGGGCCAGGTGGAAGGTGACTGCTGTCCTTAGCCCAGGGACTCTGCAGGTGTACAGGCCTCTGAGATCAGGCCTTGTAAGACTCTGTCAGACTTGAAGCCTCCAAGGTTTTTGTGGAAGGAAGGAGACGCCTGCACGTCTCTGCTACCCCTGCACCAGGAGCAAGGGCCTCTGCCCTAACCCAGACATCTATCTCCTGTGCAAGATGGAGCTGGGCCTAGTCCCCTTGATTCACCCTTGGAAGCAAACACCAGCCAATGTCAGGCTCCAGCGAGGATCCAATTTAGGTCAGTATTCTAGTTTCCACTGCATAGAGAAGAAAGAGCCAAAGAATCTGGGTAGCAGCCAGCTGCGGCGAGTGAGTCATTTAGACACCAGCACGGCTATTTCTGAGCTAAATGGCATCAGATCCCTCTCCTCACCTTGAGTCCAGTGTCTCCATCTCCAAAATCACTTTTCCAAGATCAAGGAACATGGAGAGGCAGAGACAGGATTTAGAGCAAGAGAGGGACTGCAGCATGGTTTCCTCGCTCCCATACCGTGTGGGCAGCAGAGGACAGGCGGGGAAGAGGGAAGCAGACAGCTCCAGAAAACTCCAGCATATACTCGTTCTCTCCTTCCTGTCTTTCATCTTCTTCTTTAAACGCCTCCTCTCAAGGCCCTGTGCTGTGTTAGAAACAAGGGTGTGACGCATCAGAGGTGGACCTCCCCGTGACAGGACTCCGTGTGAGAGAATAAAATAACGACCCCGTGTGTGTTCAGTCTATTTCCCAAACACTATTTTAAGCACTTTGCATACATTGATTCCCTTGGTCTTTACAACGGCACTCTAAGGTTGACACTTACCATCGCATTTTAAAGATGAGATGGCTGAGCACAGGGAGGTGAATTGACCACAATATCGTTCACAGGCACTGCCCCCATCCTGTGCCAAATCACACAGGGGTAAGAGGACTTTAGGAGCAGGCATCTCCATTGCCCTGAGTCAGCAAGGGATATCATTTCTCCAGGACCGCCTGTGTTCGTCCCTCTGCAGTCCCTTTCTCTCCACTGACCACCAGGATCTCACGGAGGTCCTGGGAAAGGGAGCCCCAGCATCCTCAGGTGCCCATCCCAGGAGCCCCCCTATTCCAGCTGTGCTATGCTTCTGGGATCAGCTTCCACACACTTGGCTCAGCCCTCCAAAGGACCACCAGCTGTTGTCAGGCCCTGAGCACTGAGAAGTCCTCACTAGTAGTCACAAGGGAAGGACAGACACTCTCCCCTCTCTGCTTCCATCTTTGCTCACTATGACTCTGGCTCTGGGCAGACCCAGCTATTCTATCATCACTCTGGGGCACCCGGCGTCATCTGGAGGGGCCAAGGGATGTGCCGGAAAACCTGTGCCCCAGCTGGAGTTAGGCAGCCTTGATGTTTCTTGGAGAAAGAAGAGGAAACCTAGTGGGTCTCTGATGGGTCTGTGTTTGTCCTTGTAATGCACATCACTGCCTGAAGAAGAGGGGACATTCGAGGGAGAGGGAAGGCCTCCAAGTGCTTAGTCTGATAGTCCTCTACCTGGGATTTGGAAGAAGTACCAGCTGTTCGTGCCGAGTAGAGGGGCTGAACCATGGGGCCCCTTGGGCTTCCTCGTCTACTGAAAATGCCAATGCCAGTCCACTAAGAAAAGCCTCTGAGTGCTGCATGCAAATTATCTGGCTCCTGGAACCACTTGATGTGATTATTTTAAGCACTGGTAACCACAGAAATAATTGGTTACTCTTACTATTTAGTATGGGGAAGAACCATAAAACAGCACTGATATTTCACAGTGAATTAATTGAAACGGAAAACCCTAACTGAATTTAAAATTTTTATTACATATTTTGAACATTTTAAGTAAAGGTCTTTGCATAACCTACCGGGAATATAATTTTAATAATATTTTTCAGACCACATGGGTTATGATCCATGAGTGATCCATAATAAAAAAGTGAATCAACTGATCATAATCAGCTTGTTTTCAGTGATAGAATAGACATAATGTGCTTATGTGATAAAGGTAGTATGTCATTAGTTTAAGCGGTTATATATGCATTTGTGTATATACACTTATACGTACTTTGCATGTACGCATGTAAGGGATGTGATGGAAAATGTATTTTTGTAATTTCAAAAATTGATATATGATTTTCAAATGGTAAAATTCACCTTTAAGTGTACCATTTTTGACAAATGTATAATGAATTTCTAATTATGTCAAAAAAGAATGAGACAACCACTGTGATTTAATTAGCCCCTTGGGGAAACTGGCCACTTTGTCCCCTTTCTTTTCCGGGACTCCTCTTCACTTCCCTCCTCTTTGGTTTGCATATGGGGAGCAAGAAGGGGCAGGGAGGAAAATCCTTGCTGGGGGCATGTAAGTTCTGTGCCCGGGTGTGCCACCCTCTGTGTCTGCACAGCTGGTCCGCCAGTATTCAGGCGGTAACACAAACCCAGCACTCTGCGTAGGTCTCCCAGGCCAGACTGCCATCAGTTTTCCTGTCCACTCCTCGGTCACATCAGTGAACAAATGAGCAAACCAGAGAGGCTGTAGTGACAAAGAGCAGGTGTGTGGCCATCATCTCATGCAGAGCGAGCGAACCGTCACCTCTGCATGTTTAGATCCCAAGGAAGAGCTATGTGGTAGCGGGACCTTAAAAGTCACCCCAACTTCCTGTTTGAACAAGTGCCTACGATACTACAGTTAAGACCAGCAGGTGCTCAGTGGTAGAGGTCCTTCTGATGTCAGCTTGTGCTGGGAAGAATGGGATCTGGGGTCGAATGACCCACCCTTTTGCCTGGATATTGTGGACACAGTGCTGTTTCCATTGATAATTCAGCAGTCTTTCAGAAATCTCCTCTCTCATCCTCAGAAGAAATATTAATATATTTTTATTTAAAAATTTGAAGCCGGGCATGGTGGCGCATGCCTGCAATCCCAGCACTTGGGAGGCTGAAGCAGGAGGATCGCTGTGAGTTCGAGACCAGCCTGGGCTAGGTAGTGAGCTCCAGGTCAGTCTCAATTACCTAGTGAGACCCTGTCTCAAAAAACCAAAACAATAAATAAAGAAAGAAAATCTGAGATTTGATTTTTTTTTTTTTTTTAGTGGAGAGCTTGGGCAGTCTTCTAGTTACTCCTGAGAGTTAGGCTATTATAGTCTAACTTGGCAATGGAGTTTTAAAAGGCTAGAATTCTCAAAACACTAGCGTGTGCTCACATATCATTATAGCACTCGCCTCCTAGATAATTTCATGTTGGTTTTTGAATAGGGTTACCTGCTGCCTGCTGCCGCCAGGAGGAAGGTGTGCCCTTAAGGAGTACCAGTACTCACAAGGTTGAGCAGGCACAAAACTGATTTCAGAAGTCTGAGAAGCTCTGTGGGGGTTGAAGGGTCAGGGAGGGTGAGCTGTTTTGCTTTGTTTTGTTGGAAACACAAATTGAGAGAGAAACTCAAAGTTGAGAAAGGGTAAGATTGAAACAGCACACAGTGTTTAAGATCAGGCAGAAGGGACAGAGACCCCAATCCAGAAGCACAAGTGGACAAGTGAGACGAGGCAGTGACTGCCCAGGTACCAGAAGCTCCAGGAGTCAGTTGAAGGGGGAAAAAGAACAAAGAAAGAATTAGTGAACAATTGTTTAATGGTTGGATTAGTGGTAGGGGTATTCCACAGTATTTAATTAACTATGTGACTTATACAGAACATTGCAATAAATGGAAAGTAGATGTTTTTAAAGCAGGAAAGTATTTATCCAGCACTTTTTGCCAAGTAAATCAAGCATGCAGAGGCGCCCAGATGAGCCCAAGCCCGGCTCTTCTAGGAGTATTCTGATGAAAGAGTGGTGAACTCTATCCAACCACACTCAAAGGAAAGGATGGGGGTCGTGGATTATTCACATGTATCTTTCACAGATGTGAGCTAATTATGTGGCAAGTTTTCATCTCATACTTATGATAAAAAAGAAAAGAGCATTTGTGGTGATGGGCTTAGAGTTTTGAAGATTTGACTCTAAATCTTCATGACCTAGGACATTTTTTTTTTCTTTTGTGGAACCAGGGATCGAACTCAGGACCTTGCAGTTGTGAGGCAGGCACGGTGCCACTGAGCTAAATCCCTAGCCCCTGGGACATTTTATTTAACCTCTCTTAACATCAGCTTTCCTATCTATAAAATAAGATCACAGTGAAATGATTTATGTAAAACGTGTAACGATATCTGTTACCAAAAATGGGTTCATTATGATGTGGCATTTATTATGTCTATAGTAAATATTTACTGATGAATTTATGAGCAACACAAAGAAGTACGATATTGGAATAATCAGGACTTCTTTAATATCCAATGTGAAATTCTTTTGCTCTAAACTTATTTCCAAAGAAAGAAATGGTTTCATTGTAGCATCTTCTCCAGGGGCCTTAGGACAAGTTCCCTGTAGGCAGCTTGTAGTGGAGACGTCCACTAGGGGGCTCTGCAAGGACCGGGACACCTCCAGGTGTGGTAACTGAGAAGCAGCTTGGAGAAGCCTGGCCTGTTGGAGGCTCCATCCTTCTTTTCATAGAGCAAGTAATGACAAGAGCCTTTCCCCTTCGCCAGCACCTGGCAGTGTACAGGCGGATGGATTTCACTCCCAAGAGCTGGTGAGTGCCGAGCTAGGACAGTGCTGCTCTTCAGGATTCATCTCTGCCTGTACCACTCTACTGAATTACCTAGCAAGGATTAGAATGACACAGTACAATGCAATGTCAAACTGGAGACTAGTTCTGAGACTGAGTAAGGACTGAAGCAACAATTACAACAAAACCCGTCTTGCATCTGAACCGATTCTTCAGATTCCTTGCAGCGGCTGGGACCAGGATCATTTGGGACATATGAATGAAATGTACTGGAAGCCTTGGAGTTCTGGGACTGCGGGAGCCCTTTGAATCCTACTTACAGGGTGGATGGCCTGTCTCCTCCGATGATACACTGTCAAGGGTTAACAATAAGCACCCCTCTGGACCGGGTGGTCACTCAGGGATCTTCCAGCCAGTGATGCAATAGTTAGATTACAGCTTTGTGACAGGTACATTGGCGGCCAGTAGCTCACAGCGGGGCAAGTGGCAGCTGAAAAGCATCCCTGCTGCAAGGACCTGGGACCTGGGCAAAAGAGGAGCTTTCTCTCCTCCCAGGAGTTTGGCCTCTTGAACTGAGACACCTTAACCCCTTTTTTTGTTGCACTTGCTTTGCTTCTGTGGACTTTCTCTTTGCCAAACAGACCAGTCTGACCACAGGCCCAGAAAAATATTGCTCCACTGAACTCAAGAAGACCATGCAAGCTGCAGGGAGATTGGCTTTTATCTGACCGCCCCCGCCCCTCGAAAAACAAGTCGGGAAGCGCTGGGAGGAGTCGCCTCTCCCTGGGAACACCACCCTTGCCACACTTCTGCGACACTGAGGCTGTCTCTTCCAAGGAGCTGCTCCCTTCTCGGGGCCAGCGGGGAGGTGTCGCCGCAGGCCGCAGTCTGGCCCCGGCCCAGGGCCTGG
>NW_022900922.1:13358041-13368028 GCF_012274545.1 Fukomys damarensis | reverse complement strand
GGCGATCCGGGGCCAACTGGCTCTCGCGCACCGCGGGTGGCCGGGGTTGGGCGCATCCCTCCCCGCGCCCCACTTCGGGTGGACCGGAGGTGTTGCCCACGGGCTCACAGGGGCTGCTGGAGCCTGGTGGAGGCTGGGCACGTCTCCCAGCTCCGAAACCATCCCTGACCACCAGCGAAAGCACGTCGGGGCTGACAGGTGTGGGAAAATGCTTGCTTCAGCCTGTAAACAGGTTCCTTCTCACGCCTTAAGGGGTGAGGGAATGTGAGAGACCCCCAGCATGTGTCCCCTTCCTCCTCATCGCCCCTTCATCGTGAGAGAACCACGGGGGGTGTGAAAGAGAGAAAAGGGGCCGTGGAGGACACTATGCCTTACTCAGATCCAGCTGTCATTCCCCCTGGCCTGGAAGGAGACCGCTTTCCTCACCTCAGTCCTTAAGTCCTCCCCAGGCAGGTATACAAGGACTTTCCCTGCCTGATTCTCTGGAACTCACCCGGCTGGCCAGAAAAAGGTGGAGGAGGGCAGCCCTCTGTGGGCTGGGGGCCACCTACCCTGAGCTAACAGAGGGAAGTGGCCCAAGCGCTCAGAGAGGCTGACTTCCGCTGACCCCTGGAGTCCAGCCTCTGAGTGCATGGGGACCTTGCAACCCACTTATGAGCTCTTGTTTTTTGCAATTAGTCTAAAGACCAGTGGGGTCAAAACAGGGTGGCAAGATGACTGGGTGCTCCAAGCACGATAGTCAACATAACAGCTCTGGTGGCCGTTCTGTAAGGCCCAGAAAAGTGGGCAGACTGACCTGAGACTTACAGCTAGCAGGTGGTGAAGCAGGAGGGGTCCTGAACTGCCTGACCCAAAGCCCGTGCTTTTTTTCAGAACATTAGTTTGCGAGTATGTATCTATTTCTCGTCCTTTTTTCTCTAAGAGGTGTTTTTTTTTTTTTTTCTTGCTGTCCCACCTCCTCGTATCTGTCTCAGGAAAGACCCAGTACCAGTCATGAACACCAGAAATCAGCAAAAAGCCCACCTTTCCCGGAGTGCGTGTGATTCTCAGCCTCCTCCAGTCCTGGCCCAGATGCTGTGTGAGCCGGGCTGGGGGAGTAGGATGTATACCCGCTGATGGGGTCCTCCTGAGAAGCCACATCTCCATCTGCTCGCCAGACAGGACGGCCCCCTGTCCAGCGGTGGAGTGTCCCCTCCGGTACCACAGCCCACTGTGGGCAGTAAGGCCCGAGCTCATGGGGAGAGTGCTGGGTCTGTGTGGTGAGGCCACCTGAATGGGCTACTGTGGCCTGAGCAGGGCTGTGGGACCGGTGAGTGGCACCAGGCACAGGTAATCCCTACGTCCAAGCCTGGAGTTGCCTTCTGGGAATGAAAATGCAAACACCCACCCCCTTACCTTTGGTGCTTGAAGTTGAGTGTCCCTTCCACACTGACATAAGCCACTGCCTTACAGTGGGCTTGGTTTAGTTAGCCAGAATTTCTACATTCATGTCTGTGGGTCTTGGAAAGGAGGGTTGGACAAAGAACTGGACGGATGGAAGGTCAAGATTGGGCTCTGCCCCTTAAGCAGTTTGACTTTGTGTAAAGCATGAACACTGAACATCAGTTTCCTCAAAAGTGAAGGAGAAGTAATAATAGGCTCCTGCGACTGTTGGGAAGAAGATGAAGTGAGGAGATGAAGCGAGGACAATGCCGTACCTGGCACCGAGTTGGTGCTTAATGGTTACCGGCCAATCCCCCAGTCACAGATGGGCTCCTTCAGCAAACCTCACTGCTGTCAGAGCCCATGGTCAAACCCTGTCTAGAAGCACCTGTGCTGCAGCAGCAGCAGGGGAAAGCACAGGTCCATTTGCGTGGATCACCTATAAGCAGAGCAGCCAGAGTCTGCAGGTGAGGGCCTGGGAAGACCTGCCTTTGATATGCTGGAGCTCATAGAATGCTGTCTCTCTGCCTGGCTTTTTCCCTTTGTGTTTTTGTGCAGTTTGGTTCTTTGCCTGTTTTTCTAAAGTGATTTTCATCCTGTGTGCTTGCTTTAGAAGCATTGAATGCTCCAGTTTTGCCTTAGGTCCCCAGAGTGAGGTGGTGCCTATAGTGTGGCTGCTTGTGTATGAATGGCAGACAGGCTTCAGGGATGTTTTTCAAGCAAGGAAGTTTTTCAGAATGTGTCATCTAAGGGGAGGCAAGAAGGCACCACGTGTGCTACATATAAAACCAAAATAGAAAATGCAGTGCTTGGTCAAACTTAAACACAGAAAGATGGACAAGTTGACTCCATTTACTCTGAACAAATACTTCATCCATCTGTACTGTGTGTCCTGTGTCAGTTTAGCAAGGCCCTGGGAGTACAGCAGTGAACAGTGTTAGCTTTGGTCTTTTAAGGAAATTTTATTCTAGTAGGAAAGAGATGTACAGATAGATAAATTATCAGATAAAAGGTAGAAAGTTCTGGTACAGAGCTAAGAACAGAGTGTCACAGGGAAACTGAAAATTGAGCAATCTGAGGAGGTGTTCCTGAGGAGGAGGCCCTGAGGAGGAAGCCTGCTGAGGAGGAAGCCTTCCAAGAGGAGGCCTATCTGAGAAGGAGGCCTATCTGAGAAGGACTTTCCAAGGAAAAGATGTCTTCTGAAGAGCAGCAGTCTTTAAGAGGAGTCTCTTGGAGAGGATTCACTATCTGAGAGGATCCTTTTCTGAGAGGAGGCTTTTCTAAAAAGCAGAGGCCCTTCTGAAGAGCAGGACTTTCGGAGCTAAGTTCCTTCTGAGGAGGCAGCCTTCCTGAGGTGGAGGTGTCACCACTGAGGCTGGGGGATGTGAGAAAGTATGTCAGGCATGGAGAGGATGAGAGGCTATTTCAGGGAGAGGGAACAGTGTGTGCACAGGCTTGGCCAGGATGTGTGAGGACAAAGGGGCCAAGCCTTGGGTAGGCCTAAAAAATGGCTTCTGGCCAGCTTGAGGCTTCTGTTATATCTAACAACCCATCTTGTTTTCATGTTCTTTTCCTGACATCTCAATCAGAAACAAACGCTGAATATTGATCAGTCGCACATCTCTAGTAGAGTAGCATTTACTAAGATCATCTGTATTCACTATCAGCTAATTCGTGTTCAATAAAATGACGTTCAATAAGAATTAATCATTGAAAACAGCACAGTGAGTTTCCCCAAGAGGCCACCATAAATGGTGTAGAAAGAGTAAAGGCTTTGGAGGTGGATGGATGGGGTTTAGTGCCCTCTTTTATGCTGGCAGAGTGATTTTGGCTAATGACTAAAGCTCTCTTGGAATTATTTCTCTTATATGAAAGCGGGGGTGATAATATGTTCCCATAATAATGAAGATAACTTTTTTCTAATGAGTGCCTACCGTGTTGCAGGTACTAAGCTATGGGAGATTGTTCTATTTTATCTCTGTTCCTCCCAAATGAAGGGCAAGCACTGTTATCCCACATTGTAGACAAGGACACTGAAGCGCAGAGAATCATTCCCACAGGACTCCAGAGTTAGAAAGCAAGGTGCTTGCTTCAAATGCATACCCGCCTGGATCTAAGCCCTTCACGAAACTGAGAAGGTGAGAGAATTACAGCACTGTGTAACACTCTGTAGGTGCTCAGTAATGTCTTCTCTTAAAGCTCCCACTGAACTGTGACTCCTGTCCGATCTCTACCACAGCACAGAGGATGCATGGTTGTTGGTGATATTCTTAGTACTTCTTCTCCAGGGGAATTGGGTGGTCTCAGCTGCCCCCGAAGCATGGCCCTGAAATACTCAGTTATGATCCATGTACAGACCCAGCCCTGCTGGCCTTACCTCAGAGGAATCTTGAGAAACGTACTGACAGACATTTCCTGTGTTCAGAAATACTTCTCTCTTTGGCTGGTCCTAAGTCTGAAACTTCAGTGACATAAGTCACTTAGTATTGATCAAGTATATTAGCTAATATGTGCAAGAGAATAAGACAGGCATTTTAGGGTGGGGCCAAGAGTGGTAAAATAGCCCCTGACCCAATAGAGCATCCGAGTAAGTGCAAATGTCAGAAATGAATTAAAGACTGGAAATTCAAATAAAGGTCACCTGTGAAAATACACATTTTTTTATTCCATGGAAAGAATACAAAATAAATGGGGCAGATTCATTTTGGGGGGGGGGACTCAAATGGTCCTGTGTTGTACTCTTGCCACCATTACCCTCTTCTTTGCCAAAATGACATAATCTAACAGAACACCCTTTGCTGCAAAAGCTCAGAAGTGACCACAGGATCCTTTTCAGAATCGTCCTCATCACCAAGTATGAGTCGGTGACTCTACAAGTATTGGCATTGCTCCTGAGAGCACAATCTGGGTGGCATGGTGGAGGATGTCGCCTTTGCACTTGGCAGTCACATGTGGGAAGTGGGAGGTAAGAATATGGCATTCCTGGCAAAAGGAGCCACACAGATGAAGGAGCAGAGCTAGGAGAGGGAGGCACACAGTGGACACCTACAAGTGGCTGCTGGGGCCGGAGCTTACTATGACCAAGGATGCAACCAAGGGAAGAGGATGATGAACACGTACCACAGGCAGACTCATGATCTCAAAGCCCAGCAGAGTGGTAGGGAGTGGAGCCAGAAGAGAAGAGAAACACCACTCAATTCTGGGGAGATAAAACAGCAGGGTTCAGACCAGAGCATGAAGCCCGTTTCATCAGCCACAATGAGTGTGTCTTAATGTAGCATTTAAGGTAGAATAAAAACTACCAAAGCCTATCAAAAGTGATAAGAGTCAGATCCAAGACTCTTGTATAACCTGGTGCGTGTGCCCATGCATACATGTGTGCATCACACTGGAGACACATTTGAGAATTTCTGATGAAGAAGGGCTGGGGAGATGAGGGTCATGCCAGGAAGCAACCATAGCAGCCTGAACATGGGCCACTGGTCCTGTCCAAGGTGATGAGGCTTGCTTCCCACCTGCAAGGCCCTTGACCTTAGGTTGCCTCCTTTGGATCTCACAGCATCCCCGTCTAGTCGGTCCTAATGCGGTTCCCACTGTGCAGGTGAGGACATCGAGTAAGGGGCAGTTAGGTGGCGGCTTCTGTG
This sequence comes from Fukomys damarensis, assembly GCF_012274545.1. Taxonomy (NCBI): domain Eukaryota; kingdom Metazoa; phylum Chordata; class Mammalia; order Rodentia; family Bathyergidae; genus Fukomys; species Fukomys damarensis. Next base: position 13,362,962 of record NW_022900922.1, on the reverse strand, counting down.
AGAAATCCACTTTGTGGTTCACCCATGTCCTAATGGTTGCACACCCTGTAGTAAGGACAAAGACAAGAAGGAGGAAAGACTGTGGCAGCAGTGTAGAGTAGAAACCTGGGAAGAGAGTAGGCGCTGAACAACTCAGGGAATGGAAACAGCACTAACAATAATAGCAGAGAAGAGAGGGAAAGCCCATCTGTGAGGAGAGGGGGTGAAATTCAGGAATGTCAAGTTTGAGGCCTCAGTGTACAGCAGGCACGGAGAAGGGAAAACAGTGGGGAAGCCTGAGGGACAAGTCAGGCTTGAGGATGAACGGGTAAGTGCAGAGCTCAGCCACATGTTTGGGAGGCACAAGAGGATGAGAAGTCTAAACAGCTGGACCAGATAGTATGGTAGTGTGGAACTGTGGGAAGAAAATCAAGGGAGAGTGTATCTGGCACTTTATCAACAGTGAGACAAAATACCCAACATGCGCAAATTAAGAGGAGTGGTTTATTTTGGCTCACAGTTTTCAGTGGGCTCCGTCCGGGGTTCCTTCAGTGGTTGGCAGGCTGCCAGCAGAAAGGATAAGGAGGAAGGGTGTGACTGAAGAAAGCTGTTTACCCTCTAGTAGCCAGGAAGCAAAGAGACAGCAGGGAGGAGGCAGAGATAAGAATACAACCTTCCGGGGTACACCTGCAGTGACCCACCTTTACTTAGACCCCATCTTCTAACAGCATAGTCAGCTACCAAACTTGTCAGTGGACAAATCCACTGGTATAGCACCCCAAGGTCCAGTGACCTTCAGACACATGAGACTTTTGGAGGACATTTTAGACCTAAACAATAACAGAAAATGATGTGTGAAATGCTGCCAAGAGAGTGTGATTTTGCAGAAACAATTTCAAGTGGTTGCTGGCCTGGGAGCCAGATTGTTAAGGGGTGAGTTGTCCAAAGAGGAGGAAAGCAAATGCAGGACTTTGTCAAGCACCTGGCTGTGACTGATGCCAGGGAAGTTATGCTATCTCACAGGGTAGGGCGATCTTGTGTGTGAGTCAGGCATTTCTGTAATCAGGTGGAAGGAGGCTTATTCCAGAACAGGTCTCAGGTAGTCCCAAGAGAGAGGTGAATGATGTAGCAGTGGCCTAGAGGAGGAGAGAGGCATGGCAGGGTGGTGCAGGATGCGGAGAAGGGGGTGGTTCGTCTTGGGAAGAAGCAGAGGAAGATGGTGGGCAGACACAGAGGGACGTGGAGATGTGGAGGAAGGAAGTCAGCAGAAGGACCTATGCTGGAGACTTTGATCTTCATCACGTAGGAAGCAGAATCATCTACTGAAAATGACGGATGGAACTGAAGGCTTGAAGAGGTGGGAAAGAGTTCAGAATAGCTCTGTTGAGAGAGCCAAGATGAGATTTAATTCTTAAAAGCCTTTTTGGCAAGTGATACATTCCCACTGTTTGAGATATCCTGTAACTCAGGAAAGAGGTTTGGATGGGAGAATGCTGGGTGAGATGTTGGACGCCAGGCTTCACTTCCTTCTCCTGACTGGCTAATTAATGTATCAGACGTGCTGCTCACCTTCGGGAGCCTGGCCTTCCTTTTCTCCAAAGAACAGAAATTAGGATAAGTCTTCCCTGGGCTGTTTCAGTAGAAACGTTGCATGAGTCTATTAAGTAGCTTACTCATTAACAGAGTGATTAAAGCCTTCACTAGCCTGGTCAGAGGGCAGCCCTCTGAAGGACTGGGACTGGAACAGTAGGGAATCTAGCATGCACACACTTACCCACATGTGAATGCGTGTGTGCGTGCAGATGCACACTTTTGCAGGGGATGGTTTTGATAACTGAGCAGGAAGTGGAAAGACCAGCCGGGTGGTGAACACAAGTTGCTCCATCAATCTTGAGCAGCAGGAAGCCACTGGGCATGATGGAACCCCGGACAATGAGAGGGCACAGAAAAGCACAAAAGTCCTTGAGAGAAGCTGTGCAACTTCAGCGCCCTGCCTGGGGTTAAAACCTTGGTGCCAAGAGCTGGCCTCAGCCATGTCACTTCCTCTGGGACAGAAAGTTTACCTGTGAATAAGGGATTAAGCCTGAGAGGTCATATTTAACACCTTAAGACCAAACCCACATTGGTTCTTGAATGAGCAAGTTCAGTCCTGCCTTACTGATGCATAAGACTTTGCTGAGAACTGACAGCGTATTTTAGAAAACAATGTTGATCTCTTCTGGGGAAATTGTGAAATGGCTCGTGCCATTAGCTATAGTCTTGCTCTATTCTGCTCGTTTTCATCTGATACTCTGCCTAAACAAAATCAGAGGACCAGAGGTGTCACCTGTTTCCAGTAGCTGCTCAGTACTGCTGGGAGAAGACCACAGTGTCCCCTTCTTGAAGGGCTTACAGGCCACAGGAAGCAGGCTTTCTCCTGGAGGTGTGTGGCTGTGTTGTGTCAACTGCCCTCTGGCTCTTCTTTGAGGTTTCATTGTTGTTCTTGGAGTTTGTTTTGGGATAGTATTTTTGTTGATTTTTGAGGCTAGTCTTGCTATCAACATAGCAACTTAAGCTGGCCTAAGTGATCCTCCTGCCTCAGCTGGGATTACATTCTCATGCCATCCTACCTACAGTCTGCACTCTTGTAAGCCTGGATGCTATATGAGTTCCAACAGCTCAAACTCCAGTCCACATAGAAGTGGAAGAAGCTGGAGATGCCAACTGCCTGATAGGAAAAACATCAGAAAGGGGAGTGTGCATATGTCTCCATTTGTGTAGGGGGTATTACCAGCACCAAAATATCACCAGATCTACAACTGATGAATGCCTGCTGTATGGACCCCATGATGTGCCCAGGCCACAAACCTGGTGAAGTCACGCAAGACTGCATAGGCTGTGACAGGCCATGTGAATTAAGACTGATCCTCTCGAACACGTGGGTTTCAGGGCAAGCACAGAAGCATGCTGTCCTTACCCCTCCAAGAGCAGATGACCCCTCTTCCCCAAGGCAGAAGCAGCTTTACTTAAAGCTTCTCCACAACAGCCAGTTAACAGAAGTTGGAATTCAGTGTCGGCTGTGTAATTCCAGGGCTGCCTTGAATCTACTGCATGAGGTGATGTCACTGGGACCTGTGGGAGTTGTTAGAGGACCTCTAAGGAAATGAGAGTGAGGTGGATGTCACTACAGAGTCCGTGGCCAGGCCAGTGATGATGGCAGGAACATGGGCTGGGTGGTGGCCAACTCTTCCCGGCTCTCGAAGGGCTTCCTGTAGCATTTCTAGGGGGTCCTGGGGAATCTGCCCATCGCCCCATCCCATCCTCCAAAAAGCAGCCTGTGTGCACTTCCCAACTCTTGATCCTAGCCAAGGAAATAAGTTTCCAGTGCAAAATACTAATTTGAGTTTTTATAATGACTTTGCAGTAGCCCTGTTTTCTCCTAAGTGTGCATACTGCCTCCAAGAATCACCTCCCACAAAGCAACTTCCAAGGGATGGTATTGAATATTTCTGATCCAATACCATTATGTCTTCTAATAGATTATGACGCTAAACCTGCACAATCTGCAGCTTGGCACCCACATCCTGCATAGTGATGGCTCTCAGTCTGTACCTCACACCTCCACAAGCACAGCACACATTCTGCTGCATCAGCCCAGGGGTACCGCTAGATGCATAGCTTTTAAAAAATAGTTTTCTCCCAGTTCTGGAGGCAGGAAATCCAAGATTACAATACTTGCAAATTATCTTTCTGTTGAGGGTTCCCCTGTGGACTATACCAGGCTGCCTTCTCACTGTGTCCTCACCTGCCCTCTTTCTGAATACGTGCATGGAGGGAGAGAGATAGAGTGGGTTCACTGGTGTCTCTTCTTTAAGAACCCTAATCCTATCAGATTAGAGCCTCGCCCTTATTGCTTCACTTAACCTTAATTGCTTCGATACAGGCCGCATCTCCAAAGGCAACCACAATGAGCTTCAACCTATGAATTTGAGAGAAGTACAACAATTCAGTCCAAGACAGCCTCATTCCAGGAAAGCAAATCCTAGCCCAGAGTTCCAGCTATACTCAGACCTTTTCAATCTAAACAAGGTCTGTTTCCTGCAAACCTGAAGCCCCTCTCCATAACAGGTAGCTCAGACTGAGGCGCTCAGTACCACGGCTCTTAATCAACTCTGAATAGGGAGAAGGATCAAGGTCTCCATTCTCATAGATGCTTTTGAGTCAGACCCAGGATAGAACTGCATCTCAACCACTTGCTGACCTCTGGCCATAAGACTCTTAGAGCTTCTGCTGTCTACACTGCAAAGGGGAATAATCATACTGACCGTCATAATGGGGAAGAAAAACTATAGGGAGCTGCTGGCAGAGTGATGTATAGCCTGGGTGTTGAACCATCTCTTGTCCCTTTATTTCTCTATGGCCTCTCCTCTTGGCTTTGCCCAGGACCAGCGTTTACCATCACTTGTCCCCCTGGGACTAGTGCTAATTAGGAGCATGGCTGGGGGCTCTGCCATGTATGAATAGTAGGAGTATTTTCTGACCCAAATACCAGGTATCCATGGAGATGCTCTGGCAGGGGGAAGTAGGCATATGGGTCAGGATATGTGAAGTGAGAACTGCTTTCAGACAGTCAGGACACATGAGCCTGATACACATGACACTCTTCTACTCTTCTTCTCTTTCCTCCATTATCATTGCTTTAAAAGAAGACAAAATCACATATAAATTCATTGAGCAAGTATTTAATGAGTACAAGAGAGAACTAAAACCCAGGATGCATTTTGGGGACATAAATTTTATTTGCAAATAGCCATAAACAAAAGCTTTCTTCCAGGCTTCTCATTTTATAAGAGCCCTGAATTGGTGCATCAGTAATGATCAATAAATGGGAAATTGTTCATTAAGCCCCAGCTTTCCCTAGCCAGTCTAAGGATTAAAAAAAAAAAAAAAAAAAAAAAAAAAA
>NW_022900922.1:13307117-13357886 GCF_012274545.1 Fukomys damarensis | reverse complement strand
AAAAAAAAAAAAAAAAAAAAAAAAGGAAAGGAGGACTCTAGTTCCCCGACCCACTTCAAACAGTGTCCTGTTTGAAGACAGGAATTAGAGACACTTTGTCTTCTAAGATATAAACACACCAAACACTGTCACATGTATTAAGCAAGCTATACCAGGAAAAGATTATGTCCACTTTGTGGCCCAAAGTAGATGCTCAAGACCTGTGGATTAGTAGCCTAAAAATTTAACTACTCCACCCGGAGGAAATACAAATACACCCACACAGAGACTTACATGTGAATGCCCAGAGCAGCACTATTGACAGTACCTCCAAATGGAAGCCAATTCGTGTGTCTGTCAATAGATGAATGAATAAGCAAAATGTAGTGTGCCCATCCAGTAGAATACTGTTCAGTCACAAAAAGGATGAGCTGCTGCTATGTGCTACAACAAGAGGAACGCCAGACACTGTGCTAAGTAAAAGAAGACAAATATGACTGTCTGCAAACTCACATGGTCTGTTCCAGAATAAGCACATTTATAGAAAAAGCAAACAAGACTCAGTTCATCCGGATAGAGGGTAGGAACAGGGAGTGACTGTGGGTAGACATGAGGACTCAATGCAGGAGACAAAACTGTCCTAAATCTGTTGATAGTGAGGGTTTCACAATTCTGTAAATTTACTAAAAGCATCGAGCTGTGCATAAGATGACATAATTTTAGGGTATGAAAAGTATACCTCAGTAAAGCTGAAAGAAAGTAATTGTACAGGTCTCAGGGCTGCAGATTTCAGGTAAAAGCCATCTCCTCCCATGCTGTACACAGTGGCATCTGCTGTGCTTGGGAGAGGCCTGCAGCATCCCATCCAGTGGTGTCTCTGATCTGACCTCAGCTCGGCATCCTTTACCCTAAGGACAGGTCTGTCCTGGAGATGTTTCCACAGGGCATCGGCAAGGGTCTGCTTGTTCTGAGTGGAGGCCATTGAGAAGCATTCATGTTCTCATGGAAGTGCAAGAGTCATTTTATGGAAACTTTAGGAGCGAGCAGATGGTTTTCCAACTCTTCCTGCTTTCTCACTGTAGAAATGACTTTCACTAAATAAACACAAAAAGCATACGGTTCATCATTTTCTCAGGGGAAAGGCAGTGGACAGCCCATGGATGAAGGACTTGCCTTGGTCCCCAAATGAGCTAGTACTTAAGCAAGATCTCCAGGTCACTCATTGTGGCCGAGTTTCTTTCTGCTGTGCGGATATTGCCTCTAGGTACTGCTTCTGCTGACTAGAGTGTGGATCCCTTATCTATCCCTGGCAGGAGACCAGCAGGTATATGATTGTGCAGGAGGTAGGACAGATGCACAGGTTCAGAAACTTGCCTGGCAGCTTGCAGGACTCTTGACACAAAATTGGGGAGGATGCTGGAGCACAGGTGTGGGAGCATCACACTGCACCATGGGAGTATCCACTGTGCACAAGCAAATGCTCTTCTCTGTCTCTCTCTGTCTCTGTCTCTGTCTCTGTCTCTCTCTCTCTCTCTCTCTCTCTCTCTCTCACACACACACACACACACACACACACATCTTCCTCTGAATTGCTCAATGGAAATCCCTATAGCACAAGCATTTTGGGGTGGATGAAAGAGCACAAACTGAACTTGTAGAGGTGCCCAGGTACAGGGAGATGCTTGAAAACTACAGTTGCAGCATGTGTCACACAAATATTGGGCCAGAGTACGTCGTCGTCTTTGCGTTGCTCCCTGAACTGCTGGCTGTAGTACAAGAGTTGAATGTAGGGTACAAGAAGATCCCAAAAGAGGTCTTGCTAGCGGAAAGAGGGTGTAATACTTCTAGTCATGTATTAATAGTCAAAGGAACCAGAAAGCAGCTTGAGGCTAATTCAGTATTGATTTCTTTAAGGCACTGGCTCTTTCATCTGTAATAAAGGAGTGAAGTCAAACACAGGCATCGTTTCACTTGCAATTTGGGGGAGGGAGGTAAGAGTCAGCATAAGTTTCCTGTATTTGAAGATTTGAAAGGTTTTCAGGAAGGGACACTCTCCTCATTGTAATTATTTCTGTACTGGGAATCGAACTCAGGACCTTGCGCTTGAGAGGCCAGCGGCGGAACCACTGTGTTAAATCCCCAGCCCCGTCATTGTAATTTTTTTGTCTAAAACCTGTTTGAGCCAAAATTGGACAGTGCATTGATAATGATCCTGAAATGGTACATAGTATGAGATGCATTTTCTGCATTTCAAATACTGGAGAACAAGCATATCTGCTAACCACATTTGTGTGTCTCCACGGTTATTCTCGAATTGGATCCCATTCCTTGAACTTCCTAGAGGAGGGTCAACTGAACTCTGAGTTTGTTCCTGTCCCCTCAGTAGACCTGGCAATTTCTCTTGCTCCACAATGACCATCACCAGGGTAGGAGGTGAATTAGGCAGTAGGCTTCAGATCTCCCTACCTTGCTCACTGCCCCTGGGCTGGTGGGATATAACTGTGACCTTGGATCTTGCTCCTTTTTTATTCAGTCTTTTCATTCTGAAAGGCTCAGCCCAGGCCTCTGCCCCCTCTGATTATCGTCACTGATAACCTTAGCACACACAAGTCATGCTGCCTTCAGAATTCCTGGTAGAGTTACGGTAAAAAAAATATATCATTTTGCATTTAAACATTTATAATTCTTTCATAGCACTGTCTTGTCATGCCCAAGGCTTCTGATGAGCAGTGATCATGCTGCGCACTGGGTCATGGGCCACCCAAAGCTCTGACCCAGGGCAGATGCTTCACAGGGCTTTCCCGGGCAATGGAAACACCCCTCCGAGACTCACTGGCCACAGCCCTGTGAGCTTCATGAAGTCCACAGTGTCATGCCTCAGGCGAAACAGACAGTATGAAAACACAGTGCAGTCCCAGTTCTGCTGCATGGCAGGGGCACGGATCTGCTGGGAACTGGAATGTGTGCTGCAAAGACAAAAGACGGCAGAAAGTGCAGCTGCGAGATGTCAGCAGTGCTTTCTCCAAGTTCCAGGGTTGTCGTAGATCACTTTTCCTTCTTGCCACTCAGGGCTTTTCTAACAGATTTATAAAGAATATTTTCATTTATGTGAGTTAGGAGATATCTGGAAGTATCAGAAATGAGGGAGGTAATAAAATTGTTAAGCAACTATTACGATGAGGCGCTCGACAAAATAAAATGGGACTTTTGCAATGAAATAGATTTCATTGCCTATTATTCTCCATCAGCCTTGGGTTCCCCAAAGTGTGTTCCAGGCTGTGCTAGTCTACACCGTGAGTGTCACACATGTAAATAATATGGCAAGTGTGCATTCTATAGCAACTTGTTGAAAATGTACAACATTTCCATTAGCCCTGGATATTCTATTCCTACAGCAAGAGAACCTGTGAGTTCTATTGAATACTTTCTGAACTTAATCATGGGATGCTTTTTTCTTGTAAATGCCTATAACCTCATTATACTTGGGGAAACATGGCTGTACCTTATGTGTTGTTAGTTTTAAATTATTGCATACTGAGTTTAGCTTGGGGATCTTTACTTGTCTGTGTGTGGTTACTATTCTTCGGCTAGAGAATCCAGAGAGGTCCCAAGATTAGAAGACACCTTTTTAAATCCAAATAGACACATTTTGGCAATATGAAATTACACGATTTGATTTTCTCCTTTATCGTAAAAGCTACGCAGCGTTGTCGCTCAGTGCCTGAAGCTGTGATGCTTCATTTGCTGAAATGAAATAAGTGAAAGCGCAGGCCTTGAGCCCGAATGTCTGCAGCCTGCTCCGGGGTCCACCCTAAAGCTGGGAGTTATTACTGTGAGGCTACATTTTGCTCCTGCGTGGGCTTTGTAATCATCTCCACGGTCATCTTTCCGTGGGTGCTCATGGCAGGGATTTGAATAGTAAGGAATCTACCTCACGGCCCTCCCCCCACCCTCACCCCAATAATGAAAGGCTGCAGTGGCTAAGGAAAACTGCCAGGTAACTATGTGGAGAAAAACGGGTGCTTCTGTCTGGAATTTGAAGTTGTGGGAATCACTGTAAGCAAAGTCAGAAGGCCTGGTGGAGGGCGCAAGGCAAAAGGCACTCCTCACCTGCAGGGACAGATTGTGTGTGTCATAAACTCAAAGGGAGTCCCGAAACTTGGCTTTCCAATATGGGTGCACGCGGAAAGAAAGCGATTCCACATTAACGAATCACGCATTTGACACCAACAGAGGTGGTGTCAAACATGTTTTGACTCCTTCACTGCCAGCAATGCCTAGGTTTATCTTGGGCTAAAAGAGAGATAGCCTGGGCCTGCAGTTCAAACCAGCGTTACCTAACAGCAGCATCACAGCCTAGGCCGCTGACGGTGAATCTTTTAGAGACCAAATGCCCAAATTCCAAACTGCAACTTCAAGCGCACTTATTTATCTCCCAGTGCCAGCACTGCAGTTAAACCTGAGTGCTCGTGTGCTGGGGTGATGCTGGGGCAACTTGGCTCAAGGGCCAACACAGAGGGCTCTGTGTGCCCACTGTGGCACACGTGCCATAGGTTGGCCACCACTGGCCCAGGCTGAGCCAGGATTTTGCCTAATCAGAAAGTATGCAAAATTTGGTTCAGTATTATTTGAGTGATGTAAATGGCCACAAAGCTTAAACAATGTGCAGAGAATACGTTGACTCCACTGTAGTTTCACTCATTTCCTCCTGTACCTGTAGTGAAGGGCTTCTGAGCACCTGTGTGCCCCTTTCAGCTCCGTACCAGAAGGACAAAAGAAAAGCAAGACTGCTGCCTTCTGGAAATCTGAATCTGCCCTTGGCAGCCCAGACACAAACTACAGCTCTGTTTAAATTTCCAGCTGACCAGCACACCATCACAAATGAAAAGCAAACAGTGGAAAATAACGCCTTTCACCTTCTCACGGCCCATGGACACCCAAGGCAGAGCCCAGCCTGGGGCTGATGCCTGGTTTCCCGAAGTGACACGGCTCTATAATGGAGTGTCTCTGGCTGTGGCCTTTCTCTCACACAAGAGCTGCAGCGGGTTGTGGTTTTTAAGTAAAGCTTCGAAGTGGGGCTGGAAGCCATGCTCAGGAAGCTGGTTGGAGCAGGTGGGAAGGAGGGCATGGAGTCTGTGTCTGCTGAACGTGCAGAATAAGAAGAGGTTCTTGGCATCTGCACCTCTCACTAGCGGGCGGGAAGGAGCCCCATGAAGGCACTGAACATTTCATAGGTGCTCCTCTCTGGTGGGAGCCCCCAGCTGCTAGCATTGCCAACAGCCCAGGAGCACTCTGCACACTGGAGCTGACATAAATAAGAGTGGGTGATTCCTGCTACTGTGTGTTCTGGAGAAGCTTTCCCAAATCCAAGCATGATGTCTCCTGTTAAAATTGAGTTCTGGCTCAAGGGTCTAGGATGAGGCTTGAGTTTCTGCAAGTTCCACAAGCTGGGGTCTGGGAGGTGGGGGTGAACTGATGGGAGAGAGGTAGGATGCACTAATGTGTCCAGCCTGCCGCCCACTCTCGGAGGGCCAGGCTTTAGAGGGTAGGAACCGGTGCAGAAGCCTTTGGCAGCAGTGTCCCCTGGCGGCCTGGCCAGGAATCTGTCCTGCATCCCACCTCACCCCCTGCCCCCGGGTGTCTGTCCATGACCCCGTGGCCCCAGCAGCCAGGCTAATGTACCTTCTCTTCCCCAGGGGAGGAGCGCCCCCAGGAGCCCCCGGGCCCGACGGAGGCCCCAGCATCGGTGGGATCGGATGCTGGCGGGAGGACCAGCCGCCGGCGCTGGACCTGCTCACGGGGGCAGCTGCAGAAGACCTTCTGGGGCGTGGCCGTGGTGTTGTGCGTCTGCGCCTCCTGGGCTGGTGCCGCACAGCTTGCCAAACTCACCTTCCGTACCTTCGACGCTCCCTTCACCCTTACCTGGTTCGCCACCAACTGGAACTTTCTGTTCTTCCCCTTGTACTACGCGGGCCACGTGTGCAAGTCCACGGAGAAGCAGTCTGTGAAGCAGAGGTACAGGTAGGGCCTCTGGCCGCCGGTCACTCAACTGTTGGCTGGGGGGGAGCGGTGGGCTTGTGCTCTCAGGCTGCTAGGACCAAATTTCTCCCCAGTCGGGACGACTGAGTCCCCTTGTCTCCACCTTCGCCTGTGCAGTGGCACTCCTTTCTGTGGAAGCATCTTGAAGAGTTGGCCTTGGATAAGGCCCAGGAAGCATAGAAATCTGAGCAGAACTGGGTGGCTAAGCCTTCATTGGGAGCCCCACCAGGCTGGGGTAACCTGGCAGCTTCCTGAAGCTTGCTCCTCCCTCCCCACCCCACCCCCATCTGATTTCCAAGATTTTTCCAAGGAAGATTTTCCTCCTCCCTTTATGTGATTGTGTGGATCTGCATGTCTTGGCAGCGGGGTGATCAAAACCACCGCAGCATTTGGACTTCGTTGCAGACTATATTTTCTCACATGGAGGCCATTGGAATGGTGTCCCTTTCAAAATGAGGCAAGTCAGCCTGACCTGAGCCCCTGCCTCGGTATACAGCAGGCCTTCCCCCACTCTCCTTGGTGTTGGCCCATGCACTCATCTGTGCCATAGTGGCTGCACCAGGTAGAGACCCTCATGGACTGTGTCAAGGTCTGGACCAAATCTGATAGCCAGTAAACCCCAAGAAAGACTGCTGGACAAGGTATCACTGCAGGCCCTGGGAGCTCATTTATTGTCAGCCCCAAAGGTGAACAAAAATTGAAAGTGGAAGACTAGCCAGCCTTTTACCATTGCCTTCTCTTTCACTTCCCCCACACCCCATCAACACATACCCACAAAAGTTGCCAAATCTTGTTGACCATCTGCTTCAGACCTCAGCCCTGAAGTCACAGCACAGCTAAAGCCATCACAGGGGCCAAGGAGCAAGGAGGTTTCTGAATAGAAGTCTACACTGAGGTCAGAATTTTTGTTTGGAATCTGCCATTATGTCCTTGTGGAGTTAGAGTCGGAGATGCAAGTGCCATTTTTAACGTTTGGAAGGAATTTGACCTGGTCCTTTAAAGACTAACTTGGAAAGCAAGCACAGATTGTAGCGCAAAGGGTTCTTGGGGGAGCTGGCCTTGAACCTCACAGTCAGCCTCACACATCCCCTCAGTGAAAGGGTTTGGAGCAGGTCCTGGAGACAAGGCACACCGCGCGTGGAGCCTGGAGGTAGGAGCCCAGGTCTGGGCCAGCCTCCGTGGTGACTTAACCAGTGGCTCATGAGCCTGCCAGAAATAGCTAAGAAGGTGCTTAATGTACCACTTCTGAACAGCAGCCAAAGCCAGATGGAACCAAATAGTTTTAGGAGCTTTGATGGGGCCAAGATATTCCCAAAGGCACGAGTGAGGTAATGGCCTGTTTCTAGTCACAGGGAAAAACGTGTATCAATAAAGGATGTATTTGATAGTTAAGTGACCCAAAGTGAATTTGGTTTGTAACTAGGAATTTGCCTTTCTCTAAATTGACTAGAGCAGTGTGCTGCTGCTTCCCCTAACCAAAAAATAAAAATTAGTCCTTTCTTGCAAAAAAAAAAAATTCCTAGAGTTGGACATGGTAATCACCCCTATAATCAGAGCATTCTGGAAAGCTGAGGCAGAACAGTTGTAAGTTCAAGACTAGCCTGGTGAACTTAGCAATTTAGTGACATCCTATCCCCCCCACCAAAAAAAAATCAAAAAGGGCTATGGATGTAGTCCGACGTGAAGGCCCTAGGTTCAATTTCTAGTACTGGAAATAAAAAGAATTTGGGGGAAAAATAATTAATGTTCCTTCCTGCTACCATCAGCCTGTGTGCTGGAAGAGCCCACTCCTCCAACAGTTGAACAGCTGGTGCTTTAAACATGCCCCATTGCCACACCTACTTGGGGACAAGACTAGCACTGCTGGCCCCTTAAATCAGGCCTGGCACCAGTTAAACCATGGTGCTGGAAACCATGCCTTAGGAATCAAGCTCAGAGGTTGCTGAAAGGCCAAGACAGGGAGAAATGAAAGGCTACTGAAGGGGATTAGTTATACCCAGAAAGGCTTTCATGCCTTGATTTCAGTCTTTTGTGTTCCTGTAAGAAGCGCCCAAAAAGTGACTGTTGTGTTCATTGGAGGGAGAGGAGGATAATTGTAACTTGATTATTGAAGCCAGTTAAAACCCTATCCAATTTCTGTCACCAAGCTTAGCCATACATACCATTTAGTAAAAATTTCCCTAAGTGTAAGCTCTGTTATCCCCAGAAGATGAGCACCCAGGGCCCAAGACTGAGCAGAGTTGCTAATTTCCCAGCCAAAGCCACTGGAAGGGTGAAGATTCTCCCTTCTAGAGGGAAAAGAAGAGCTTGACATCACAGACCTCCTTTGGGAAATCACGACTCTGTTACAGCTCAGATGGGAGTACTTCAAACAGATTTTAGAACTTCCAGAATCAAGGAAAATCCAAATCACATTTTCCATCTTCATGCATTTATCAAAATGAATGCCAGAGAGGGTTCATTCTGCAGAGATTGATCTGTTGGCTGGAAATGTTAGGAAGTTGCTGAGGGACAGGACAGATAGTGACCTATTACACAGATAAGCCAGACTCTTTCAGGTTATCTGGAAAGAGTTGGAAGTTTCTTTTCTCCACTCCCCCCCCCACCAGCTGCTTGCCCAGGCAGAGCTGGAGAAGTCAGCCACAGCAGAGCAGAAGGCATGGGGTGCTAACACCGACCTCCTCAAGCTGTATCACCTGAGGCACTGGGGCTTGTCTCAGGCCATCTGCCTCAGTGATTTGGGGGTGGTTTCCAGCCTGCTTTCCTAAGACGCATCCCAGGCATCCACAGTTTTCAGTGCCACTGGAGTAACTTGAGTCTCAGCTTCAGGCTTTAAAAAATGCTGCTGATTTGACCAAATGTAGAAGCCAGGACTCACCTGGCTGCATAGAACAGGTATGTGGCTTGATGTTGAAGCCCTGACCCCTGCTACTTCCAAGAGAAGGCTCTGTGGGCATGTCATTCAAGCTCTCAGAGCCTCAGATACCTGTTTGTAAAGGGATATTATGTGTGCCATTCTGCAAAAATATTACTGTGTGGTCGAATGAGGTGCCGTGTTTGAAGGTACCCTGACCTGCAATACACTGTGTAAATGCAAGGAAGAGCCTGTAATGTGAGCTCCCCATGAGTGCCATAGAAGGAAGAAGGTAATCTGTGCTTTGTTCATCCACTGCCTTTAGGTAGCTTGTTTAAGCTGCAGGAGAGCTGACCCCTAATGTGTCAGGCTGGTGTCGGTCTCAGAGAGATCTACTCTCAGCCCTGGGTTACTGTCCTGCACATCCAAGATCACTTACCAGGCCTCTTGAGATCGGATGTTGTGTAGGGAGTTGCTGATAGTGCAAACCTCTCACCTGACCAGTCTGAAATTTCAGCTCTTGCCTTGGGGTCTTTCCAGCTGGACCTCAGTGAGCTCTTCCCTCCTCTGTATGAAAGGCATCCATTGCTCACTTCCTATTTCTCACTGGAGCTGGGATCCCCTGCGGCGATGGCCTCAGGATGCCCGCAGGATGTCCAGATTGTGGAAGAGCTCAGGCTTGGGAGAAGCTGAGGGTGCTGCATCCTGAGGAGGGAAAGAGTGGAGGCCTGTCAGGTCCAGGCCTCAAGAGACTGAGGGCAACAGCAGACAGCTTCCTGGCCCCAGTGACCCTGGGTCAAGAAGATGGCTTTTCAACCGTGAGATTGCTGGGATCTGCAGAAACCAAGTGTTGCAGATTCAGGGCAGTTACAGTCTGGTTAGAAAGTCTTATAGGAATTTTCAGCAGTGGTGATTTGTTCTCATCAGGAAATACTGGGAACTTCTGCTATCATGCAACTGCCAAAGAAAGCAAAGGATACAGTGGCAGCAGATGTTTTCCCCTGCCTTCTGTATCTCCTGATTTGGGTAAGCTGGACAACTGATTCCGCTCTGACACTCTGAGCAAAGTTGGGAACTAAGGCAGGAACAGGGCAGTGTGGTGCATGGCATCTTCAGTCCTGAAAGGGGTGTGCAACAGCTGCACAGATCACTACAGGCTCCGTGGTGGGTCTTGCAGCTGCAGTCTACCTGCCAAAGAGCAGCCTAAGGAGCAAAGTGGAGCAATATGTTCAGAAAGTGGTAGTTGTCCATCTTTTCCAGGTCAGACTCTAGGGATGCAATGATCAGTGGTCCCTGTCCTCACAGATCCCCAATCCTAGTAAAAGACTTAGCCAAACAGGCAAGATGCTTGCCAGGGAGCTGGACAGAGAGGCCCCAGTGCATGGGTCCTGGGCACAGTAAGAAGTTTCTAAGAGACAGTGAGAAGATGGCTTTGTAGGATGTCAAGATCATCCTGGGAAGACAGAAAGTATGGGGCTCAGGGAAGTCTCCCAAGGATATGGGAAAGAAATGAGACAGGAGTCTTGGCTGAGGCAGGACAGATCCTGGTGAGCCTCTGTATCAGGCAGAGGAGACAAGCTTGGTTTCAGGCATGAGTCATGGCAGAAGCTATCACAGGAACAGTCAAGTTGGACCTTTAGAAACGATGTTTCTGCCACTCTGTGGAGAGTGGATGGCGCAGCTTTGGGTTGACCCAATCACCAGGCACCTCCTTGATGTCTGTGTACTGGAAGTATGTGGCAGGAGTGGGTGACACAAACATGTCTGGCTCAAAGGAGCTCACACCAAGTAGAAGAGAGGCCCGCAGATGAAACAGAGTGTGATTAAGGAGGAGGCAGACAGCAGCTGGGGGCCAGTGGGCTTGGCCAAAGTTGGGTGGGAGACCATACAGTCATTGGAGACCCAGAGGAAAAGACTGTGGTGTCCAACAGTGGCTGGGGATATATTTTCTGGGCAATGGGAGCTCCAGAAGTTTTTGAATAGAGGAATGATATCATGAAAGATACTTTCAAAAGTAGGGTTCATGGAGCTGATTATACAATAGTTGCAGCATATGTTCCCATTTCACACAGAGGTGGGATGGCTGCCAGGTGTCTGCTTGCTGGGGTGTACTGAGGGGTGCCTGGCTCCTGAGTTGCATTGAGGACTTGGAGTGCAGATCTTAAAGTGTTGCAGGGTCGTGTCTGCTTTGAACGCCAGCTTCCTCTTCAGCCTACAGTGATTCTTGTGTGAGAGAAAATCATTTCAACTGTCATCTTCACCAAATTGCAATATTCTGAAAATCTTCTTTTCAAGAAGTATCTGTACAAGTTTTCCAGGCACAGTGCCAATACGAAGGCATGGCAGGGCAGCAGTAATGATGTCCCTGCAGCTCCTGTACCCCTTGCCTCCCTGGCTGCCCAGCCTCACATTTGAAGCCCTCTTGCTGCATGCATGGAGTAAGTAAAGCTCCGGAGTCTGGAGGCAAAGAGGCCTGGCTTGCTTGGCCTCCAGTAGGCTCCAGGAGTCCTCTTCTAGCCACAGTTCAAGGGCCCAGGTGAAAAGAGGGGCAGGACCTCCGGTGCTCAGCACCTCCTTTCCTCCTCACTCACAGCAGGCTCCTTCCCTGTCTGCCTTCCAAGCATCATCAACCCAGAAAGTCATGAGCTATATCCAGAGTGCTCAACGTTGCTGTGTCTGTTATTTGTCTGTTTTTTTTTTTTTTCAACCAGTTTGGAAGAAATGAACAAAATGTTTGGAAACTACAGTTTGTAATTTGGCCCATGCCTTAGCTTGGTGGTAAATAATGACAGTTATGCGCAAACACCCTCACCCTGGAGATTATGATCAGACGGATGCTGAGGCAAAATTCCCACCATCCCCCACCCCACCCCCATGCCTGTCTGTGCACACACGGGTAGCCGACTGAGCAGGCGTGTCTGGTACAGCCACTGCAGAGCATGCAACCAGTGTTCCACATCTGACTGGGAAGCTGCGATGAGCCTCAGAGCCAGTAAAGCAGGAAATGAGGTGGGGGAGACTGCAGAGGCTTGGATTGTCTTCCTCTGTTTCAAGATAATGCTCAAACTATTCAGGATGCATCAGTGTACTGTCCATGTGCCCTACCATCTATCCCACCAGCCCTCAAGGTCTTACTTTCTGCAGTCTCATCATGGTTCCTAGCTTAGTGCTTAGCTCTTTCATTTCCTTTCCAGAATCTGCCTCACCCCGCCAGCACATCTCAGTAAAGATCTAGTTTCACCCCAGTGAACTTAAATGGCAGCCACCACCACCTGTCCCCCAAGTCCTGAGTATTGTGGTCCACAGGTGACTCTTAGGCTTGCACAGTCAGAACTGTTGCCCGTCCTGGATCTCCTCTGTTCTCCTTTTTTAGCTGTCCCTCATCCCATTATCTAAGGTCTTTGTTACTCCTTGGACAGATCACAGGGATTTGGCTTCAAAGTTTAGCATCTTAAGAAATTTGTCCATTTTAACCTTATACTTTCAGAGCCTAATTTGGCTGTGGCCATTTTATTTCAGTTGCATTGGAATTTTGCAAAAGGTCGATTCCAATGCTTATAAATAGTTTGTGTTTAAGATGTGGATTTGAAGAAAGCATAAGATTAAATATCTGAGTGCAATTATGGCTTGGAAAATACTCCAGCATGGGATTATCAGCACAGGATTTGGTAGTGCTTTTCATGCAAAGTTCCAGGTTGCTGTGAACATTTACAAGATCAGAGCAATGGGCTTAGAAGATAGAGAGCAGGAGAGAGTAGCTTCCCAGAAGAGACTCTTCTTTGGTAGATCCTGAGGGGTTGTTAGCATTTGTGTAAGCCAGATGATGGAGAGCTCATTCTACAACTTACAGGGACAGAAACCAGGTGGGCACAGGTTTGCAGGATGTGACAAGAAAGAGCTGCACCCAATCCCACCTGGCTGGTGTTAAGCCATTTCTTACCTTCCATGTAATTTTTCCTCAGATTCCAGACAAGTGAACTAACTCATAAGTACATTGAAACTCAAAAAAAAAATATTACCACATTTAGGAGAAGACCTAGAAAGATCAGAAAGCTGTTTTGAGGATTCATTGATTCACGGAATCAAGGAAGCCACAGATGCTCAGAGAAAAGGCATAAGATCCTTTGTTCTCTGTACCCCCAGAAATGCTACTGAGAAAGAGATGAATCAATATTATCTTTCCTCATAGGAAGGAAGTTGGAGGCAGTGCCTGGGCAGGATGGAGCAACAGGGCTGGAACAGCTACTAACCCATGCTTGGGACACTCTGCTCTGCTAGCCCATACTTGGGACACTGATAGCTGGTAAGAACACAGGTTTTCCTCTAGGTAGTATGGACTGAAAGCCCAATTCTGTTTCTATTTGGCTTTGTAGTCAAAGATAAGTTCACTGAAAGTTCTAAGCCCCACCTCTTACCTGAAGGTAGAGATTCTACAACCCACTTCTGAGGGCTGCTGTTGGGATTGTATCCCCTCCTCTAGGCACCATGGTTCCTCCCTGGATCATGTATTTATTTGAACTGAGCAGAGTTAACTGTGATTGTGTATAGAAAGCCCCAGACTGGGCTTGACCCAGAGGTTTCCTACTCATGTTTGGGCCTTCAAGTTTGAGTCCCAAACTATATACAAACCGTGGCTTCATCTCTCTAGGTCCCTAAAATGAGGATATTGATGATGGTGAGGATAGTGGTGGTGGTGATGACAGTAATGGTGGTGATGGTGGTGGTGAGGATGGTGGTGGTGATGGTAGAGATGACAATAATGATGGTCGTTATGGTGTGTTGGTGATGGTGGTGATAGTAACAATGATGGTGATGATGCTGGTTATGATAATGATGGGGGTGATGATAATGGCAGTGGTGATGGTGCTGCTGCTGGTGGTGAAGGTGCTAACGATGGTGATGATGTGAAACTCCGAGTGACTGAGTCTCCTCATGAAATTTCAGTTCAGATGAGCCATGTAGCTTGTGTGCTGCCCACAGCACAGTGTCCAGCATTGTGTCCTGTCATTATTGTAGGCTACTTCGCTTGGGAGGGAAGCTCTGACACATTATGACCAGAAGAGGGGCAGACAACTGATGTCCTACATGCCACTGTCATGTCGAACTAGCACCTGAGCCAAGAGCTAGACAGAAACATGATGTGATTCATTTGTCTAGAAACCAATGTCCTGACAAGCTCTTGATTCTCTTTTTATTTTTTGAAAGCTAAAAAACCAAGGAGGAAGAAAAAATGCTGTTACCTTGCAAATGTATCCCTTATCATAACATTTTTCTGCCGCTGACCCTACCTTGCCCTTGACTGTAGACAGGAAGGAGAGACTGGAGGGGCCAGTCTAAGAGCAGACATTACCATGGCTTCCGAGACACTTGCCCTGTTCCTGCCCCTTACACCATTTGAGCACTTACAAGTGCCAGACCACACCAAACTGCAGGGTTACAGGAAGGAAGGAAGCCAGGGGTGGAGGGAAGGAACCCCAGCTTTGAGTCAGGCTGGTTCACGTTCTCAGGTCCATCGTCACAACCTTCATTACTGCTTATCTTGTCTCTAAGTGTTCCTTTAGCTTCAGGTTTCTCACATTTAAAACTGGGAGCCATAGTGATATTTAGATGGGTGACCTTTGACATATGGAACATACATCACCTCGCCTAGAAGCTGGCCCCGGGGCAGTGCTGAGGTAGAGTCCTGTGCCCCTGCTGCTGGACAGCGAGTCCTTTGGTGGTGACTGTAGGTCCTTGTCAGTCCCTCGCTTTCTCCATATACCATATTTCTTTTGGTTATTTCATTGCTTTTTGAGCCACAGGGTGAAGAGACTTATTTGTACTTTCATTTTCTCCAATTATTTCATTATATTGCCTTCCCATAGACTTATAATAAAGGAATGGGAAGTCAGTGTTAAAAGGAACCACTGGGGAAAAGAAGGGGAATAAAAGGAATCCCTGGAAATTGCTGAGCCTGATTTTTCAATACTGTAGCAGTGACAGTACTGCACTGAGCTATGTATATCTTTAGTCCCTGGCCTTTTCTGGTGTTTGTGCAAATTGCATTCTCATACTTTTTGGACCTTATTTTTCATTTTGAGACAGTGTCTCACTACATTGCCCAGCCCGGCCTCAAACTTGTGATCTACCTGCTTCAGCCTCTTGCAGTCCTTCTACCTCAGCCTCCCAAGGAGCTGGGATTACCACATCCTTTTGTACAGCCAGTATCTGTGCAGGGGCTTCACAGAGTCAGCTCCCACTTCACCACAATGCTTCTGTCTCAAGCAGAAGCCAGAACACATGTGACCATGTGCCCAGTCCCCCCCGGGCTAGTCCTTCTCTCCACCTGCTCCCCAACCAGCTGAAGATCTGGTCCTGAAAAAGAGAGAGAAGGTCTCTAGCTGAGAGTCTCTGAGAAATTTCTTTCGTGTTTTCCAGCCTCAGTCACCAAGTTCTAAGAGAGACCCCACTTTGAAAGAGTTCCCTGTGCAGAGCTGGAAATCTTGGCCTTGGAAAGCTCTTATTTACTTAGAGTGCATATTGGCTTCATGGACACAGCCCATTCTGTCTGGCTGAGTTTGTCACAAATGATGAAAAATCCGATTGGCCAGAACAAGCTGCTTTTTCTGATGTTTGTACAAATTCTATTCTCAAGCTTACTGGACCCTTTAAAATAGAATTATAGTAATTACATTTACCTCCTTGTCTGTTTTCTACTCTAAGGAAGAGAAAACAAATATGATTTATGCACTTAATGTAACACTTAGGAGTACATCAGGATCATTTCGCGCTGTTCTTTCCTAAGTGCCTCATTTTATGACACTTACATTTAATGAGTTACTCTCAATCGTACATACATTATTAATTTATAACATAAAATAAATTAAAAGCCCTGGGAAACTAAGGCACCCTTGTTGCAAGAATACATCATTAGAACCATTATAAAGCATTATTTTGCCACATGTTACTCTGAGGGAGGAAGCGGAAGAGAATTTTTTCAAAGAAAGGTTTTAAGCGCTCCACCAACAAAATAGGAACAGGTTTGTTAATATTTAATTATGACAGCATGGGGGCGGGTCTCTCAAATGCTTAATGGCTATTTTTTTAAGATCTGGTTTTATTAAAGTTGGATGGAAATGAGCGTATTTAAACCTACCCCAGGGAGTGCCCTGTTTCAGGGTGAAGTGTCTTCTCCCATGTACTGAGCAGAGGGAACTGACAAGATGGACTCACACGTTCATTTTGCAGAGTCTATTATGGACACGTGCAAGGGGTTATAGATCTTTCCTAGAGAGGAGGGCTGGGGCCACCTAGGTTTTCTGGTCAAACCCCCAACTCTCAGAAATCCTAAGCAAGCCACTGGTGTCCCATTTAGCAGTGGCAGTGCAAGGCAGGCCATCTGAGACAGGGCTGAGGAATTCAGAATATAGCACCAAGATTCTGCTTCCTGGGGAAAGGGGCTCAAGGTGAGATGCTGTAGGGAGGGGTTCTGTAGCCAGGGACTCCATCTCTAAGGGGCTAGGTGACTTCTCCCCAAAGTCGCTTGTGCCATCCAAGGCATATAAGAAGCACGTATACATTATCCACTCTTCTTTTCCTGTTGACTGGGTACATACACAGGGTCCCTGAGATCTGTCAGGGGAAAATGAAAGGAGAGTCAGCAAAGGGTAAAATGCCATTGGTCCACCAATGACATGAGTCACAACCAGACTTCTGTGTGCCGAGCGTCTGAACTTGACAAGGCAGCTGGCACCACATTAACATACAGTCTCCATCCACCCTTTCCCAGACCCAAGTTGGGGTCAGCCTGAAAGCCTGCACCCCCACGTGTACTTAGACATCTTACTTTGCAAAAGCATCTATGAGGCTTTAGTTTTCTTCTAAATATAATAGTTTTAAAAGAGTATCTGGACAGAAAATAGCCACCTTTGAACACCATGGTGATAGGGATTATTCAGACCTCTTCGCCCACACAGCCCCAGCACATAGCACTTAGTCCCTGTGGGATGCTGGGGGTGGGGGTCCCCTGGGCAGTGGTGGTTTTGACCTCTTCATGCTCGTGTTTACAGCTGAGATGTGGCTGGGCAGGTGCTCCCCGTGGGCAGTGTGCAGCAGACACCGGGCTGCCCCTCTACCACCCAGAACAGCCAAATGATCCAGTGCCCAAAGGCCTCTTGCGTTACACAACAGTTTTAGAAAAAGAAGCGTTGGATGGCCATTTTTTTAAAAAAGTAACCAGATTTAAAATCAGTAGACTGCAGCACAGAGAGGTATGCTGCACCCTCTGACTGAAGGGAGAATGACAGCCTGTCCCTGGGGATCAGTTCCACATCTGTATTGGCTGGATTTTCACACAGTCTTGAACTGTGCACTCACTGCATCCAGAAAGAGAAGAATTTAAGGGATTTGTGCCTTTAGAGCCTTAAAACCTTGCTAACATTCTAACATGCTAGGAGAGCTGAGGTTTTACATCTGCTGTAGTTACCGTTGTTGTTTCATGAGCTTTCCGGATCCTTTGTGGTGTAAACAGCTTTTTGTTGGCACTGGGGATATTGATGTCTGCGGCCAAACTGAGGAGATGTGCTGAGCAGGGTACAGATAGTGGGGGCTCGAATCTGTCATCAGGGCCTGTTCCCACAATGTTGTCGGTTACCACTGGCTGTCACCTGCTGGGGCTGTCTTCCTGAGTGCCTGTATATGGCCTGGCCAGTCAGACTGCTTTCACAGCATCTCACTGGGCACGCAAGGGCCTCCTGTCCTGTTTGGAATCTAGCCTTGGAACTTGTATCATGTTGCCCCCTCTATACACCACGTCAGGTCAGTCATGGTCCTGCCTGATTTCAAAGGGGAAGAGGACGTGGACCCACCTCGTGACTGGAGGGTGGCGAGATCATCTCATGTTAAAGCACATGGCTGGGAGGCACTGTGGCCACCAGCTGTAGAAATACCACCTGCCACAACATCTGAAGCCAAGGTGCCACGTAGGGATAGCAGTGCAGGCCTCAGTCAACAGAAGGTGTCCTGGGCTTCGAGAGGTGCTGCAGCTGGAGGCTTGAGTTTGAATAGACCCTTCCACCAGGGAAGCAGCAGGTCCCCAGAGAACCTTTGTGTAGCATGGTCAGTGGAGAGTTGGGGACTCATTATCCCCTGGAGCTGCCGGGTGTGGCCAGCCTAACCTCCAGCCCATCCAGGAACATACCCACCCCCCCGACCCCGTGTCTCCGGGCCAAACCTGGGCACCAGCTCTCTTGAGGCTTCAACTGTGGCCTTGGCACTCTCCTTCTCTGAGAAGCAAGCTATTTATCAGTAAAACAAAATAAAATCAACCTGTGTGGAGAAAACTAATAAAAGTAGCGATAAATTATTTAGAGAGCAGAAAAGGGCTCTGGAGCTGCCAGATAAGAACAAGGCAAGATATGTCCTGCTGTTCCTTGTCTACTGGGCAGTTTCTTCCTTGTTGACTTTTTTCTCCTTCTAAATAGGTGAATTATTTTTATGCAGATAGTGTCCAAGAATTGCAGTAATTCAGGCTGCTTATAACCCAAGTCACAGGCTTTCACACACTGAGCTGCCAAGGGACCCAGCATTAGTAACAACCACAAGAAAGGCACAGATGTGCCATGTGATGCATACAGGTGTCCAGGGGGAGAAGTGATGAGGAGAGGAGAGCAAAAAGCTGCTGTGCTCCTTGGGCTGGGTATCTCGAGAGTGGGAGGCTCTGTCACTGCTGTTCGTCCACCTCAGGGACGTAGGGAAAGCCACAAAGGCAGGCCAGACAGAGGCACGGTCCAGGGATTCCAGCAGGGCATAGAGGAGGCAGCAGACACTGCAGGGTGTAGGCCCTAAAGGAGTGAAAAACGCGGCCAGGCCCCAGTCATGGTCACCAGTTTATCCAGCCAGAAACCAAGATGCAAACCCGAATGGGGCATCCTGGGTGCTGAATATGTGAAATTAAAAAAGAAGAAAGAGGAGGAGGAGAGAGAAAAATGAAAGTGCCTGTGTGTGATGCATGGTGTGTGTGTGCATGCATAGTATGTGCACACATGTGTATATAATGTAGAAGTGTTTCTAAACTTTGTTAACAGATGGCATAATTAGTTAATGGGTTAGTCAGTTGTTAATTGGCTGGTTGGTTGACTAGTTCATCTTTGTTTTGGGAGGTGTTAAGCAGAGGAACACTTTCTTCTCATTAAAAAAAAAAATCACATGGGAAATGCATGTGGAAAAAAGGGAGACTCAAGAAGAGCTGCCCTGGCCATGCTTTCAAAGCCCTGATTTTCTTTCAGTTTTACTTTTCAGCCTCTTCTCCAGAGGCTATAGTCCAGCAGACATGTCTTCCTGTCTCAAACACCTCACAGCCAGCCATATCACAACCCAGATCCTTCTCATTTAGGCAAACAGGGTGTCTTCCTGCACCCTGGCCATCCAGATGATGGACCCCACTCAGAGAAAGGCCAGACAAGAGCCACAGTGCACTCTGTAATGCGAGTGTGGGCAGTCCAGGCCTCCTAGGACAGAGCCCATGTGGTCAAGAGGAGCAAACGGCTCAAGTGCTCTGAGGAATCTCAGCCTCATGCCTCATGGGAAACAGCTGTCCCTGCCAGTGTGCCAATGTGTACCTGGAGAAGTCCCTTGAATCAGCAGGGAATCATTGATGAGAGCAGCACTGTGATCCCCCTGCCAGTAGCAGGCCAGGCATCGTGTCCACTACAGCATGAGTCTCCACCTCCACCTGCTGTCTCCTTTTGCAAGGGTTTGGCACCGCGATGCTTGGCTGGTGTCTTCCTCACCATCAGCTGTGGCACAGGCTCATTTTTCCACCTGACTTCCTTCTGGAGCTCTTAGGTGTTTCTATCGTCTTCCCTCATTTTTTCTGTCCCTAACTGAAACTTCCATCCACCCTAATGAGAAAAAGAAGTTGCTTATGTGCTCCCTCTCCTGCATCAGAGAGGCCAGGGAGTGCATGTCAACAGTTCCAGAGGGGCCACCTAGCACAAGGGGACACTCTGACATCATGCCCATTGCTGGGGCCTCAGTCAACTAAACCATAGCCTTCTGACAAATCTCTGGTCTTCTTTAGGATAATTTCTATGCTCAAGAGTTGAAAGAGATAACAAAGCATGGCATTACTTGATTAAAAAATGAAAACTCCTTAGTAAGTGAAGTAATGGGGACAACAGAGAGAGTCACTATCACATTCTGATGTTTAGGAGCAGGAATTGCATGGTAAGTGGGCACGGGGAGGTTTTACATTGAGAAGTCACTTGAGTTTGATCCTGGGCCAAATAAGCTGTGATGGCAACAGCAACCAGGTAGAAATTATATGGAAGGGAAGAACCCATTTATAAGCTCAACAAAAAAATTTAAATTGCAATACAAACATAATAAAAATTTATAGGACCAGATGAAGAAACCTTTAAATCTCCCGACTCTACAACATAAAAATGCCAGCCTTCCCTATGCATGTGTATAATTGAATGCTATCCCAATGCAAATACCAGAAATTTTGCTGTAGGAGATGAACAAGAAAACCCTGAAAAAGAAAAGCAATGAGGGCAAGTGGCTATTTTAGAGACTCAGGTAAGCCCGGAACCTCAGTGAGTAAAGCAGCGTGATCCAGGGCTGCTCTTGAAGACAAGAGACAAGTGGACATTTAGTGAGTGAGTTCTTCAGCACATGGAAATGCTTCGGTACATGGGGAAAGGATTCTCGTGTCAGCAAAGGAGAGATGAACCTCTTAGCAAGTGACATTGAGATAATTGGGAATCTCGCTAGAAAAAAATAAATCTAGTTCCTGCCTCCAACTATAAACCTAGATAAATTCCAGACGAAATCTTGGTGTTAAACATGAAACACTATGAGTACTAGATAAAAAATGTAGGGCAATTCTTTTATAACCTGTCTCATTATAGTATAAAGCCTAGAAGTCATCAAACAAAATAGTAAAAAATTAGAAATTAAGCCAGGTACAGTGGTACACACCTGTCATCCCAGCCCTCTTGGAAGTGGAAGTAGGAGGATCATGAATTCAAGCCCAATCTGGGCAACTTAATGACTTAGCAAGACCCATTCTCAAAATAAACTAATAAAACAGTGGCTGGGGATGTAGCTAAGTGTCAAGGCTCTGGATTCAATCTCCGGTATCACTAAAAAAGAGAGGGGGAATTAAACTATACTTTTTAGAAAGTTTAAAGATTAATCATCCCAAAGCAAAGGGAAAATACAAATCAAAAACCCTGAAAAGATATTTGCAGTTCATGTGGTAAAAAATTAATGTAGCGATAAAAGCTCTTACAGTCAGTATGAAAACAGTTACCAGTTCAATAGGGAAGTATTTTAAGTGTGTGAACAGGTGGCCCATAGGCAAGGACATTAAAATAGTTCATAGAGGTACAAAAGGATGTTTACTGTCACGCATACAAAGACAATGTAAATTGAAACATAGCTATTTACTATCAAGTTGATAAAAAGATAAGTGAAATGGTGGTTTGATCATACACAGTGTTAGCCATGCTAAGAACAGATAAGGGCTGACTTGCACAAGTGGGGCCATATTGGCAAACTTTATGCAGGACAGCCAGGATCAGGGGTGGCCAACTATGACACCCATGTTTCAGCAGGCACACAGAGCCCTCTTTCGGCATACAAGCCAAGTGTATGAATTGTTTTTTCTAAACCAAAACCTCAGTAGTATTCAGGTTTAATTGCAGTGTTGGCACTTGTGATAAACACATGGGTTTTGGGTTGCACTCAGTCTTTAAAAGATTTGCCATCACTGGTCTACACAGTAGCACCTATCAAACTCACAAATGGATATTCACCCTGACCTAGTCCCCTCACTCCCAGTCATTTAATTAGTGGATATAGCACCAAGCATGGGTCATGAGATCTGAAGAGCTCTTGCAGTTTTGTTTGTAATTAGCTAGACATGAGAACAACCTAAAATATTCATACCTCTAGCATAAATTTTTAGTGTCAGCAGTAAAAACAAACGGCAAGTGTATATGCAATGAGAAGGAAAGACACCCCCCCAAGAAATATTATTCTGTGGGAAAGCACGGTCTACAACCATTTGTATTTTTTAAAAATAAAAAGAGCCAGGAATCAAGAATAGATAGTTGGGTAGTTGTATTGCTTATGTATTCACTGAGAAATAGGAAACTAAAATCAGTGGTTGCCTAAAATGTAGGACAAGAATAGAGCAAATGGTTGGATGTCAAAAAAGTGGTACATAATTTTAAACTAAATGCGTGAAGAACAGTTCTAAAACGAAAGAGCCACAGCCGTCAGAACACCATCCAGGGGGCTTTCCTACAAGGCATTTTGCAAAAGCACATAAGAAATGGAAGGGCAGGCTTGTCACCAAAGCTTGGTGCCAAATAAGGGTGAGAACAGCCCATTAGAAGCTGCCAAGGGCAAGGACTGTCTCTCTGTCACTCTTGAGTGAGAACCTGTTGAGAAAGGACAACATCCCCACTGGAGAAGATGGCAGGTGTACGTTGGCAAAAGACAGAGAAGAGAACTGCTTTCTGTCATGTGCCCACTCCTCACAGGGGTGTCTCCCAATCCTGGCTCATGCTGGGGCCTCTGAGTCTCACCCATTTCCAAAAATCAGGTCAACTGTATCAGCAGGGGCACAGGTTATGCCTCTGGGTTCCTAGGTGTGCACGAGGGCAGCTTTGGTTTCCTTTGGCTTGACAACTTCAAGTTCTGTACTTGGCCTGTCCGTTTCCGGCAGGGTAATTTGTCCCATTTGCCTGTGGCCACTGCAGGGCCTCTGTGCACACTGTCATGCTGTGTCCCTGAGGGGTATTCACACTGCTGTGTTCTCAAAACATGTCTGGCACTCATCTCAGCCTCCAGCAGCTGCGCCAGATCTCTCCAGCCAACCGCGAAGGCCTCAGTCATGCCTCGACTCCTTCTTTCCAGAAGGCACTTGCGTTGCACATGTGGGTCTTATTCCTGTGAAAGCCAAAGCACTAGAGAGACTCTAAGAAGGATGGGTGAAGAGGAAGTACAGATTTCATGAAGGAGGAGTTGTAACCTCAGGAAGGAGACAAAGCAGGAGTGCACTTAGCCCTTTCCCATAGCTTCAAGTCTTCATGCCCAAGTGACTTCTACCCCGAGGGGAAAAAGGCTTGCAAATGTGATCATGAAAGACACTGGGAAGAAAAGGAACAATTTTAGAAGATCATTTCTTGATTTTCTAAATGGTTGAAAAAAGCACTGTCAATCAAGTAGGCATAACGTTGACTCACACTACAAAACTCTTGATGAGCACCTAATAAAAAAATGTGTCCACTGGAAGCCAGCATGGTTCGTTTATTTTTTAAAAACATGCCAATCAGCTGAGAAATCTTTGTCACCACATTTATCATTGTCAGCCTGGAAGGAGACATCCAATATCCACTACCAAACTCATCCTTTGGTTCTGTCCTATTTGTGTTTGATTGTAACTAAGACATGCAAATGTGATCATGAGTTTTGTCATTCTGATACTTGTTTTAGATAACATTTTAAGGTCTCATTACCAATTTGAAGCTTCTGCTCTAGAAAAACATTATTTAGAGAATGAAATGACAAGCCATAATGGGGGAGAAAATATTTGCATCTGATAAAGGACATACATCCAGAATGTACAAAGAACTGTTAAAACTCAACTACAGGAAAGCGGGCAAATGATCTGAAAAGAAACTTCACTAATAAAACACACTGATGATGAAAAGTCTGTGAAAATAATGTGCCACATCATGTCATCAGGGAATTGAAATTAAACACCAGTGAGATACTACTACCTAGCTATAAACATTCAAAACACAACACCAAAGGCTGATGAGGCTGTGGAGTAATAGGAGCGCTCATTTCCTGCTGGCAAATGGCAAACTGGTACAGCCACCACAGAATACAGTCTCTTACCAAACTTGCTCTCACTGTACCTTCCAGCAGCTGCACTCATTGGTGCTTATCCAAATGGGCTGGAAACATGCTACACAAAAACCTACGCATGGATGTTTATAGCATATTTCTGCATAATGGTCAGGAGTTAGAGGCAGCTGAGATGTCCTTGCAGGACAAGGGGGACCTTGAGCTCATACTGCCAAATGGAGAGTGCCAGTCTGAAGAGACTGCTTTAGAGGCTTGCTGCTTAACTGGAGTCTGGAAAAGACAAAACTGTAGAGCCGGGAAAAGATCAATGGTTGCTAGGACCTCAGAAAGAGATGAATCCATGGAGCATAAGGACTAAAGTAGGAGGGCAGTGAAGCTCTTCTGTGTGATGCTGTAATCATGCATATACAACATGCATTTATTAACACAACAAAACAAAACCAAAGCTCAGCATGAGGGTGCACGTCTGTAATCCCAGCACCATGGAAGGCTGAAGCAGGAGGATCACAAATTCAAGCCTAGATGGGGCAATTTTGCAACTTCACAAGATCTTGTCTCAAAATTAAAAATTTGAAAAGGGCTGGAAATATAGCTCAGTGCACCGGAACTGGGTTCAATTCCCAGTCCTGAACAAAAAATGTTCCCCCTCAAGGCACACACAAAATTGCAACACAAATTATGGAGTGAACCCTACTTTGAACTGTGGACTTTAGTTAATAGCAACAGATTTTTGGGCTCATTTTTAACAAATATAGCTCATCAATGCCAGCTATTAACAGTAGGGAGGTGGAGTATATGGGAATCTTTTAAGTTGATGAAGTTAATCTTTTAAGTAACCAGAGGGATTTTGGGAGATCATTTTAATGCCAGAATCACAACAGCACAAGATACCAAGATACCATCCTTCACTTCTTGCTTGGCTTCTACTATATGATCCCAAAGAGAATTATTTTTACATAAACATTAGTGCTCTTTAGCAGTTGTTCCAAAGTCTCTTCTAAATCCTTTACTATCCCGACCATTTTCTTTTAAACTCCTTTGAAGGCATTACCCTTGCTTCTTATCTCTACTTTAGCTGTTAACCTTGCTCAATCTGGTCAGTGGCTTGTGAATCATTTAAATGGTTCTCTCTTTTTTGGCAAGATCTGCCACTCACTTCGCAACAAATTACCATGTATTTGCCCTCAGCAAAAGGATATGGAAAATTATACTGAATGATGGACATCAGTGCTAGTAGTGAAAGGGGAAAGATATTTGAGTAGGAATACCTTTTCGTTTTGTTTGTTTGTTTCTTTGTTTGTTTGCAGTGCTGAGGCTCTAGCCCAGGGCCTTATGCATGGTGGGCACATGCTCTACCAGTGAGCTACACCTGCAGCTTCTGAATACTTTTCTGTTGCCTGTAACTGACTGTTTGGGGGACAATTGAGCAATTTTTTTTTTTTTGTACTGGGGATCGAACTCGGGTACTTGCACTTGTGAGGTGGGCAGCAGAATCACTGAGCTAATAAATTCACAGCCCGGGGCAATTTTTTTTTTATGTCAGGGTGATCTTTGCTTTCCTATACAACTTTGCAATTACAGAGAGTCCCAATAATAAAAGTATAAGAATACCTTAGACAAAGATGACGGGTACTTGCACTTGTGAGGTGGGCAGCAGAATCACTGAGCTAATAAATTCACAGCCCGGGGCAATTTTTTTTTTATGTCAGGGTGATCTTTGCTTTCCTATACAACTTTGCAATTACAGAGAGTCCCAATAATAAAAGTATAAGAATACCTTAGACAAAGATGCATTTTTAAAATCCAATATGCAGGTGAAACTAAGCTCTATTAACAGCTAATTCGGTGGATCATCTTATCAAAAATTTCCTGAAAGGATCAGCCTGAGCCAATGCAGGGAGATTTAGATGATTGAAGTTAATGCATATATGCATCCCTGTTTGAGATTTAAATTCTAATTACACTGTGCAGGGTAGTTTGGACCTGTGGCTTGCCCTTAGTACTTGCAGAAAAGGCCTTTGCTTCCTTCAAGTCCAGACGGGGTGCACCAGCAGTATCAGACATCTACCTAAGAAGTTATTGCCATTGTCATTCTTGTGTGTGTGTGCTTGTGGGAGGGTCCTAGGGATTGAACCCAGAGACACTGTCCCACTAAGCCACACCCCCACTCCTTGTTCTATTTTATTTTTGAGACAGGGTCTCACTAAGTTGCCCAGGCTGGCCTTGAACCAGTAACCCTCCACCATGCCCAGCTGTTATCCTCTTTCTTGCCTGGGTTCAGGTACAGTGTCCTGACTGGTGGGGATGAGTTACACTGTGCTCGGCACCGATGCGACCACATGGGATAATACATCTCATTCTCAGCTCCACCCTTCTAGAAGGGTGTTGATAAATATTGTGTCCAGGGGAGAAAGTCTGTGATACGGGGGAGGGGGTAAGAAACCACTGCGTATGAAGAAGAGTTGAGAGAACTGTGACTACTAACCCCAAAGAAGCAAGACCAGGAGAGCCTGATGACCATCTCCAGGCCTTCAAACTAGAAAGAGGAGCATTCTAGCATTTTCTGTCAGACAAAATGACCCCTAAGAGTCCATCCCCTGGGAAGATTTCACTTCCTAGGGTTTTGTTAAATTTTCACTAGAAAGGTGTCTTACTTCAGGACACTGGGTAAGACTCAAACAAAAGTGAATTACTGACAATCAGGAGCAAGCTGACTGCTTCCCACCTTGCATTAGCTAATCGAAACCAGCAATGAAAAGAAATGGTTGAGAGAGCTTTGTTGAGTCCACACTTGCCTGCTGCAGGGTAGGGCTGCTGTGCACACCTTTGGATGCTTCTCCAGCACAGACAGCTGAGCTCACTGCTGTGGGGTGAGGTTCTCCAGAGTAAAGAAGTAGTCTCTTGCCTGGCATGGTGGTACACACCTGTAATCCTAGCTCCCTGGAAGGCTGAGATAGTAAGATTCCAAGCTCAAGCCAAGCCCAGGCAATTTAGCAACTTAATGAGACCTTGTCTGAAAAAAGAAGTACCAGGGCTGGAAACATACAAAGACTCCAGTTCAATCCCCAGTACCACAAAAAGAAAGGGAGAGGGGAAGGGAGGGAGGGAGGGAAAAAAGGAATCTCCCAATTCATGCCATCACCATTGTTGAGACAGGGCTGGGGTGGCTTCTATAATGAACTGTTTTTGTTCCCCGGTGGTTGCATCTCTGTTACGCTGCTGTGTTCATTGCTTTGTTTGGATGCTGATTCCCTCAACCGCTGAAAACACAGCTTCAGTATCACTTCCTTGCGTTTATTTAGGCCACTATAGTTGAAAATTGCAAGTCAATTTTGACAGATTGACTTACGATTTTTGAGCTACTCCTGAAGAAAATCTTAACTAAGGAAATAGATAATGTGAGAAAGGTTGGAGTGGGCGTTTAACTTCTAGATTTTTTTTTTAACTTTTTTGTTTTTGTTTTTGTTTTTTTTGTTTTTTTGAGACAGTGTCTCACTATGTAGTTGAGACTGACCTGGAACACACTTGTAGCCCAGGCTGGTCTCGAACTCACAGCGATCCTCCTGCCTCAACCTCCCGAGTGCTGGGATTACAGGCTTGTGCCACCACGCCCGGCTTTTTTTTTTAAGACAAATTTTTAAATCATTTTGGAGCATTTGTCTACTTAAAATTAGTTGGTATGATGGTCGAGTGTTCTCTCTTCTGTACTTCAGGCTCCTAAGGATTCACTACTGTGTTTCAGAAGAGTACTGAGTTTAGTTTGTGGAAGAATGATGCGAGGACCTGGCTAAATGCTGATTCCAAGGTTGCACCTCCAGACAGTCTCTTTTCTTCTGCCTGGGACTCTGTGCTTGTAATGAGCACCCCAGGGCATTCTCCATTGTGAAAGGCTGCTATGCATGTAAAATCTGCCTTTTTGTTCTTGGTTACGTTTGCACTGCAAGAAAGAAAAGTTTGCCAAGTGTAGACCAAAAGGATGAAGTTTCACCTTGTAATTCAACAGAGACTTTGGTCACAGCCTTCTGGAATAAGGCAGAAGTCCCGGGGGTTGGGGTTTGCTCTGGTGACTTCTACTAGGGAACCACTGGATGGAGTTCAAAAGTTGGTTCTCAACAACCTCATTGTCTGAGTTTTGAAAGATGAGGCCGAGCTCAGACTGAAGGACAAACTCTAGGTGCGGGGATTGAGGTGTGGAGTTCAAATCTCGGCACACCATGACAGTTTGCTCTGTTTTATGGAACTTCCTCTTTCTCACCTATAGATGGGGGGAAATAATCTCTTAAAATTCCTTGATTGACAGCATGACATTTGCACCTGTTTATGAGGTACAATATGATGATTCAATTCATGTGAAAAGTGAAATCAAGGTCGTTAGATATCACCTTCAACTTGTTTGTTCATGGTGAATTTGTTTTCAGGGGTACAGCGCATAGTCATGAACTGTATATACCTAACTGTGGCATAGACACTGGAACTTATTCCTCTCATCAAGCTATAATACTGTTCCTATTGACCAACCCCTCCCCACCCCAAGCCTCTGTTAACCACTCAACTTCTATGAGGCCTTTTTTTTTTTTTTAGATTTCCCATTTAAGTGAGGTTACTCAGTGTTTATCTTTCTGTGCCTGTCTTATTTCGCATAACATCAGGAGGGACCTCTGGGTCCATCCATGTTGTCACAAATAACAGCCATCTTTACTGCTGAGTGTGCACATGAGCCACGTTGTCTTTATCCATTCATCTGTTGATGGATGTTGTTGGATCTGTTGATGCTGTGTCCTGGCTATTGTAGGGGGTACTGTAGTAAGCATGGGAGTGCAAGTGTCTTTTCAACTCACCGATCTCATTTCCCTTGGATACGTGCCCAGTAGTGGTATGATTGGCTCCCTGGGTGCCATGCTGTCTCTCTGTCGGAAGAGTCAGAGAGAAGCATCTTGGCTGTTTATTCTCATTTTTGAGTATGAAGGAGGCAGCATGTGGGACACAGAAATGTTAGGGTGACTCAAAACAAAGGACAAAGACATTTCTCAGACAAAGAAGTAAAAGCAGCAAATAAATGTATGAAAAAAATGTTCCACATCACTGGTCATTGGAGAGATGCAGATGAAAGCAACACTGAGATTCCGCCTCACCCCAC
This sequence comes from Fukomys damarensis, assembly GCF_012274545.1. Classification (NCBI taxonomy): domain Eukaryota; kingdom Metazoa; phylum Chordata; class Mammalia; order Rodentia; family Bathyergidae; genus Fukomys; species Fukomys damarensis. The sequence goes on along the minus strand of NW_022900922.1, from coordinate 13,329,012 downwards.
AAAGAATGGTTGCTATCAAGAAATCAACCAGTAACAAATGTTGGCGGGGTTGTGGGGAGAAAGGAACCCTTCTCCATTGTTGGTGGGAGTGCAGACTGGTGCAACCACTTTGGAAATAAATATGGAGATACCTCAAAGAACTAGGATTAGAAGTTCCATTTGACCCAGCTATTCCTCTGCTGGGTATCTTTTTAAAAGAATTAAAAGAATCATATCACAGTGATATATGTGCACCCATGTTTATAGCAGCACAATTTGTAATAGCTAAAACTTGGAAACAGCCCAATTGCCATCATTTGGGGACTGGATAAAGAAGATGTGGTTTTTCTATAAAATAGAATAATACTCAGCCATAAAGAATGAGAAACTAGAGTCATACATAGGAAAATGGATGCATATTGAGGCCATACTCTTAATTGAAATAAATAAGACACACATGTGTAAATACCAAATAGTTTCTCTGCTGTGAAAAACTAAAAGTGTAAATAAGATCCAAATGGTATAATGGACAAGGTGAAACAGGAAGAAAGGGGCTAAAGGTGTAGGGGAAGTGGGAAGGGTAGGGGAAAGGAAATAAGAGTAAAGAAAAAATACGAGAAAAGGAAAATATGAAAATAATGTTTTTGTAATAGGAAAGTGTGGAGGGGAGAAATAGAGAGCAGGGGTATGGGGAGAAAATGAGAACCAAGACCTGTCATGTAAAGATACAAGATCCCAATGGTGAATGTAACTGTACTGTATACCTAAGAAGTACCAATAAACTCAATGATAAAAAAAGGACAAAGGTACACAGTTGTGTGGCCTCTGCAGGATAGGCAGAGACCTGGTCTCGGTGTCATAGTGTATAGAGGTAGCATTTTGGTTGCTCCTACACTCTCCTTCACCATCCCTCTTCATGGGTGAGCTGTAGGTCTCCACTTCAGGATATGATTTGTACTATGCAACTATAGGTTACATTCCACACATACTTTGTCTCTTGCCACCTTTATTCCTCCTTTATCATCTGGAAAGTTCTTAATTGGGTTTTGGAGCAGGGCAGATCACTCTCCTACCTCAAAGAGTTTGATCTTAATGACTTGTTTTTCTTGGCCCTGGCTTCTTGATCTTTCCACTGACCACACAGTCTTTGAAGGCTAAGTCCCCATCTTGCTCTTTCAGTAAGGTGTTTTGTAGCCTTGAAAAATGTTCTACCTTTCAATTGTCAATTTTTGGTATATCTGTTAGCCCCATGATACTGAAAGGTTGAAAGGTAGCCTCGCTGTCTCAGTGGGATTGCCAGATCATATGACAGATCTATTTTACTTTTTAAGGGACCCTCTATATTATTTTCCATAGTGATTGTACTAATTTACATTCCCACCAACACTGTGAGAATTCCCCATACTCTGTCTTCAGTAGCATTTGTCATTTTTTGTCCTTTTCATTACAGCCATTATAACTTTAGTGAGATGATCTCTCGTAGTTTTTGTTTATTTTTTGTTTTTGTTTTTTGGGCTTGGGGGGGTTGTTTGTTTGATTTGGGGGTTTTTTGTTGGTTGGTTGGTTGGGTTTTTTGGGGGGTTTTTTTGGTGTTTTTTTTTTTGGGGGGGGTACTGGGGATCGAACTTGAGACCTTGTGCTTGCGAGGCAGGCCGTGGAACCACTGAGCTAAATCCCCACCCAGCCCTCTCATTGTAGTTTTGATTTATATTTCTGTGATAATTAGTAATTTGAGCAGTTTTATGTATTTCTTGCTTATTTGTATATGTTCATTTGAGAGGAGACTATTCAGGTCTTTATTCCATTTTTAGATTGGTTTATTTAGATTTTTGCTATTGAATTGAGTTCCTTGTAAGTTTTGGATATTATCCCCTTGTCAGATGTATCATTTTCAAATATTTCTTCCCATTCTGCATGTTCTTAGTTCTGTTGATTCTTTTCTGAGCTGTGCAAAACCTGCTTAGTTTGATATAATCCCATTTGTTACTTTTTATTTTTTATTGCCTATACTTTTTAAGCTGTATCCAAAATTTCTTTGCCTAAACCAGTGTCCTAAAGTATTTCTCCTGTTTTCTACTGGTAGCTTCATATTTTCCAATCTTACATTTAACTCTTTAATCTATTTTGAGTCAGTTTTTTTGTATGGTGAGGGGTAGGAGTCTAGTTTCATTCTTCTGCGTGTTGATGTCCAATTTTCCCCAACACAATTTATTGAAGCAACCATCCTTTCCTCATTGTGTATTCTTGTCTCTTTGTCAAAAAACTGTTGGCTATAAATGTATGAGGCTATTTCTGGGTCCTGCTTTCTGTTCCATTGGTTTGTGTGTCTGCTTTTATGCTAACACATATTGTGTTCCTGTTTTTATGCTATTTTAGTTACTATGTAGCTTTACAGTGTCTTGAAGTCAAGTACTGTACTGATGCCTCTAGCTGTGCTCTTTTTGCTTAAAATTGCTTTAGTTGTTTGGTGCCTTTGTGATTCCATACCGATTTTAAGTGTTGTTTTACTTCTGCGAAGAATGACAGAGCCAAAGTGTAGACTGGAGAGTCCTGTTACGAATGTCCACATGGTTTACAAACCTTTGCTCCTCCCTGACTTCTCTCTGCCGTAATTACTTCAAAGACACTTCACTGCTGCCCTTTAAAGGGAAATAGTCAACAATTAAGACATAGATAATTTTGCTTTTTTTAAAATAAAACCAAACTAAGAGAAATGAAAGGATTTATGAACTAAAATTCATTTTCCCTTAAAAATGAGAATAATTTTAAGTATAATTTTGGCTAATACAATGACAAATAGTCCTTGCTGGTAGTGAGCTATCTGGCTGAGTCTTGGAATTCCCACAGTGATCCTGCTGGTAGGATGAGATGTTCTTATCTGGGGACACCATGTCACCCCTCAGGAAGATACATAGCTAAGAAGGTGCGAAGAATGAAAAGATTTAGCAGCACACCACTACTAAGGAGCCAAGCAGGGACTCAAATCTAGGCTTGCAGATAAGTTATTTGGCCCTGAATCCCCACAGGATCAGTACCTCTGCAGTCACTAAGGTTCCTCGCCAAGTTATTACCTGCCTGGATAAAGAGGAAGCTCCTGGTGTTCAGTACCTCTGCAGTCACTAAGGTTCCTCGCCAAGTTATTACCTGCCTGGATAAAGAGGAAGCTCCTGGTGTTCATGCCAGCAAACAACCTCTGCAGTCTAAGGTTCCTCGCCAAGTTATTACCTGCCTGGATAAAGAGGAAGCTCCTGGTGTTCATGCCAGCAAACATTTACTTAGCACCTCTGTGTGCCATTGCTCTCTGTTAAGTGCCAGAAGCCAAAACGATGACTAACACAGAACCTCAGTTTTCAAGACACTCTGTAATGGCTGTAAAGGGAAATGAGCTATTTTAGAGAGAACAGAAGAGTGTGGATCAATGCACTGCTAATAATCGATGAGAAGTGTGATCAGTGACTGGCAGGCCGCCAGAGGCCGGGGCCCTGACTCACTGCCTGTGTATCTGGGCAAGGTGTTTCTTCTCATTTGTGAGACGGGGGTTAACAATCATAGGATTGTTTGCTGTGAGTCTGAGGACTAATTGGAGAGTAAGTGCAGTAATGAAAAGCACATCTGAAAGGCCTAGCTAGTGCCGAGCACAGGGCTGGTGCTCAGGGATGTGGTAACTATCCTGGAAGTGGTGACTGCAGTGGATATTTGAGTGGGCCTCCTTCTGGAAGCAGCTCCTTCCCCCAGGTAGACGAGCTTTATGTTTCTAGTTCTTGGAAGGTCCAAGTGTGCCCCGATGCCTCTGTTCCTCTCTCATCAGTGTGCGTCCTGTGGGTGAGCGGTAACATATGAGACTTCGGGTACCTCAAGGCAGGCAGTGAGACAGCTGTGCTGCCAGGCCGTGGGTGCCTGTTCCACATTCTCCCTCTCATTTCCCACCCAGCCCGAGAAGGGGTCGCTAGAGCTGTCTGTTCTGGGAACACAAGGCTGAGTTCTGTTAGGCAAACCGCTCTCACCCAGTAGGCATAGCCTTGGAACAGGAGCTAGCTGCAGACATTCCTGGGTTGCTACAGTGCTGGGCTGCAGTTCCTATAGGGAGCAGGTGTGCCAGTGGACACGCAGCTTTGTGTTCGGGTACCACACACACACACACACACACACACACTACTGCCATAAAGGAAGAGTCGTTATGGACAATAACTCAAGTGATTAAGCCCACATTGAGCAGAATCCCTTCCTCATGAGGCAAGACTAAGAGGCACCATCGGAGAAAGAAGAGACAGTGCAGGACAGGAGGGAAACTCAAGAGCTGCAGGCTAAGAGCTAAAGTAAATTTAGGCTCTGCTGAGGATGAGGCACTTAAAACAGAATAAGAATTTTAAGAGGAGAATTGTAAAGAGAGGTGGAAAAATTCTGAAGGATAGAAAAATCTGTTGAGAATTTAAATTCTTATTGAAATGATTATTTGGTGTGCACAGTAAGCTTCAACATCAGGACATTTAAAACATTCAGAGAGATCAAGGACAGAACAGAACCCCGCCCCTTCAAAATGTCCCTGCCTCACTACCCGGCACGAGGGGCCGGGTTGTATTCCAGGGCACAGGGACTTGGTAGATGTGATTAATGTTTGCAACCCTCATGTGGGGTGAGCATCCCAGGGAATCTGGGTGGGTATCACGGCTCCTTAAAAGTGGAAGAGGAGAGTGAGAAGGTGTGAGGAAGAGGAGAGGACAGGAGAAGGAGCAGGCCCAGGAGAGATTCAGATGTGAAGGGGATTTGATCTTCCCTCAACTGCTGTGGTGAGGGAGGAGGGAGACACAGCCACGCAGTGTGGCAGCCTCAAGAACCTGGAGCCAGCCTCAGCGGACTTCGAGGAGAGGACCAGTCCCACACTCCCAAGGAGCTGAATGCGACCAACAAGCAGAATGAGTACAGGGCTGGGCTCTTTCCTGGAGCTTCCCCGAAGGAGCAGAGCTTTCAGCAGCCCCAGGATTCCAGTGCTGTCACCTCTCTGTGGACTTCTGAGCTGCAGAGCTGAAAGAGAAGAAATGTGTGTTAAGCTGACTTGTGGCTGTTTGTTACAACAGCAACAGAAAACTAATACAGATAAACTTGGAAAAGTACCAGACCAAATCTATAAATGAAAATTGTCATAATTGACACCTAAAATTCATTAAGCACATTGAAAAGTAGATTATATTTGCCTAGAGGGAAAATTCATAAATTCAAGGAAAGGCTGAAGGGCTTACCCAAAATGCAGCCTAGAAAGATGGGATGAAAGAAACCATGATGAACAAAGAAATTGGCAGTGATTATTTTCTGGAGAAAAAAACAGGATAAAAATTAGGTGGTGCAGCAGTACTGTTAGAATGACAAGATAAAGTGGGCTCTCCAAGGCAAGTTAGATGTTCTGCAGTCATTAAAGAGCAAGCATGAGGCATTGATTGACTTTAGACTTAAAAATATAAGGCCAAATTTACATGCTAAAATCCTAAAGATAAGAGCGTGTTAAAATACACATATTAAGCATATGAGTAATTATAATAAATGATGGCATATAAATAGATTGTTGGTCGGAGACTAAAATCAGCACATGCCATTTTCAAAAGATGCTTAGGTTTGTAAATAGAATGCTGCTTTATAAGCTGAGAGTTCCTGGAGCCAAGCATATCTCTTTGCAAAAGAGAACTGATTTCAAATCCAGAGGGACATGGCCTGCAGGAAGGGCCCCTGTGCAGCCCAGGAACTTGCCCAGCCTGTGGCTCCCCTCCTGCCCCAGGCTCCTCTGTGGGAAATGTCCCCTGGACCAGGAGTCATCTAAAAGGAAAATCTGGGGCCATGCCAGGGGCTGGATCACATGGAAGATGAAGGCTCTGATCCCTGCCAGCATCTCTTCCATGACCCCACAGACCAAGGAGACTGTTCACAAATCAGAGTTTCTGAAAATCTTCCTCTCAGCAGCCTCTATTTAGAAATATTAACCTTCTGCTTCTGACAGCTATAGTACAGTTGATATCCTACTGTAAAAGATGCTGGCTAAAAGTTTTTCTAAATTTTTTAAATGAAGAGGTTCAAACTGCCTGCCATGAGAGCAAGGTTCCAGAGCAGTAGGACAGTCCAGGACCCTGAAGTGACCCTGGGGATTTATGCTCCATACCGGTGAATGAAAGTTTCCATCCCGATGGCCCCATGAGGGTAAAGACTGGAGGACCCAAACCAGGAATCTGCTCAGCATTCAGCAGGTCACAAGGAACCTACATCATTAGGGTGAAGATTGGTCAATTTGACAGCTTAAACATTAAAAGTACCTTCTCATAAAAAGACAGCATAAATCGAGAAGAAATAATTGCAACACAGAATATATGCCAAAGTAGTAACGTCCAGAGTACCATATACCTCACTCCTGTCAGAGGACCACACTCCAGCATACATGCAGAACTGTCTCTTTTTTGACTGTTCAGTGTCCACACCCAGCATCCGTCACCACCAGTTCTCTGAATCAGCTTTTACTCCTGGACCAGCCCATTAGCTTGGCTGTAATATATTAGCTTTAAGACTCTCAGATGCTCTTCCACCTCTGGCCTCTCTGAATCTAAATTCATCTGACGAGTAGACAGGCTTCTCATCTCCCTTTCCCTCCTAAACCCATTCCATCCTGGTAAGCCCTTATCAGAGTCACAGGAAGCCAGTCCTGAGGTCACTCTTAGCCATCATTCTCTTTAACCCCTCACTCCATCATGGCTTCCTTCCAGAAAAATTTCTGCCTTGGGATACCTAATTCTTCCCCATCCTCCACCCGTCCCTCACTATTCCTTCTCAAGCCATCTCCTTGGTCCTTTGGCCTCCCTAACCCCTGGCCTGTCCAGTGCTCTATGCTCAGTCCCTGGTTGGATGCTCAGTCCCTGGGTGGTCTTCTATAAAATCTACTCGCTGGCTGGGTGAGCTCATTTCACATCTTGGTAATCCTGACTTCCACTCCTGCATCCTCAGCCTGGACCTGTCTCATGAATTTGACCACATATGAACCAACTTCTTGGCCAACACCTTCTTGAAGGGCTCATAGACATTTCAGCTACAGTACGTCAGGCATCAAAGCCTCCCCAAGCTCCCCATCATTTCCTCTCACGTCCTTCACGTCCCTGCTCATGGCTGCTCCTGCAGTGCTCAGGCTGAATGTCTCATCTCTCTCTCTCTGTCTCTCTCGTCTCTTACCCACTCCTGTCCACTGTCCTTCCACCCTGCATCTGAAACCAGCCACCACTCACAGCCCCAGGGCCCTACAAACTCTCCAGCATGCCCATTTCTTGAACTGGTTTAGGTGATCCTGCTGAGGGCTTCTGACCTTGCTCCCTCTTCCTCAGTGCCATGACACAAAGAAGGGGGTCAATCGTAATATACACACATGATGGAATATCATAGAGCAGTGGGAATCAATGAACCTCAGCAGTAGATGTCTCTGGACATCTCTCTGAAACATAGTATTAGCAGGAAAAAAAAAAAAGCAAGTCACAGATTAATATAATGTACTCCCATTGTGGTTCAGGCATGCAAACCTAAACTATATATTGCTCATATATATCCTTTGTATGGACTGCATATATGTATCTTTACATGTATAGAACATGTTTATGACATATGCTATAAAAAAGGACACATGGAGTCTTCAAAGTTCCAGGAAATGTTCTAGTTCTTTAAATGGTTGTTGAGCATTCTGTTATTTTGACTAACAAAAATTACAAACATTCTTATTTGCACGTAAATTTAATATTTTAAAGAAAGAAGATCCCACTATAAACCATTAGCTAGAGCTGTCTAGCAGAAAGAAGAAAAAAGTCCTGATACGGATCTGCTAATAGAAGCAAGAAGGGACCCAGCCTCCCTGGCCAGGGCAAATCTTGAAAACCGTGGGTCCCAGGGCCGGTGTCTAAAGGGCCACCTACACAGGCAAGTGGGAAGAAACTGAGGCAGAACAGAGCGGATCATCCAGTGACTTAATTCCCAGTGACCCACAAGGTCAGGTACGGTGCTGTTGTGTAGACAAAGAATCTCTCTGGGCCCCGGCCCACCCCTCCTCTGGTATGTCCAGCCCAGTGAGTCCCCTGCCTGTTTTTCTGGGGTTACTAAGCTGCCCCATTTATATCCTGAAACAGCACTGGGTGGCGAGTTGCAGAGCATGAAGTATTTCTAGCCTCCTCTTCATCATCAAAGCCCCCAAACCCACAAAGCACACTGCTCCCTTATTCTCCTGAATAAACTGAGTTACCAGGGTTCATCTGATTTTTTAAATCCCCATTACCATGTAAGGACTAATGTCTCCCAATTGACACGCTTGTTATTCTATGTGGATTTTGTTTCTGTTAATTTTGGCCATGCACACCCTTCAGTGCCCCTTCAGCTCATCCCACACAAACAAACTGCCTCACAGTTCCTGTACATCTGCCAGCAATTCAGACAATAACCTTGACTCTAGAAAGGGCAGCAGCCAGCCCTACATGGAGGAAGAGGTGCCACACTACAAACTTTACAAAGGGATTCTCAGGCAAGCTCACCTTCTCAGAAATAATCACAACTAAGTCTGCCAAGGGATTCACGCTTGCAGTGGGATGCTGGGGATTTGTGGGTGAGATGTGGACAGTGACACTAATAAATAAGGTCAGGCTTGCTGGACCTTCTCACGCTGGTGTTCGGTGACAGCATGGGCTTTCAGACCATAATAGCTGCTGTTCAAAGGCATTCGCTTCCCCGTCCTCTTCCAGAGTCCTTGCAGAAGCCAGTGACTGCCCACACGACAGCTCTGGGTGCCTGTGCCGACCAGGCTCGCCTATCACAGTGGATGGTCATTCTGAGTCCAGGCAGGAGAAAAGTTCCTCTAGCAAAGGAAAATGGCAACCCGAAGGAAGTCTCCCATGTGCCAGTTCTCAGGCCCAGGTGAGGGTGATGGCTGCCTCATTTGGTCTCCTGGAGGTGGGCAGCAGGTGCAGCCACAAGTGGCAGACTTGGTCCACTGCTCAGACATTGCAACCATCCTGCTAAGGGGCCAAGGCCAAGTCTATGCAGAGTGTGTCCTCTTCCTTGGGAAGAGAAGACCTCTTCTCCAGCAACAGCTCACCAGCTTGGATAGCAGTAGGCTAAGTGCTCATTTCTTGGGCTCTTTTTACACCACTCACTGCCTGTGGAATTGTATTGCAAAAATTTAAAATTGGATTAAGTTCAAGTCATAGGCTTCCTGATATAGTTGTAGGAGACTCGCTATAAATTAAAGACACGGGGGGAATATGAGTCAGTTCAGCCCACTGAGTGACCTGATGGTCACTACTGGGGTGAACTTTGTGTCCAAGCTAACTCCACTGTTGAGAAGACAGTGCTGGCAGGCAGGAGGCTTAACAGAGTGTAATGTGTGCCCTCAGCAGAGCACCTGCAGTGGGATGAGTCATTCTCCATTGTTTTCAGATAGCTTTTTAAAATGTCCTCAAAATACTTGTTGAAATCTTGTGCAGACTGTTAAGACATGCACTGAGAATATCCTGTGTGTTTTTATTCATTAGGGGACTTATTCCCAGAATTATTATTAAATGTTTCACCTTCTTTGGTTCAGAGTTTATTCCTTTTGAAAAAATAGAAATAGCAGTCCTTCCCTTATGTTTTATTGTACAGGTGTGTGTTACTGGTGAGATACTTTGAGACCCATAATTGAAATTAAGAAGATGTTATAGAATTTTTAATGCTATTTGTTATGGTATTATTTAATAATAAAAAGCTGTCCTGAGCAAAAACCTCAACAGAGTTTTGGGTCTCAAGCTCCATGGTATAATTAAAAGACTTCACACACAAAGAAAAACTAAAATATTGCTGCAGAATTCATCATTCCAATAAATAATATAATTCCTTGATCTTCAATTAATTCTGTGATTGAGCCCTATTAATAAATGTGTAAAGGTAACAGGCACAAAGTGATAAAAATCCATTAGTATTTAAAAATTATTGACTGGCCATCCTAATGGAATATTCTAGAACTGTTTATACTTGCCAGAGTATGCAAAGTAAGAATGATAAAGGAGCAGTAAATTGCTACAATGAAATGTTTTGATGAGGACAAGAAGCAAGATGTAAAGAATTCTAAAAATCTACCAGTGGAGACACTTCACTTCATCCAGACTACTGTGAGGTTGGTAGGAAAGGAACACTTCCAGAACATTCCTACAGGCATTTTGTTGCAACACTTTTCTACCTGTGGCTTCTTTACCTGCAGAAGTGGCCCTGCTTTGTTTTTTAACCTGTCTTGAGACTGAGTGCCCTGGGACTGGGGTGAAGTACAAGTCTGGGCCAGTCACTACCATCCGGTGAGCTATGAGGGAATCAAGAGGGATGAGGGGCCAGATGTTGTTGTCTTCTGATCAGGGAGCTTGGGGCAAAAGCCACTCACAAACAGTTGCTTGTGTCACAGCAGTGTATCTAACCAGAAAGTGTAGGGGCAGGGGTCATCCCTTATTCTGAACTCACTGGCTAACTCAGTGTCCACTCAGGCTTCTCACCGTGGTCCTGCCCCAGGAGGAAGGATTCCCCATGTTTATGGTCCTTCGCTTTCACTCTCTGCTAAATTACTAGCTTTGGAAATGGGCTTGTGGTCCAGCCCAAAGTCTTATTAACTGCTATTTTCACTTGTGTACAGAAGAAACATGACAGAGGGTGCTGTTTCTCCCACTCAATGTCACCATTGATATAGACTCCTCTAGTCTTTCAATCATAACCTGGGGAATGTGGTGCACCTTAAAAGACAGAGCAATGAACTGTAGCTAGAAATCAGGATAAACAAGATGTATGGTTTTATGTTTATTTTCAGAAAGGCAAAGATATCAGAAAATGGGAGAGGAAATGGCCCATCAGAGTTACTAGTAGTACTGAGAGGGCACCTTCGCTTTTTGGGAGAAGAGTGCAGTTGTATTACTGTCATTTGGGTGTCTTTTCCTAGGATCACTTTTTAAGGGGCTTAGTTGAACTCTCTCTTGGTCAGTTCAGCCTGATGTGACACAATACCATAGAATGAGGTTGAATGAAGGTTGATTTTGTACAGTTGTGGAAACTGGAAGTCCAAGACCAAGGTGCCTGTGACTGTGAGGGCCTGCTTCCTGGTTTGCAGACTGATTTGCTGTCTTCTTGCTTCCCATTTACATAGGAAGGGGATGAGGGGAAAGCTCTCTGTCTTTTCTTATAAGAGCACCAAGCCCAGTCTCCCTCGTGATTTAATTGTCTTCCAGAGGCCCTGTTGCACTGGGATTAGGAGTCAACATTTGCATTTGGGAAGGTCAGGAACATTCATTCCATAGCAGAGTCTGGGTAAGTTTTAAAACAGAGTTGCAGAGGAGAGATGAGTACAAGGCTGCAGGTCAGGGGGTAGGGGGTCTGTGTGGTGGTCTGCAGAGCAGAGAAAAGCATTCCCTGGAGTTCCCAGACGGACCAGAACCCAGTGGCAGGACACGGCACTGATCCCTAAAGAGGAGCAGTCAGCTTCCCTTGCACAGTGGGTCTAGAACAGAAGAAGACATCATGGCTAAAGACTGCCTCATAGTTGAAAGGAAAAAAGGCCAAGATTGCTGGTTCATGAATTGGTCCCATTTGTGTTCTATTATCATACCTTGGCTTTGCTCCACGATACATGTAAGGGATGTGTTTTTACTTCACGCACACATGAAGTGGACTTTCCTGGGTTAGCCAGCATATCAGGTCCCCCGCAGTCATCCTTGTTCAGTTAACGAGTGACCACACTAGACATGTAAACGGAATCCTCACTCACTAGGTAGGCCATCTGCTTCCTGATAGAGAAGGTCTGCTCCTCTGGGGCCTCTCATTGTGACCCATGAGCCACCAACAGCCCCACCTTTGCCCATCAGAAACCACTTTCATATTTTGAAGGCAAAGATTCCTCATTAGTTACCCTTAAAAGAAGGCAGTTTTTGCTTCCTTCTATAAGGTCACAACTTCACCCAAAATGAAGATGCCCACCACTTTACTTTGAGCAACCAGTGCCCTTCCTCCCAAACAGCCTGCACTTTTTCTTCCTCTGGTGGCTGCTCACCACTGAATTTCAGGTAAAGAGGCACATTAGTATTGCAAAGAAGGGGCTGTAATTAAAGTAGCTAATGGCTTGTCTTAACCTTCCTACTGGGATTCATCATTGAATAGAATTTACTCCATAAAGGAAACAAGCTTTGCCAGTCTGTTTATTGGAAGCCAAAGGAGAGAATAGCAAGGAATGCCCGAGGGGTCAGGAAGTCATACCCAGAATTGATATGTAGCTTTGTAGCTTTCTGAGAAGGGCATGCGGTACAAAAAGAAGATGACTGAGTACTGGGAACATTCAAATCCACTCGTAGCTATTTTGAAATATACATTATTATTGAAAGTCATCCATCATGCTATAGAACATTAGAACCTTTTCTCCTATCTTTATTTTTGCACTTGATAGCTAATGTCATCCTCCATTTACACATCATATCCATATATGGAAATATCACTGTATACCATAAATATGCATAATTATTGTGTGTCAGTCACAAGTAAAAAATAAAGTTGAAGTCTCAAAAAGAATTTAAAATTGAAAGAAAAAAATGATTAAGTAAAGCTGAATTACAGACAGACTGGAAGCAGAATTTTGCCAGCCCCTTAGCAGCCTGGAGGATCCTGCTATGGTCGGCACCTTTCTGGACACTGGATCTCATTCTCTGCACAGTTCTCCCAGCAGATGAGCATTCATGCTGTCTGCTTGTTGGAGGTTGGGAAAGCAAGGCTTGGAGAGGTTGAACACCTTGTCAGTCATCAATGGCAGGATTGGACTCCAGACCCTGCCTGGCTCACCCACTTCACCATCTTCGTCCCCACCAGAATACTTGTGTCTAGGGCTCTGGACAGCAGTAGCCCTGCAGAGCATGCTGTGCTCCCTGCCCAAGTCCTCTAAGGGAGAAGGAAGACACAGCACTCTCCCAGGCCTTACCTATGACAATGCAAACACTGAAGACCTAACCCTGTGACTGCAGAATGTGACTCCGTTTGGAGATAGAGGCTTTAGAGAGATAATAAAATAAAATGAGGTCATCAAGCTGGACCCTAATCCAATCAGATTACTGTCCTCATAAGAGAGGAGCTTAGGACATAGATACACAGAGGGAGGACCACATGAGGACACAGAGTTTGAAGATGGCCGCCTACAAGCCATGGAGAGAGACCTCTGCAGCCGCTAACCCTATCAGCACCTTGACATTGAACTTCAGCTTTCAGAGTTTTGGGAAAATGTACTTCCTGAGCAGACCCAGACATCAAAATCTGAGTCCGTTTCCTCTCTGCACACACTTGGCCAAGAGGCCACGGACCTGAAGTCGACCTACATCAACCCTGATGCTCCACTGCAAAAGACTAAGGACAGTGGTAGAACAGACTTTTCTAAAATCCCCAAGACAACAGCCACCACATAGCTGGGAGTTCAAAACAGAACCTTTAGACATATGTCATGAGATAAATATACACAAAGTAGACTGCTAAGGTTTTTCTTGAACTAGGATGGGGGTCCATGCTAAGTGACAAAATAACCCACATTTCCAAAAATGACCTTCAGGAGGGCTGAGCCTTCCACTTGGAAAGAAACTCTAATGTTGGATCCTATGAATCAGTCATATCAAGCTTCTGTGAAGATGCCTGTGTGCTCTGTCTAAGGATTAGAGTGCACTGTGCAGGCCCAGCCAGCCCCTCACTCATCTATTATGCATCATGTTACATCAGTGTCAGAGCCCTAGTCCCGAACTGGATGTAAGGAGCTGTGAGGTCTCGGTTAAGCCTTAGCTCTCTGATTTTCCAAAGCATCCTGTGAGTAGGATTCTGTCTCCAACCCCTACAGAGCGAGTAGCCAGGCAGGACAAAAACCCCTCCTGACCAACACCTTTTGACATTCTTGAGGTCAGGTGCACACAACCCTGTCAAGCCATTCCGTGGCAGAAAATAACTCTACACCTTCCCCAGACAGTTTCTGCTGTACTTGGCCTGGAGAAATATCATTGAGCATCCAGCCAATCTTCCAGGCTCACACTCAGGGTCTTCTGCCTCCCAGGACTGAGGCCTGTGCTGCTTATCTGGGTGAAAGATCCATAACACCCACCTGGACCTCCAGGCCCCTTTTGTGACTTAGGTTCCAAGTGGTTGGACCCACGACCTTGCTCTTCTCTCCCTCTGCCCTGGGCCTCAACCTCCTTGAAGGTGCCCTCTTTCCAACCATCAGGCAGAGCAGGGCCACCCTAGGCTGGCTCCACAGGCATCCCTGGAGCCAGGTGTCTCCTTCCATCACCAGTTGTGGGAGAGTAGGAGTTGGCAGAGCACTCCCAAAGCAAAACTGGTGCCTGTGAGTGTGGACTGCTCTATCTTTTACAATCCTTTACACTCCACTGAAAACTATGCTGCCTCTCCAACGACCCAGTCAGCCTTTGACCCAGGCCCATGCTCCTCCTCCCTGGTCTATGTGGCTGGAGCTGTCCACATCAGTTCAAGGTGGCAGTGTGTGACATTTGCCATTCCTTCTGACACACAGCCGAGGTGTGCAAAACCAAAAGTCACCTGATATGGTGCCTTGGGTGACACTGGATGATAGAAGGAAGAAAAGAGTGTATTAGTCATAATCCTGTCTCCTGTGTTACACCTCAGAAGAACAGGGGAAGAATTGAGGGCCACTGAAAATCCAGAGGGAGAAGAAAGGGACGAGAGAGCATCTGGCTCCTCCCGATGCAAGGGTCCTTGATGCTTGGTTCCGTTAGTGACGTTTCAAAGTGTCAACAATATCAGCACTGTGGTCACTCAGCCAGTGATCTCTGAAGAGCTCTGGGGAGAAAGAAGAGACAAAGAATAGAGTTGGGCTAGGGAAGAAAGAAAGCTCCAGGAATTCACACTTGCATGAGTGATTTTGATCCCAGGCTGGACTTCATTCCTGAAGGATAGCTTGTGAGCCTTTGAATTAGCACAGTGGGAATCAAGAGGCGAGTCATGCTCTCTGTGGAAATGTTATGTGAACCTAGCACTGTTTCCTGCTGTGGTGAAGATTTCTGACTGTACCTGGAGAATATAGAGTAGACACCAACCGTACAGCTGAACGTCACAAAGCATCTCACTGCATCTTGTAAGAGGAAGGGGTGGAGAAACAAGGATTGAAAACAAGATGTGTGGGAACAGAGCAACTGGCCCAAAGATGTATCTCCACCAGCTAGGTCGGTCCCCAGGGAAAATTTCCCAAGACCTGCAACTGGGCTGAGTCCACTGTCTGGCCTGACTCTTCATTGATTTTGGTTTATGGGGTTTGTTGTTGTTTATGTGGTCTTAGTTTACAGTATTTGTTTACTTGTGTTCTTTAGTTTATAGTATTCTCATTCTGTTTGTTGCTCAGACTGTTCTCAGACTCCTGGGCTCCAGTAATTCCTGTACCTCAGCTTCCTGAGTAGTTGAGACCACAAGTCAGCCCCACTGTGCTTGACTGTTTGTTCAACATTTTTATCAATGACTTTGGTAAAATCATAAGTTATATACATCAAAGATATGAATGACCCAAAATCTGGGCGAGAGAATGATGTCTTGTGTGACAAAATCAGGGTCCCCCAAAAATCTGGATGGCTGGAAAGAAAGGCCAAATATAACAGAGAATTTGATGGGAATAAATATAAAGTGTCTACATGGATACACAAAACAGAGGAACAGAGAGCCCAACAGCCATACGTGTGAAAGGGACTGCGATTGATTATGCCCTTCACGTAGGCTATTTGTATGACAAGAGCACTGAAAATTTTCACTTGATCTAGGTTACATAATAAAGCATAATAATTATTTTTCTTTTTTGTACCAGGAATTGAACTCAGGACCTTGTGCTTGCGAGGCAGGCAGTGGAACCACTGAGCTAAATCCCCGGCCCATAAAGCATAATAATTTAAATTCAGGAAGTAACAGTGTTGCCTCTTCTCCCGTGGCCAAGATAATACTTGTAATGTTTTAAGAGAGACATCATGTGTGGCAGTGAGGATGACAAGAGGGCTCAAAATCAGCTCTTGCAAGAAGCAATAGAAAAAACAAGGGATAATTAGTCTGGAGAAAAGAAACTTCCAAAGATCTGATGGTTTCCAGGTAAAGTTCTAGACTGGTTTTAAGAAGTAGAATTGAGGAGCCGGGGGTTTAGTTCAGTGGTACCACCACCTGCCTTGCAAGATCAAGGTCCTGAGTTTGATCTCTGGTACCAAAAGAAAAAAAAAAAACTAGAATTAAGATCAATATGTACAAGTTGTATGGAGGTAGACAGTGAAGAGCATGTGATCAGAGCACTCTAGAGAGGGTAGACGTCCTCAAACATGCTGACTTCACGTTAGTAGGGTCCCTTATATTTACCATGTACCAGGCCAGTGCTTACTTCCTCACATACTCTCTCATTTTACCTTAACAATAATCCTGTAGGATAAGCCTTACGTCCACAATCAGATGTAAGGAAAGAAACATACAGAAATTAAATACACAGGTCACAGAGCAAATAAATGACAGAGTGAAGATTTGGTTGCACAGCTTCCCAGCACTGAAATCTGATCAATTCTGACACGTTGCCAATGCACCTTCTAAAGGAGGGGTGTATATATATATATACTTCCCAAACAATCACTAACCGCAAGAATAACAGCTAATGATGGTAACTGACATCTATTAGATGCTTAGTACATAGCAGGCACTAATCAAAGCACCGTACACAAAGAAGTTGGTTTGATTCACCTGACAATCCTAGAAGATGGACATTATTACTGTCCCCATTTACAGATGAGGAAGCTGAGACACGGAGAGGCCAAGGAGACTTTAACACTTTCTTTCTGCTTCTTGCTTTCTAAGCATCCGAGTAGGATCTCTGTGGTGCAGACAAAGCTATTGCTCGGAGTCGTGAGGCTTCTGTGTCTGAAAAGGATAATAGGATCGTTGACGTTGACTCTGAGCTTCAATTTTCAGTTCCTTCATTGGCACTGACTTTGGCTGAACGAAGGCTGCCCCTGTGTTGGGGCTGTTAGGGGCAATTGTACATTTTAGGGCACAGTCTAGGCAATTATCTGTACTCTTTTTCCCTAAAGCCAGGAGCACTGCACCTGGGGGAAGCAAGAAGGCAACAAGACTCATGGCACCTGCAAATTGAGATGGTTGGATTCACTTTAAATTTATTAGAATTGTAATTAAAGGCTTAACATAATAAATCACAGGGCTGAAGGGGTAGCTTGGTGGTAGAGCACTTTCCTATGAGCAAGGCCCTGGGTTCCGTCCCCCATACTGCAAAAAAACAAAACAAAACAAACTAACAACAACAACAAAAATAATGGAACAGCCAAGGAAACTCTTAGGGTCCAGGAACAGAACTATCATGTGGGGACATTTCTGTAATACAGCAGTATGATTTTTTAAATAACATCTTTTAAAGTCCAAATGTATAAATTGAAAAGTAAACTAAATGCGATGAATGAGAAAGTGAGCAAACCACAATAAATGCTGAAATGCACACCCCCAGAATTAGGAAACAAATAAAAGAATTTTATTAGAAGGGTGTTTACAGTTTCCAAAGATAAGAGAATATCATACATAAAGGACAAAATTTAAAACTATGCAAACATTCTACAATGAAAATAGTTTTTAAATAAATCATCGAGCTAAACAGTAAACTAGATATAGCTAAAAAGAGAATTGGTGAATTAGAAGATGTTCTTAAGAAATCCCCAGAGATTCCCAAAATACTCAGAAAGACGTACAGAGACGGAAGGTACAAAGGAGTTAAGAAACACAGAATATAGGACACAAACGAGCAGTAGGGAAAAATGGGGAAAAGCAGAAGTGTAATAGCAAAAAAAGTTTCCAGAGAGTGTGCTCGCAGCATTCAAGCAGATGGCTTGGTCTGGAGCTCCTCTAAACTAGTTCCAGTGGGATATGGAATTTAAAAACTGCAAATACAGTGTGTAGTTGAAGATGATAAAGTCGGAACAGATGTGCTGGAGGAGCCTTTGAGGACTTTGTGCAGTCCATGGACGTGGCTACTTTTAGCAAGATCTAAGATTCATCCTGGATCGTTGCACTTCAATAAAAGCTTGAAGGACAAAAAAAAAAAGTTTCCAGACAGGATGCAAGATATAAATCTTGAGATCAGAAAGTAGAGTCGGAGCTGGGGCTATAGCACAGTGGTAGAGCATTTACCTAGCATGCAGAGGGCCCTGGGTTTGCTCCCTAACACTACAAAACAAAATAAGAGCATAGTAAATGTCAGGTCAGAGTAAATAAAATATAACCAGACTGAGACATGTAAGGAAAGTCCAGCAAACCCAGAGCCCTCATATACAGGGTAGACTTCCTGGCTCTAGAGAAGGTTTAGCCTCTGCACACTCACAGGGGGTCTGAGGTGGAAGTGATAACATCCCTTCCCCATGTCCTACAGTCAGACAACATGAACAGGGACATCATCAGCAGGGAATATGTCAGGGTCCCTGCTCAGCTCCCTTCTTTGTTCTTATAAAACTGTAAAGCCTCAAAAACTGAGAGACTGGGAGAGTTGAGCACCTGGCCTTGGATTGGAATGACCCAGAACATTCAAGAACCTGGGAGGAATGGGGCATGGATGGTGGCAACTGCCTATAATCCTAGAATTCTGGTAGGCTGATGCAGGAGGATCACAAGTTTAAGCCCAGCCTGGGTAACTTAGCAAGATGCTGTCTCAACATAAAAAATAAATAAATAAAAAGGTGCAGGGTATGTAGCTCAGTGTGAAGGCTCATGATTCAACTCCCAGTACTGCAAAAAAATTTTAAAAAGAACCCAAAAGGCTACATAAACTTGAAAATGAATAGAATTGACCCTTCTCCTTGGAACTTTACAACTCCATTAACTTTCCAACCTGCCACCCTCTTCAGAGTGGTTTCATTCTCTCTTACCGAAGACTGGATTAGGAGTCATGATAGGAGACCAAGAGTTATAGCCTTAAACTTGGGATTCACCATTATAGAATAGCTCTTCTCCCCTAGAGAGCTGAAAAAAACCAAAGGCTGCTTGCTATGACTTTTGGGTGTGAGGGACTAGGGCATGAGTCGCGTGACTGTCCAGCCCCTGGACCCCAGGCCTGGTCTAACAGAGGAAATGAAGTACCTGTTCCCTGCCCTGACATGAGGTGTGGACTGTTGAAAGGGGGCCATTGTGTGAGCCACGGAAATATGGGCAACTCTAAAGGGGTCTGTGCTACTGGTCTGGAAGGAGGCAGTTCTAGCTGTGCTCATGAGAGAGAAACGAAGAGACAGCCATGAAGAGGAAACTGCCTTCAAAATCAGCAAACACACCCACCTGTTAGTCTCAGGGCCGGCCTCGTACAGCATCCCAGTTCGCGTACATCAGTCCCCTCCCACACAACACGTTACAGAATTGACCCTGTCCACAGGCATTGCTGCCCTTGAGAGCCGTTTCAACTTTTATAAAACTCTTCTCCTTCGTAATTACCCTGGTTTTTCAACACTAATTGAGTTTGTAGCATCTTTGTTTTACTTCAGGTTTAAGAGCAGGAAAACACAGCCTGCTTATCCATGCAGAATTACAGAATCTCCACATCCCATTTGAAATAAGCTGTTTTAAAAAACACGAACTTACTCCTAAGGCCAGAGGGGAGCTGCTTTAGTCACTGTTTCATTGCTGAGACAAAATACCCAACACCCACAACTTAAAGGAGGAGAGGTTTAATTTGTCTCACAGTTACAGTCCATGGTTGGCTGGCTCCAACGCAGAAACAAGGTGGCAGAGAGGTTGGCAGAGGAAAAGGTGTTTACCGGGAAGCAGACAGACAAGGGAGGAGCTAGGGATGAGAACACACCCTTCCAGGTAATGTCCCCAGTGACCCACCTCCAACCAGGCCCCACCTCCTAACAGCAAGGAGCACTCCCATAACCCAGTCACCTCCCAAATACATGAGACTTTGGGAGGGCATTTCAGATCCTAATCGTAACAGGAGCCCTTGGGGGTAACTTCCCTGAGTTCTTGTTTCTAAAGGTCAATCTAGGCCTGTGGTTTTTAAATAGTTTTTAGCACAGCTCCTGAAAATAGCAAGGAGCGTTGCCCACACATCTGCATAATTGGTGGCACAGACTGCCTCCAGTCCACATGCCTGCTCCAGCAAGATTGAGGGAGGTGGCTTCCTTCCACCCAGTGCTCCACGGAGGCCAGCTCTGTTCCTTCCCGCCCTGCCAGCCAGCAGGCTAAGGGGACACCATCTCTCCTTGTGGTGACGTTATTCCACTCCCTCTGGCACATCAGCCACTGTCGGGGTTTTACTGGAGTAAATGCAGAGTGGGGTGAACTACATTAAGAGCCCCCAGGTGCCAGGATCAACCCTGCTACCCCCTAGCTCTGTGCCATGGGCAGGGCATGTTAGCTGTGTGTCTCAGCTTCTCTGCATCCAAAAGCAGGCAGGAAGTGAGAGCCCTGAGATCCCACTACACTGACAGCCCAGTGCTAGGATGGCCACTTGCTGACCTTTCTGGAATTATGAATCTGCTGGTGCCTCAGCATTAGGACTGCATTCTATTGTTTTTAAAAAAATTAATATTTACTGGACACCACTTTTGGGTCAGGTGCCATCCTAGGTGCTGGGCACATGAGGAGACTAAGACACAGGCTCCTTCTTCCAGGAGGGGAGGTGATCAGCTGAAGGAGACAGCTGTGTAGTCATTATCAGACTGTGGAGGAGTGGGGAGCTGGGCACAGAGTACCACAGGCAGATTGGCAGGGTACTCGGGGAAGCCTGCAGTCAAACAGGAGGCCCTGGAGGAGGAGACAGCTGGTTACTCCGTGAAGGGAATGATGCTTGGACAGCTGTCTGCCTACTTCTGAATCCATGATTGCATGGCTGTAGGCAGAAACCAAGCTCAGGCCAGGCAGAGAAATACCTTGAGTCCTGATGAGGCCAGGTGCCCTACTCTGTGCCTTGCTGTTCTAGCTGGACCCTGGGATGACAGCTCTGGTTCACTGCAGCCAGTTGTGGCAGACAGATCAGTAGGACAAAATATTGTTCACACTCAACTGAGAAAGACAAGATCAGCAGGTGACATTAATATGAAGGACAAGGCTAAAGGCCTTTTGGAAACCATATAGAATGATGCAAATACTTCATTGCATTGTTCACGGATAGCTGTGGGGTGGGTCTGTGTGACAGCTGTGTGAAGTATCTCATTGACTACCACATCGCTCCTTTGCAGAACTTGCATTTGGAGATTGCTGTACCCAAATGCCATGGCTTTTCACTGTGGTACATGCAGAGACCACACCAATCAGACCAATCCACAAGCGTCAGGTTTCCCACTGCAAGTGTGGGAAGCCAGCTGGGTCCAAGGGGGAGGGCAACTGGTCCAGCATCTTTTGGAACTCTGACCAAATACTTAGGAGGTTCTGCTTGTCATCTCTCCACACAGATAGAATCCCAAGCTCCTGAAAGGTGGTATAGGGGACAACAGCAGGTCCAACTTTGAAATCCCAGGTTCATCTCTTGTTGAACAATTATTAGGTCTCCCTTATAGAGAGCTAAATATACTCCTTTCTATACTATAAAACCACAAACAAATAACCACCCTCAGGGAAGAAAGTATGGCTTACTACCCAGTGAACACAGGCAGCTGCCACAGTTGTGGAGTCCAATTCTGGGACTCCAGCAAGCATCATCAAATCCTGAGTTCCACCTTCTTTTACAGAAGCCAAGTAAAGGGCCACACAATGCTGCCATATTTTCACCACTCAAAGATATGTCGTTGGATCATCTGTTATAAAAATATGTTCTGGGGCCAGGGATTTATCTCAGGGGCACCACGCCTGCCTCATAAGTGCAAGGTACTGAGTTTGATCTCTGGTACCAAAAAAAAAAAAAAAAATG
>NW_022900922.1:13267973-13306784 GCF_012274545.1 Fukomys damarensis | reverse complement strand
AAAAAAAAAAAAAAAATGCATATATGTGTGTGTGTGTTCTGGTTTAGCTCATGAGAATTTAACAAAACTCAAAATCAGTCATTGTTGAAGTAGAATTTGCCAAAAGGCAGGCAAGTAGAAGTGAAAGCCCAGCAGCTGTTGTTTACTGAGACCTGTGAACTAGAGTGGATGCCACATCCTTTTGGTTTTCGGGGGAATGGGCTTTGTTAGGGCAGATGGCTGATACTTCCCTGAGCCTCCTGCTCCGTTTTGGTACTAACAACTGTCACTAGCATCCATCTCCAACCTCTATGGGAGACACAGCCCATCTTTCAAGAGATAGTCTGTATTAGTGAGCTCCAGTTGCTGGGGAACAATACTGGACTCCCAAAACCTAAAGGAGAAGAGGTTTACTTTGGCACACATTTTTGGGGATTCAGTCCTTGGTCAGCTGACTTCAAGACAGAAATAGTATGGCAGAGGGCATTGGCAGAAGAAAGCTGCTCACCTTATGGCAATCAGGAAGCAGAGAGTGAAATGTCCCCTCCGAAGGCACGCCCCTAAGTGACCCAACTTTCCAACTAGACCTCATCCCCTAATAGCACAATCAGGTCTGAGCCACCCCCCATTAGCACCCCTATTATCCAATCATCTTCAACAAACCTCACCTCTGAACACATAAGACTTCGGGGAAACATTCTAGACTTAATCAGCACAGTCTAAAATATCCTTTTGCTCTTGTCTGATATCACTAGGTTAGTGGGCTATCACAGACAAGGAGCTTCAGAGCATCTGTTTTCCACTTGGCAGATGCTGGAATGAGGGCCCTGATTAGGCAGAATGGTTCTGATATGGAGAGGCCATCTTGGATCAGGAGAAAATGCACAACAATTCTGGAAACCTGTCCTCCTACATAACCAGAAGACCCCATGAACATGGAAGCCTCGGGTCACCCCTGACTTTACTGCTTCACTTTTTACCTTACATGTAGAATGCAGAATCACTTTACTGTGGACCTAGAAGTTTAGCCCAAGAGCCTGTGACTAGTAATGCTTGAGGAGTAGGCTCTCTCTCTCCCCCAGATCCTTCTGCTGCTTGGTTGAACATGCAGAATAACAAACGGAGCCCCAGACAGAACAGATTCCTGTGGAGGAGGCTGTGAAATTCCTAGTTAGTGGGACAAGTATGCGGTCTGTTCCTCTCAATATTCCCTCTCAAAGACCTGAAAGTTAAGGTTGGCTATTTCTCAGGAAAAGTCTCAGTGATCAAAATTCTCTAAGGGTTGGAAATGCTCTGGATTTACATTTTCTTTTATTGGAATATCTATCTACTCATATTGACCCACCCCAAAAAGTGCATAGGCAAGGAATTTAAATAGACATTTTTCTAAAGAAAGTATACACATACCTAATAAGTACATGAAAAGGGTGTTCTATGTCACTAATCATCATGGGAATACAAACCAATGCCACAATGAAATATCATCTTATATCTGTTAGGATAGCTACTATTAAAAAAAAGTGTTGGTGAAGTTGTGGAGAAAAGAGAACCCTTGCAAACTGTTAATGGAAATGTAAATTAGTAAAGCCACTATGGAAAACAGTATGGCATTTCCTCAAAATATTTTAAAATAGAACTACCATATGATCCAGCATCCCACTTCTTCGTATATATCCAAAGGAACTCAAATCCATGTTGAAGAGATAGATGTACTCCCATATTCATTTCAGTATTATTTGCAATAGCTAAGACATAAAAGTAATTTAAATGTCCATTGACATATGAATGAAGTAAGCATGTCACATATATACAATAGAGTGCTATGCAGCTTTTACAAATAAATCCTGATGGTTGGGAAAACAATGATGTACCTGGAGGACATTATGTTAAGTGAAATAAGCCAGGCACAGTAGGTAAAATACTACATTACCCCAGTGATAAGATGAATCCAAAAGAGGCAAACAGATAATAGAATTATGGTTGCTAGGGATTGGGTAGGAGCCAGAAAGGAAAACAAAGAAGTTGGTCAAAGGGTACAAAGCTTCATTTATAAAAATAAGTCCTGGTGCTCTACTTAACATCACAGTGTGTATGGTTAATAACACTATAGTAATTCTTTAAAATTGCAAAGAAGATAGATTTTAAGTTTTCTTTAAAAAGAGGGCATGAGGGTCAGGATTGTTGTGGACACCTGCTTTGCAAGCACAAGGTCCCAAGTTTGATCCTTGGTACTCAAATTAATTAAATTTAAAAATAGATAATAAAAAGAGGTTATGTGGAAACTTTAGGAGGTGATGGATCTATTTATGGCATTGATTGTGAATTTGATTTGGTCTACAGTTATCTCTAAATTCATCGAGTTATATACATTATGTATGTGCAGTCTTTGGTAGTCTATTATGCTTCAATGAAGTAGGTTTTTAAAAGGCAAGTATATGGCCTCTAAGAGGGCAGGTGATAAACAAGTGGTTAGGATGTGCTGATGGTGATGAGATAGCAGACTTACAGCTTTATAAAGGATGAATGAAAAGGCCTCTCTGACATTTAAGCAGACAGCAGAAAGGGGGAGGGAAAGGACCAGGTGATAGTCTCTCCCATATATATTTTTTTAATTTAGAAAAAAATAGAAAGCCAATAGAAATTTTTGAGAAAAAGACTGACCCATTCTCAAGATTGACCCAGGAAGCAGCGTTTATGAGAGGGAGTCAAAGGCAAACACAAGAGTGACAGTAAGCCTGGTAAGAAATGATGGTGGTATAGATCAGGTGTTCATGAATGCTCTACGTGTCCTGTGAGATATGGAATTCCAGAAACTTGCCTCCCAAACCCCACAATGCACCATAATCCACCAGAATTCTCTGGGAATTTTTTTGAGAAATAAATTCCCATGCACCATTCCAGACCTACTGAAAAAAAACATATCTGGATTGGAAGACAGAAGTCCTCTGATTACCACTATCAAAACTTGTCTATAATCACCCACCCAATCCACTTCAGAACCTCCTTAGAGCAACTAGAAGTTAGCTGCTTAAATGAAGACAATTCTTTGACAATAAATCAGACCTACCATACTTCTGAGAAAAAAATTATAAAAGTTAGGGAAAAAATGCTTTTACAGAAAGTGACCTGAGGGCATCAGAGAACAAGGAGAACAGCCAGGACTTGACCACCAGAAGCCCAGAGACAAGGAAAGTACGTGATGAAACCTTACATTTTCTGCTGATTTTTCCTCTTGCAGAACTTCATAGAGGCCAAGCAGAAATGAGCAGCAGAGAGCTTATGGCACTTATTGATCTACAAAGACAAAACCAGGAATTCCAGTCAGCCATTGTGGCCATGGGTGCAGTCTTATTCAAGATTTCAGAGGAAAATAACAGAAGTAAATCCAACTACCACATGCTAACTGCTAAGCCATAGATATTTGGAACCAGGCACAAACACTGAGAGAAAAACCATCCACCAAGGGCAAAAACTTTGGTAGTCACATGGCCCTGGAGAGAAAAACTGGACTTCAGGCCCAGGTAGGGAGATCCTGGTAAACAACTAACACTTTCAGTTGAGCCAAATAAAAGGATTGTAAACTAAGGGTTAGGAGGTTAAACAGTAATTGATCAGCATCAGTTGGTCAAGGTGATCTTCACACACACAGAAAAATTACATCTATACTAGAAGAAGATAACTTCTTCCAGGGCCCTATAATTTCTCATACATAGTCTTTCATCAATAAAATACAGCAAAGCTTTCCAGGAAGTAGTACAAGATGACCAATAAAACAAGTAAAAATAAAATCTGAATTAGAATAAGATCCAGAGATGTTCTAGATTTTGGAGTTTCCATTTAGAGACTGTAAAATAACTGTGATTTATATGTACAAGAGAATACATGAAAATAGGAAGAACTTCTCCAGGGAACTGAAATCTGTGGAAAAAATAATCAATGGATATACTAGAAATGAAAGCAGAACTTTAGAATCTGTGTGTAGGTTTAACAAGTTAGACACAACAGAAAAGAGGATTCGTAAACTGGAAAATAGATCATTAGCAGATACTCAGATTGAATCACAGATGGAAAAAAGGTGGAAAATTCAAAGGAAGCAATAAGGCACAGCTAGGACACAGGGAAAAAGTCTAGTCTGTGTATAACTGGAGTCCCAGTAGTAGAGGGGTGATAATATATTGACCAAGAATTTTCCAAAGCTGATGAAAGACATCAAGCCACAGATCCAAGAAGATTTAAAATCTCATGCTGGGGTAGGGGAACAAATACCTAGACATATCATAGAAAATTTGCTTTAAAAACCCCAGAAAATAGAAAATGTTAAATAGAAGCCACAGGGAAAAAATGATACATAGCCATGAAAAGAGTAAAACTAAGAATTTACAACTGACTTGTCAATAGAATGTTATGGCTTATGTATTAATGTCCCCCCCACCACCACCAAATCCTCAGGCAGTCATAGATGAACCTTTTTCTGGAATTGATTCATGGTACAGTGTTAGGCTCAAAGGCACTAGGATTGAGGGTGTGAGTACTAAGTAATCTGCATAAAAGGGGAAGAAAAATGCTGCTGAGGACCCCTTCCCCTTCCCTTATTGCTTTTGCTGCCTTTCACCTCTATGAGCCATCTCCTACCCTGCCTTGAAGCAAGCTGATTATGGACTGAAACATCTACAAACTGTAAGACAAATAAACTTTTTTCCTTTTTTTTTTTTTTTTTTAATGTACCAAGGATCAAAGTCGGGTCCTTGCAATAGCGAGGCAGGCGACAGAACCACTGAGCCAAATCCCCAGCCCAAAACTTTTCCCTTTTAACTCACGTGTTGGGTATTTTGTCTCAGCAACAAGAGAAGAGTAAGCAACACAGAGAAAAACTATCCAGAAGATAATGGATTTATATTTTCAAAGGGTGGAAAATATATCAACTTTGAATTCTAAGCCCAGTGAAAATGCCCTTTGAAAAAGAAAACATGAAACAAAGATGTCTTCATGGAAACAAACTGACGCTAGAAGAAGTACTTAAAGAGACTCTGATAGTGGAAGGAATGACTCCATGGAGGAAAGCTCAACAGTACAGGAAGGAAAAATGAGCTTTGACAAAAGTAAATATACAGTTAAATATAAATGGATATGAT
Source organism: Fukomys damarensis (assembly GCF_012274545.1). NCBI lineage: Eukaryota > Metazoa > Chordata > Mammalia > Rodentia > Bathyergidae > Fukomys > Fukomys damarensis. The sequence goes on along the minus strand of NW_022900922.1, from coordinate 13,301,673 downwards.
TAAGACAGTAGTAATTACAAGTCACAGAATTTAAAAATATGTAGAAGAGGGCTGGGAATTTAGCTCAGTGGTTCCGCTGCCTGCCTTGCAAGCACAAGGTACTGAGTTTGATCCCCGGTACCAAAAGAAAAAAATATGTAAAAGAAAATCTCACTATATTTACAAACTAAAATGTGGAAAGGAATTGTTGGCTGAAATTATTGTAAGGCTCTTATGATGAACAAAAAGTGATAAAATTATTAATAAATACATTCTAATAAGTTAAGAATACAATGTTTAATATCTAGTACTGGAAGAATAGTGGAAAAATGTATTTCTAACAAACTAATATGGGGAAGATAGAATCATTTTTTAATTTGCTTCACTCAAAAAAAAAGCAAGAAAAGGCAAATAAATAAGAACAGATGGGAAAGACAGAAAACAATAGTTAGGTAAGAGAACTAAAACAATATATAACTAGTTTTATTAAATATAAATGGATTAAACTTTCATTTGAAAGATCAATGTAAGTATAAACTGGTACCACTCCTTGGAAAGCTTTGTCACTATTTTCTAAAACTGAAAAGATACATACTATCTGATCTTATATTCCTATTCTTTGTAATACCCACAAAATAAATACATGTATATGCACACCAAAAGATATATTCAGAAATGTTTATAGCAGCATTCTTCATAATCCAAGACACTCAATATCTACCAACTGTATAATAGATAAATAAATCGTACTATATTTGTAAAGTTAGATGCTATATAGCGAATTTCACAGTGAACCTCTCAGGCATGATATTAAATGAAAAAACAAGGCACAATAATATATAATGTATGATTTCATCTGTATAAAGGAAAAAATAAACTGTGGATATAGATGCCAGCATGATTATATTTGGAGGGAAAGGTAATCAGGAGAGGGCATAAAGGAATGTTCTGGAAGACTGGTATATTCTTTATCTTGGTATAGTGATTTTTACTTCATAAAAATTAAACTGTACAGTTTTATCTTTGCACCCTTTAAATATGTATATTATACTTCAAAAAAAGATTTTCTAAAAAGAAAGGAAAAAATTTTTTCATTTGCATGTAGTATCAAGATAATAAGATGCTTAGGAATAAATTTAACCAAGGAGGTGAGAGACATACATATTGAAAACTATAAGACATTGCTAAAAGAAATTAGAAACATAGATCCTAATGATATAATGGACACTGTGAAATAGGAAGAAAGGGTCTAATGGTGTAGGGAAAGTGGGAAGGGTAGGGGAAAGCTAATAAGGGGAAAATATGAGAAAATGAAAAAATGGAAATGAAGTGTTTGTAAAGGGGAAGGGGAGGAGGGATGAAGTGAGGGCAGGGACAAGGAGAAAAGTGAGAACCAAGACCTGTCATGTAAAGGTACAAGACCCCAATAATGAATGTAACTGTACTGCATACCTAAAATGTACCAATAAACTCAATAAGTAAAAAAATTAATTAAATAAATAAGAGAAGACAGAAACAAATGTGAAGGCATTCAGTGTTCATGGATTGGAAGACATAATATTGGTAAGATAATATTACCCAAAGCTTTCTAAAGATTTAATGCAACCCCTATCAAAATCCCAATGGCATTTTCTTGCAGCAGAAAAAAAAATCAGACTATAATTCATACAAAATCTCAGAGGACTCCAAATAGCAAAAATAATCTTGAAAGAGAAGAACAAAATTAAAGAAGACCTCAACTCACACTTCCTGATTTCACAGCTTACTACAAATCTGCAGTGATCAAAACAGTGTAATAATACTGGCATGAAGATGGACACAGAGAGCAAAGGACTAGAAATAATTTTCACATATGGTCTGGAAAGGGTTCCAGGTTCATTCAATGAGGAAAGGGTGGTCTTTTCACAACTAAGTGATGTTAGGAAGACTGGATAGCAAACTGAAGTTGGACCCTTACCTTACATGATATACAAAATTAATTCAAAATGGGTCAAAAATATGAACATAAGAGAACACTGTACAATTCTTGGGAAAAGTTTTATGATGTTGTATTTGGAAATTATTTTATTGGATTTGACTCCAAAAGCAAAAGCAACAAATGTAAAGATAGATAAATTGGATTATATCAAAATTTAAAATTTTTGCTTATCAGAGAGCACAATCAGAGTGAAAGGCAGCATACAAAGAGAAAATTAGGGCAAATCATCTACTCAACAAGGGGTTAATTTTCAGAATATATAAAGAATACAACTCCACAACAATAAAAACAATTGTTAAATAGGCAATGGAGTTGTTCTTGCAGTTCTGGGAATTGAATCCAGGGCCTTACACTTGGTAGGCAAGCATCTACCACTGAGCTACATCCTCACCCAAAGGATCTGAGTAGATTTTTTGTTTTGTTTTGTTTTGTTTTTTGGTATCTGGGATGAAACTCGGGACCTTGTACTTGCAAGGTAGGCAGCGGAACTACTTAGCTAAATCTCTGACCTGAGTAGATATTTTTTCAAAGATACAAAAAGGCCAACAAGCACACAAAATATATCAAGCATCACTAATGATTACGGAAATCCAAATCAAAACCACAATGAGATACTACCTCATACTCACTCCGACAGCCACAATTTAAAAGAAAATAACAAATATTAGCAAGGACATGGAGAAATCAGAACCCTTGTACATTATTGGTGGAATGTAACAGGGATCAGCTACTATGGAAAACAGTATGGCTGTTAGTAAAAAATTAAACTAGATTTACCACATGACTCAGCAATTTATACAATGAATTGAAGACGGCCTCAAAGAGATATTTGTATCCCTGTGATCCTATCAGCGTTCTTCACAGTAGCTAAGGTGGAAATAACCAAAGTGCTCTAACTGTTCTTTAACGAATACAAAGTTTCAGTTTTGCAAGATGAAAAAATTCTAGCTTTTGATTTCACAATAATATGAAAGTATTTAACACTATGGAACTATACACTTAGAAATGATTAAGATGGTTTTATGTTGCTAGTATTTTACAATGAAAAGTTTAAAAGAATTTTTGAGAAAGAAAAGTGTGCATGAACTTTTGGACAAAAACTTAACTGCGTATCAGAATTATCTGGAAAAAATTTTTAATATATTTCAGTGCCATTTTAATGCAGATTTTCAGTAACATAATAAAAGTATAACTAAATTTCACTTATGAACAAAATTTTAAATTATGTGACTTCTCCAAGATTTTAAAAGTTTTTAAAAAATCACAGTATCAGTGCTGGGAGGCCAACTGAGCCGTGAATACCAGGTGGCGGTGTCACCACTAGCTGGCAAACAGAAACATGGCACAGCTGTGGGAAAATTGATCCATGCTTATAAACTTGGAATTGAATGTGAAAATGTAGCCCTCATAGGAAATGTCCAGTTATGGACCTAAGAATGGTACACAACCTTAATCTGCTTATTATGATATAATTTTATCTGTCTGGGCTACAGCATCCTTAACTACAAGTAGTAAACTCAATTCGAGTCTCATAGAGCATAAGAGCAGTCAAGGGTACAGATTACAATAAGGCCCAGGCAGATAGAATACTTAGGAAAAAATAATTTGCAGGCATTGGTGATTTATTAGATTTGAAGAGGGAGAAAGAGAAGTTAAGAATAATTCCCAAGTATGTGGGCTGGATAGAGACATGAATCATCGTGCCATATAGGGATTGAGGGTTGAGGAAAATACGTAGTTCATTTGGAAAGGTCGGACTCAAGGTGTTCAGGAATGTCCAAGACAAAGATGGCTCCATGTGCAAGACTCTTGATGGAAGAGTAACCAGCTGGGCTTGGAAAGCATCAGAGTAGGTGAGATTTCTCTCCACAAAAAGAGGATCTAGAAAGAACCCTGGGAAAATACTAAGTTATTGCAGAGAAAACCTGGAAGGGTGTGGGGTGTGGGGAGGAAACCTAGGAAGAGTGTGTTGAGTTTGAAGCCAGGAAGGCACTTTAAGGAGAAATGTCCACAAAGGAAGAGGCTCTCCGGAGTAAGATGAACATAGAAAGTACCAACTGGGATTAGCAACAGTGGGGAGGGTCATGAGTGGTTGGTCGGGATATCTGAGCAAGTGAACAGAGCAGACACTAGGTTAGAGTTGTCGGAGGAGAGGAAACGTTGTAGAGGAGGGATGCGGATGGATATTCCAAAAATTTTGCCTAAAAAAGAGAGGAAGGGAGGAAAGGGAACTGGGGGAGATGCTTGCTGTTGTGTAGGGTGATAAGGGTGTAGAGAGTCACTGAAACATGGGGTCCAGCAAAGAGGGTTCTGGGGGTTCACAGAGGAACTGCACCGGCCGTGAGTCTGGCTCCACGCAAACACCTGTTTAATACCAAATAGTTTCTCTGGTGTGAGAAACTGAAAGTATAAAGACCAAAATGTACAACAGATAATGTGAAATAGGAAGATGAGGCCCAAAGGGGGAAATGGAAGAGATTGGGGTAGTGGAAAGGAAAAGAATAAATATGAGAAAAGGAAAAAAATGGAACAAAGGCTTTGTAAATAGGGAAGGGTGGAGGGGGTGAAGGGAGGGCAGGGCAATGGGGATAAAAATAAGAACCAAGATACAACATGGAAAGGTACTAATTCCCAGTGATGAATGTCGTGCTGTATACCTAAAATGTACCAATAAACTTAATGAATTAAAAAATAATTTGAACAGGTCCTTTAATTGCGTGGGCTACAGCATCCTGAGCTGCAAATGGCAGGCTTTTTCTCTCTCTGAGGTTTTCAGCTGCACTCTTCAAAGCTCAAGACTACTTGTGTTTTGGCCTCCACCACAGAGAACTGACTCTGTCTTACTCTCTCTTGGCAATTTAATGCACGCATATACTTTGGAAAAGCAAAATAAGTAGTAAAAGGATTATCACAAAAAATGTCAATTCCTGCTCCATGCCTGCCTTCCTCAAACCACCCTTAATCTGTGGATACTTTTCCCTGATGTTTACACCAATTTAGCTAAATGAAATTCTTATCTCAGTCTTTCTTGAATAAGATAGGCTCTGATTTCTCCCCCACTCCACCTATTCTTTCCCTGGTTCCATTCCCTGCAAAGAATGGTACCCTAATTTCTAAGAAGTATTTTGCTCCTTTATTTTCACTATTATGAGCATACAAATGTTATTTCCTCACTCTGCCTCCCTTTGTGTACAACCGTTCATTTTCCTGCCAACAGTAGTTGCCTCTTTTAGTTCATTTACCTCGATTTCCATTTGAATGATTGCTATTTTTTTAAATGCTCCAGCATCTCAAAAACCTAACAATATTTTCCTTGATCTTGATGAATTAACAAGTCTTACTGGAGACTCTCTTCCCAGAGCCTTCTGTAGTCCTGGTTGGCCGCAGAGCATCCTGCTGTGACTTGCTTTCTCTCTTCCTCATGTTGAAACCCTGCTTCCTGCTGCCGTGTCTACTGCCTCCTTGGCTCACACCCTTGTATTGGTGCTGTTACGAAGTTTTGGAGTGCTGGGATCTCCATTTGGAGGTGTTCTCTAAGTTCTTTCTATCCTGAACAAAGAATTGGTCAATACAAGCACAAATGGTAGCAAAGTTTTATTAAAGGCAGGAAAGAAACAGGCTCTGCAGAATGAGTTTGGAGCAAGTAAAAGTGGGGAAACAAGCACATGCGAGAGAGAACATAGTGACAAAAACTCGGTGGCAACTGTATTTTTTCTATCACACATTCCTCAGACTATCATAAGGTCCGGCCCATCCTATCGAAAACCTTCTGGAGTTCATGTGAGATGTCCATGTGCAGGGTTTCTGGAACAGTTCCGTGCATGCATTGGGGATTTTTGTGATTAACAGGTCACACCTGCTTCCCCAGCCAGCTTTGCCACGCCCTAATGTCCTGTCTCAGTGCCACCTGTCCTCCAGTGGCTCAGTAGACATTGTTGTCCAGTTCCACATCACTGAAAATACCTTTTCTGCTTTCACATCAGATTGATAGTTACCTGGTTACAGAATTCTGCAAAGAAAACATTTTTTTTCCAAAATATGAAGGCACTGGGCTATGATTTTCTGGCTTCCATCTTTGTCCTTCAGATACCTGGCATCACATGATTTCCTACACTTTGAACTGTTTTCTCTTGGGAGCTATCTACTTATTAATGTGTATATACATGTTGTAGCCAGCAGGATTGGGCAAGACAATACATTAAATACAGGACACATAACTTATAAAGTTTTTTATGATAATTACCCAAAGAGTCAAAGGCAAAGAAGTACAAGAGGTTACCCACACACTAGAAGCCCAAAACGTTCAACTGAGGGCCTAGATCCCAGCAGTTTCCCACACAAGTCCAGCTAAAGGCCTAGAGTCCAAGGCAGCGTCCTCCTTGAGTCCAGCCAGTGGCCTAGAGCCCACAGCAGTGTCTTCTGCTTGTCCGTATTGAGGATCTGCACCCAGAAGGCCCAAAGGCCAGTGGTGGAAGCCAGAAAATCTATACTCATAAGATGAAGTATCTGTGCCACCAAGTTCCACAATGATTCACATTGAAGCCAGAAAGTCGTGCTCATGGTAAAGACCAGAGCTCCTCTGATGACAGCAGCAGCCATTCCTAGCCACAGTGAGGTCCCGAGCTCCTCCTCTGATGAGAACAGCCTAGTTCGCATCAGGAAAAATATTCGCAACAAGCTTCTCCTAGAAAATCAACAGGCCAAGACGTTCCTCCCCAGTCCTCTTTTTATGGCTATTGGTAACAGTCTTCAGGTGGATCCTCCACACCCAGACCACGCTGATTCAGTTCAGCTGGGCGTTACAAGGTGACCAGTAGTCAACCCACTACAATACATATATATGGCGGGTTTTTTTATTTATTTATTTGTTTTTAATTTTAAAGTTTATGAGGGACCAGAAAGTCAGTGCCTTAGAGTGTTTTGTTTTGTTTTGTTTTGGGTTTTTGGTGGTTGTTTTTGAGCTAAGGTCTTGCTCTGTATTTTAGGCTGGCCTTGAACTCCCAGCCATCCTTCTACCTTAGCCTCCCAAGTACTAAGGTTATGAGTGTGTGCCACTATACCCAGCTTTCTCTTGAGAGATGTTAGATCTTTATCTTCTTATTTCACAAGTATTTTCCCTGTGGTTCTTTCATTATTTTACTTAGTACTTGATGTACCCTTAAGTAGATCCTTGTTGTTCAGTTGTAAGAAATTTTCTTGAATTATTTCATTATGTTTTCCACTTTTATTTTTCCATTTCCTTTTTCTGGAGCTTCTCTTAGTTCAATATTGGACTTTCTGGTTTAATCTTCTAATTTTCCCTTTCTCTCTCTCTCTCTCTCTCTCTCTCTCTCTCTCTGATTCCTTTCTCTTTATTTCCCTGCTCCCATCCTCCCTGTCTCATTTTATGGAAGACTATTTTGACTTTATATTCCAATTCTTCTATTAATTTTTTTCTATTAATTTTTAAATTTGTTTATCCTATATTTAATTTCCAATATTGATTTATTTTTAAGAAGCCAGTTTTTTCTTGTTTCATAGATACAATTCCTCCACTTGCCTTTCCCTCCACATTGTATAAATCCTATGTATCCTTCAAGGTTCAACTCAGAATCTACATGTTTTATGAGTTCTTATCCAATCCTTCCAACTCTCCACACTGGACAGGGATTCTGTGGTATTATATTCTGTGTTGTCTAATGTCTTATTATATTTATATTACCAGGTTCTAGGTTGCTGGGGACTCCTTCTAGGGATATTTTCTAGGTTCTTCTTGTCTTGAACAAAGAATTAGACAAGACAAACACAAAAGGTAGCAAGGTTTTACTTTCATTAAAGGTAGGAAAAGAAACATGCTCTGTCAAGTGAGAGTGGGCAAACTAGAAGTAGGAAAAGTATATTCTTCCAGGTGAGAGCGGGCCACTGTGAGAGAACGGCAGTGGCCAACAGCTCAATGGCACCCATCTTTTGCATCTCCTACTCCTCAGGTGGATGTCAGATCTCGGCCATCCTTTCAAAAACTTGCTTGAGTTCTTATGAGAAGAATTAAAGATGGCATTCTCTCGCTGGTCTCAGGTGCAGGGCTTTGGGAACTGTCTTTCTGTGCATTTCCTAGATGTCTGCTGTTGGCAGTTCGTGCCAACTTACTCGGCTAGTTGGCCATATTCTATTCTCCTGCCTCATTTTGGTTTATGTTGCCTCCTCAGCCTTATCTCTCCAGTTGTACCCATACACTTCTTAAGTAAGGACTGCTCTTGGAAGCTAAACAGAAGAACCAATTTTTAAAATTTAGTAGAGAAATTGGAGTATGAATTTGAAATAATCTTTCATAGAATTACTGAGAAAAGAGTGAAGAACGAAGGAATGAAAAGGTAAAACCAGAAGACCCAACATCAAACTAAAAAAAAAAAAAAAAAAAAAAAAAAAAAAAAAAAAAAAAACAGAAAAAGAAAACAGAAGAAAAAACCCCAAGGTAAAGGAATTACAAAGTAAATGATTCAGGAAGTTTTCTTAATTTTTAAAAGCTTACTTTTTCTGCATCAGCCCCAGTGCCTCATCTAGAGTTGGAAATATAATATAAGCAAGTGCTTGTTGATTTGGATTAAATGATAAGCTATAATTAATCCTACTAAGACAGGCTCTCCAGTCAGTAGTCTATAAAGCATACCAAAAACATAAGTATTGGTCAAGTAAGAGGAATGCAGAATTTAAAGATTTTTATAGTATTTCCTGCCTTTTACCACATCTCTCCACATATATAACTCAATAGCAATATTTTAATGCCTTGTTTTATTGTGTTTTCCTTGAAGTTATTGATTTAGATTTAACAGAGTAACTTTCCTCATATAGAGTACATTGATTTATAAATATTTAATTAAACTGTATAATGAAGCATCCAAGAACAGTTGGCACAAGCAGACTTGTAAACAGCTTTGGTTGGCCTATGAGTCCATTGGCAGGAACCAAAGGGCTTAGCTATATGGGACTGCGTTCTGCCAGCCTTACCCAGTTAGCTGGCCAAGAACATCAGAGTAGAAGAAATGAAGGACGTTTGTCTGTCTGGTCAGAAGCCCCTCAACACAGCATCTGTTGTCCTCTAGCCTATGTGCCTCAAGAAGAGGGCTCTAGAAGAAGTACACCTGAGCTGCTTTTCTCCCTTTGCAGTCCAGGACGTACATAAGTAAGCCAGTTGACATGGATTAGTGCTCAGCCTATGGTCTTAAACTAGAGCAAGGCTCAATGGCCCAGCAAGGGGCCAACAATCTTGGTGTCACCAGAACAAGGATTCACCAAGCTAAGATGCAATTTCCTGGCCATGAGTCCTCCAAAGGCCAGCAGAATTCTACCAGGTCCAGAGCTTTGGCTTTTTCATTTCCAGGATGAGATCTCAATCCTCTTCCTATTTCCAGCAATTTGGGTAGGCAATACTGAGTCATGTCCGTTCCCTATCCCTTTTCTCCACCATTTCTACAACCACCAGGCTTTGAAGGAATCAAATGCAGGTTCTCAGAGAGGAAGTAGCAGTCCAGCTGGCTCTGATAACACCTACCCCAATATGAATCACTTTGTACAATAGCAAGTTAAGTGGAACTTGGAGACCCTACTTGCTTGATGTTCCCCTATGAAGGGAAACCTCTAAATATAGTTGAAATAGGTTAGTATAAATGGCAGGAATGAGTACTTATATTCCTGTTGTCATGCCGAAGGGACTGGGAGCACTTCGTAGCCACCGTAGTCACAAACATAAAGGAAGCTATCCCTTCTGGCCACTCTCGTGGTGGGGGCAGATTGTTCTGTGAATAGAGGCTTGAGAAAACCCCATCGAAATTGCAACTCAAATGCTCTATATAAACATTTCCCAGGTAACAGAACTTCAGCCTATCAGTTAGAGGAGGGTTATCTCCACATGCTGCCAAAATGGAAGCGATGTTATTGAGTTGGTTTCATGGTAAACTTAATTTTACCTGGTGCTAGTTTGTTGGGACACAACATAGAACTCTCAACTCAGTGAAGGTGGCAACGCTGCACCGTTTTATAAAATGGTAAGTGTACTTCTCCCTACCTAGCTCCTAGGCCTTTACCCTTTTCTAGTGACTTTTCTATCTCTTCTATGACTACTTCATCACAGAGTAATGAACAAAGACAGATTTATTTGTAGATTCACAATAATTGCTTCTAATTTTCCTCCCTCAAGGCTGTAATATTAAGGGGTCATAATTCTCCATCCTCCTGTATTTGACTCATTCTAGTAACATCTGTTCCTTTGCTTTTGTGCTGGTTCAATGTGTCTGAGTCTATTTCTAAGTCTCCGGTGAGCTGACTTCCTTGCCCACTGGCTGCCATCACTTCCTATGGCTGAGTTTCATTATGTTTCTGACAGGGACAGAGAGCCCCCTAAAGGTAGCATTTCTAGCATTTCCCCATGTGTCCAGCTCTTGTCTCATCAGGCCCTGCAGAGTGATAGTCTTCACTTCCCAAAAGCTTAGGGTATGTGGGGGGGGGGTATCCATAGACCAGGTCCCTCTCTCTCTCTCTCCCTCTCTCTCTCTCTCCCTCTCTCTCTCTCTCTCTCTCTCTCTCTCTCTCTCTGAGGCTCCCTCCATACTCATGACCCCTGTGGCTGCCAACTTTCTTCTTCTTCATGTAGAGGACTGGCTTCACTTTTTTAAAACGCTTTTTCAGACAGCCATGGTCATTCTCCTAAGGATCTGGAATAGGTTAAAATCTTCCTTCCTCATCTTATCCTCCCTGAAAACTCTGACCTCTTGGGTCTGTTTGCTCTTCCCGGGTTGGGAAGGCTCTTAGACACATGGGCATTGCACTTCCTTTTGGTAGGAAAAAGTACTCTAAAAGTGACCACAGAAAGAAATATGTAGGTAGTTAGCACTATAAGTATTCACATTAGATGGGTCCGAGAAGTGACTCCCCCAACCACCGAGACAGTTCTGGTTTGGGACAAAATTTTTAAATATATTTATGTCCCTCCACCACTCTACTCCTCACTTGAAAAAGAAAAGAAAACTAGCGACATCCCTCTCTTACTCAACAAGTGACCATATCGCTCAACCATGGACTTGTGCCTTCAGGTCAGATAATTCCAGCATGCCTCCCGAGTAGAATCAGTTCCAAATAGGAAGAACTGATCATCAGATCCCTGTGCAACACTTTTTAACTGACTGAAGCAGTGGTCCCAAGAGCCATAAAAGACCTTGCTTAAAAAAGGGTAATAGCCTACAATGCCAGCTACTTGGGAGACTGAGGCAGGAGGATCACAAGTTCAAGTCTAGCCTGAGCAGTTTATCAAGGCTCTATCTCAAAAAATAAAAAGGGCTGGGAAGGTAGCTTGGTGAGGAGTATGTGACTAGCATGCAGGAAGCCCTAGGTTCAATCCCTAGTACTAGAAAGAGAAAGATAATAAATTAAAAGACTTTGCCCTCTCCTAAATTTTCTTTAAAAAAAAAAAGCTGGTTATAGGGAAAAAAAATGGTCTGTCTCAACCCAAGAATATAATAACTCTGCCTCTCTCTCCTTGTTTTAGGGAATGCTGTCGATTTTTTGGAGACAATGGCTTGACTTTGAAGGTGTTTTTTACCAAGGCAGCACCTTTCGGTGTTCTTTGGACACTCACAAACTACCTGTACTTACATGCAATAAAGAAAATAAACACTACGGATGTCTCCGTGTTGTTCTGCTGCAACAAAGCTTTTGTGTTCTTGCTCTCATGGATCGTTCTCAGGGACAGGTTCATGGGAGTGAGGGTAAGTTCTTTATTATCTGTCTTCCTCCCTCACTCAGTCATGTCAACCAAAACTTGCCCATTGGCTTGCTTAGCTCCATGTGCTGGACCATGAGCAGAGCTGCTGGCCACTGTCCTGATTTGCAGCAGAAAAGGGCCCACAGAGGGCTCAGTTCTTGGTGTGCCTTGCAAACTTTCTTGCTTGCAAACCATACAAGACAAGCATCCATTAAAGCACCTTTCATTTCAAGCATTTCAACAAGCATTCCCTAAAGTGTGTGCCAGTTGGGGACCCAGCCTGCGAATGGCCATGTGCTCCGCTCTCTGCGTACTCACCCACTCCCCATGGCAGCTTCCCAGGCTGCAGCACATGGCATGACTGTGCGCTGCAGCCTGGAGCTTTCTGCCAGTGTCAGCATTCTCTGGTGAGGATGCGTCCAGCAGCCAGAGACCCTGCCTATCCATGTGCGTGTGCGAGTGTGGCCCTCTGCCTAACCCATGTGTCACAGCCTAAAGAAGCCAGACACATTCATGCCAAGTCCAAACTGTAGGAGTAGTAGTTCTACTTCCTTTCTCCTCCAAATGCAGGCCAAGTGAAATTACATGGCTTGACTTGCTGTGCATTTTTCAAGCAAAACTTAGTAAAGTATAAAGTTAGTCAGATCGTAAGAGTTGTAGGAAATATGATGAATGCATTGTCAAGTACCCATTGAACTATGGAGAGTCCACACTCTAATTAAGAGGAGCAGGTGACTTGCTACATGCTACAGAAGTCCCTGGATAATTCTGGTGGCAGGAGATGCTACTGCCCACCATCACCTTGCCACAGACCAGGATAGGAAGCTCCAGCCATACCACTAGCTGTTGTTCCAGTGTACCTCTTCCTTCTTCCTCTCCTGTGATGGGCGTCCAGGTCCAAGCAATCCCTGCTGGGAACCAGCGAGGGTCGGGCTCCAGGCCCCACACTTCTGGTCCATGCCTCATTGTCCTGGGAATGATGACATCACCCTAGGGGTGAGTTCACGCCCACCCAAGTTACTCAAACAGCAGTGGGGACATGAGTCAACTGCTGAGTTGTATTTTTAGCATGCAGTAGGGGGAGAATTTGTTTTGAGACTTCATGTTAATTTTGGAATAAAAGCTCACTCCCTGGGCTACCACCCAGAAAAGCCTTCACCAAACAAGTGATCCAGTGCATCTCTGTGAGGACTGCAGCTGCCCTGCTGTCTCTCGCTCCTGGCCTGCCTGACTTGACACTAACAACATAGGTCTACCGGGCCACTGCCAGCCATTACCCACCCCCCCGACTTTATTCTGATACAGAGTCAAGAGAATTCATGGAGCTTTTCAGCATGATTCAGATGTCCCAAGCAAACAAAAAATGAGACCTTGTTACTGGGTAGACAGTCCAAGAACAATGCTACCCCGCACATAAGAAAGTAATTTTTTTGAGCTTAAGAAATGGACATAGGAAAAAGTTTGAAGCACTCCTAGACTCACAGAGAGCAACATGTCCCTTTCAAATCTTTTCTACCTCCTAGTCTTGAGTAGGGGGCCTCTCCTCCAATGTCCCTGGGCTGTGATACAGCCTAGCTATGTGGCATTTGATCCAGTGGTCTCAGCTGACCTCTGAATACTATATTTTGTGCCAAAGGCCTCCAGTACTAGGCCAGCACTGCCATGAGTAATCCTTAGGCCAGTGTTGCTGATGGGACATTATAACTTGCAAACACTGGACGTGTTTCTTGGGAATAAATGGCTGGTCATCTAAGAGTTTGCTGATGCATGCTGTGGTGGGGTGGGGGTGTTCCTGGTTCTTCAGGAGCTCCGAGATCAGAAATATCTGTGAGACTGAAAGTTTCCCCCTCATAAGCAGATAGAGATCAGTGCGTAAGGGAATATATAAGTGCACAGGTCTCTTACACTTCCCCTAGACTTCCAGGCTAGATAGCATCTTCCACTGGGAGCTTCCAAAGATTGAAGAAAGCTCATCGGTTCCCAATCCCAAGAGGCTGTGAAGGTTGCATCCAGGGGGCAGGTTGCAGAAGAGATTTGCATGATCAAGACAGTCACTCAGATCATCAAGGCTGCAGCTCCTGGGGAACATGGAAAGGGCTTGTTCACGTATACAAATCCAGAAAGAAGCAAATGTGCCTTATAATGCTTGAGTGTGGGGTGGTTTCTGGCCACTTGGGGCATCAGAGAGAAAGAGCTGTCCAGGTGTCTGTGGAAACTGCTTTCTGTCTCAGTGTGTTCTTCGTGTGTGTCCAAGACCAGAAGCTCTTGTGCAGGGGTGAGAGGCTCAGTCTAGTCACATGTCTAGGGTGTAGGTTTTGACTCTATTTTTACAAGCTATCAGAGCTTGGGTAAATGTCTCTGAGCCTTCGTTTACCTCAGTCAAAGTGGACAGAATATTGCCATGGAAAGAACAACTGTGAGAATAAAATAAGCAGGAGCATGCTTGGCTCGTAAAATTTTACAAAATTAACTTTCCTCAATGTTATTACTCCATATGAATTAGAATAGGTGGATGGATCAGTCCCAGTCTTTGACAGTGTCAGAGGCTGGTGAGTACTCGGTGAGGCAGCTCTGTGTATCAAAGGCAAGAGTGAGTCAAGGCAGGAAGAGCCTGAGGGCCCAGAGCCCACCGACTGTGGCCAGACTGGGTAAGACCCCCCTCTCCCAGCCTCCACTGCAGGGGAGGAAGATGAGTGCTGTGGAGTGTTCGGGACTACTCATGACCACTCTTGCTGGGAGGGCTTTCACATGGCATTGAGGGCAAAGACAGAGCAAGAAGATGGGTCAAGGGGTCACCCATGCAGGCATCAAGCCCCATGGCACATTGCTGGGGATTCAAATGGTGAACTTTTCCCAAGATCAGTTCCCTTCCTAGTCAGACTCCAGCTGATGTTTGCAGTAATCAGTGTGTGCTAAGTGCTTCCAATGGGCCATTGCTGGGTATTGACTCCCGCGAGTCTGAGCCCGTGTCGTGGGGGCTGAGCCCAGCACAGATGGCACACAGAAGGCAAGGAGCAGACCAGAGCAGAGAGTTGCTCAGTTGAGCCAAACCATAATATTCCTTGGGCCATTGAGAGAAGTCCAGAAGCCAGGAAGAAGAGGGTTTAGAAAAGCATATTCAAAAATTAGCCTGTTCTTTTCTTTTGCAAAATTGTCCAACATTGTACAACCTGAAAGTGTCTAGGTCGGTTCTGTCTGTCAAAGAATATGCAGCCTGCCACATTCAAATTCCCAAGTTTGAATGAGACTTGGGAGGAGCTGTGTGCTCCTTGATGGTTAGCATTGACCCTCCTATCTCTTGTGTCCTCCTGGGTCCCTCTTTCCCCTTTCAGCTCAGCTGGAGTAGATGGCATCCTGTTAGCACCCCACTTGCTGGGACTCAGATCCTAGATTGCAAGCTGGCAGGTGCTGATGGGTGAGGAATATGAGGCACCTGAGAACACATAACGCAGCCCCTACCTGTGTCTCCCCTCACTCCACCAAGTTTTCCCCAGATAAAGCAGAAGTAGTGGCTTTCAGCAGCCCCGGGGCACTGTTGCTCAGCAGCACTTGTTTCAGAATAGTCCCGTAGGATAAGAGGGGTGGGAAGGAGGGAAGTCAGCTTGTTCCTGTCCACAAGCAGATGTAGAACCTCCCTGAGGTACATGGGAAATCACAGGCCAAACTGGACCAAACGTCCACAGAGCCCACTGCAGCACCACAAATATTTTCATGGGAGAAACAAGAAGCTCAAGGACCTTAGGGTGCAAAACACATAAAATAAATAGGCTTGTGCCTTGTGTGTGTGTGTGTGTGTGTGTGTGTGTGTGTGTGTGTGTAGTACTGGGGATTGAACCCAGAGCCTTTACCCTGAGCTAATGCTCAGCCCTTTTCTTATTTTTTAGTTTGAGACAGAGTTTCCCTAAATTGCTGTGATGCTCAGCTGAGCTCAAACTAGCTATCCTGCCTCCACCTCCCAGAATGCTAGGATTACAGGGTGTGCTGCCATACCCAGCTAGGTGCATGCTTTACAAAATAGGACTGGAATCTTCAAGGGAAGCCAGGCTGGAGGAAGCACCCAGACTCTGAACTTGCTGTGCTCTGAAGGAGCCTGAGAGCCAGGCAGGTGCCCCCACGCACACACACACTCCCTGGCACCTTTCTGGGGTCTCACATCCCTGCATGGCTGCTGAGGCCCCAAGATCCAGCGCCCCCCGCCCCGGTGTAAAGATGCTGTGACTTGTGGGTGGGGCCCTAGGAGGTCACCGTCCCTGATCCACCTGCTGAAAGGAACCCACAGGGCTCTGGTGTGTGTCTCCTCACTGACCTGTGTGGAGTGGCTCTTCCTCTCACTTCTGGCTTCTCCAACCCCACCCCTCCAGTGCTTCTGACAGGCCCTGCTTAAGTGGAATCTTTTAGCTGCTTATTATTTACTCAATAACAGAAAGGAAGAGGCTAGAAACCTACCTGGCAAGTCTTGGGAAAAAGATAACCCTGTTTTTCATTCCCTCAACTTTAGCCATAAGTTTGGAAAGACTCAAGCACAGCAATGCACAGAATCACTAGACGTTTGGCTCTTCGCTCTCTCCCTTCATTTTTACCCAAGTTCTTCTCACAGGGAACCTTGCCTTGATGCCTGGCTCGGGTGAACCGATCCTAGTGGCATCTCTGCACCACGTGCGTCCTTCTGCCCTCCTCTCCGTCTGCTTGTCACTCGCCCCTCCCCTGTCCTCCAGGTGGGGGGTGGCTGCTGTCTCACGCCCTCAGCGTCTCTCTCAGGGAACAGTTGTATGCGGTCCATGCAGCATCTGCACGTGAAGCGTTTGCGTGTGCGTGGTGCAGAAGGGCACAGCTGACTGAGTGAGTGACTGAGCCAGAAGACAGGAGCAGGCAGATGAGGGGCAGCTTTAACGCAGGATGCCATCCGCTCCCCTGGGCCTGGGTTTTATGGGCACGTGTAGTGTTCTCTGGAAATACTGCATAAAGCATGCACCAGAAGTGTGCAACCGAAATACACTGTATGAGGCTCGACCACATTAGCTCTCGATAACCTAGAAAATGGAGGCCTAACTCACTGAGGAAGCCTCAATTTGCATCTGAGAGCTCAGCTAGTAACAGCTTATTAGGTGCGCCAGGCTGTCTTGCTCGTATCAGCGCCAACTTCACCATCAGACATCCCTGAAACCTGTGTCTCCTCTCCCGCATGCAGGGATGTGACTTTCGGCAAATTATTCAGCTTCTGCGAGCCAAGTTTTCATGTCAACAAAATGAGGTGAATACTGTGTATCCATCTATTTTGAGGATAAAGTGAAAAAATACATAGAAAACTGAAGTAAATCTTAGGTATATGACATTGGTAGAGACAGATAACTAATGTCAATTTTGAACGATCCCTAAAAGGGACAGATCTCTTAGTAAATCCAGCAGTTGAGACTTGACACATCTGTTCTACTGAGGACATCCTCCCTGACTCCCTGGGAGCTGAAGGACAGAACCACTCCTCCAGGTCAGGACAGTGTTTATAGCCAGAACTGGCCAGTGTGCTGTATCGGGTCTCACTACTCTCCCCACGGTGTCTTTCCTGGTGAGATACAAAATTATAAAAGCAAGATCACATGAGGTCACCTTAAGGTAGTTTACAGGGACTCTTGACCAAGCCTTGTCATGACAAATGAACCTGTCACCAGAATTCAGGATCACAGTGATTTTCCACAGCCTGAGGCTGAGGCTAAGCCAGGCCCCTCCTGGCTGCCACCTACTCAGATCCTTGGTCATTCCAAGCTCGGCTAAGTGACTCTAAGCATCAGTACACATGTCAGTGGGGCAGCCCTACCTGTCCTTCCTCTAGGAGGCCCAGGATGGAGGCACCACCCTCCCCCACAAATATTTCTAGCTGATTGGCCTCGTGTGGTCCCCACCACTGCCCCCACCTCTGCCCTGACCGCCATCTCCTTCCACCCATCCAGATCGTGGCTGCCATCCTCGCCATCGCCGGCATCGTGATGATGACCTACGCCGATGGCTTCCACAGCCACTCCGTCATTGGCATCGCTCTGGTGGTGGGCTCTGCGTCCATGTCGGCTCTCTACAAGGTACCAGTGGGTAGCAGCTTTCCAGGAAGGCCATTCTTGGCAGGCAGGCATGGGAGCATCTCAGGGATGGCCCTTTACTCTGGGGAACCCCAGATGGCACCAGTGCTCCGAGAATGGTTGTTTCCTGTGTCCACCAGGTGGGTGGAGAGCGCCAAGGGTAGGGCCCAAGCAGTGGCTGCCCTCAGCTTTGTCTGTCTGGACTTGTTCACTGGCGACCGCACATTTACAGCAGTTGGGGTAAAATACACAGTGCCAGCCGGATTGGAAGACCTGTGACTTCATTGTTTAGGGGGGTGGAAGAGGATCCAGGCCCTCCGAGGCTGTCCAGTGTTGGCTCAGAAGAGTTCCCACTGATGAGACTAGGCCCCTTTGTCGTGCAAACCCTGACTACCTCACAGGTTTCGTGGCCAGCAGCACTCACATGAGTCCACTCTAGATCGAACATCGGCAGTCGGCCGAGTGAACAAAGGCATGACTGTTCTGAGTGTTAAATATACTTTTGACATGTTGAGAACAATCAGGAAGCGCTTCCTCAGTGCAGGTCTGGAGGCAACAAATGCAGTATTTACTCCCACTCTGGCGTCCCTAGCTCTGTTCACCCCCTTCCAATTGACCAAGCCTTCTTCATGCTGTCTCTCTCCCCCTGCCTTTCCTTTCCTCTGCTCTCTTTTCCTTGGGGTGTCAGTGGACAATACAGATACTTTCAGGTCTCAAGCTGGGGTGCCAACCTGAAGGGCTCAGAAATGTGGCTTAAGCTTTGAAATGTATCAGCCCTTTGTGGATCCAGACAGCTGGACACAGAAAATTAAGTACTGTAGAAAGTCATGAGAGAAAGCATTCCCCCCATCTCTGTGGGCACCATATGTTATGGTTTCTGAAAAGTGAAATACTTTTGCCTTCTTATCCTCCATCAGCTCCCTGCCCTCTCCACCCACAGAGAGACACACACATTGTTTTCTTTCCCTGCAAAGAAAACCAAGGGGTTGTGATAGACTAGCTCTAATTCTGATATTTCAAAGCCACTCTTCAAATGCAGAACAAGGCCCAGCTATGCCTTCATCAACTGTGTGCCAGCGAGGAACGGAGATGGTGTAAACGCCACCCACAGAAGCACAACAGTCTGACTTAGATTCCTGACCCATATCCTCTGCCACCTGAAAATTGTCCACAGGGACTAATGGCAGGCTGAAGGGCTGCCTCTCCGGCTCCGCACTCCCTGCAGGTATACCAGGACACACCTGTGTGAGGTGCAGAATGGCTGGAAGAGGAGAAAGGACGAAGAGCAGGAGGGACAGCAGCATGGAGACCCATGTTAGCCAGAGCACTAAGCTCAGAGTTGGATGAGGCCTTTGGCATCTCTAAGTCCAGCCTTTGGCCACTCCAGTCTTTCTCCTCTGACCTTCCAAGCACCCAAAATGATGTAAAAACAAGAACAGAAAGAACAGGCACAGGAAATCAAAATTCAGTGAATTCCACTGAAACCCATGCCCTTTCCATCATGGAGGCAGTCGGACAGAACAGATGAGTAAATCCCTGCACCTTACATCTGGAGAACAGGTCTGCGCAGCCAAAACCCTTTTTCTTGAGGTAATGGTTTCAGACTGTGCTGTATAGGTTCAGGGTCTTGAGAAGATGTGTAATGAGGGTAGATATATCCAATTGATGTAGTACGAACACAAGTCACATCTCATGTGAACACTTGTGACTCTTGAAGAGTTTCCAGTAATCTGTATTGCTCTGTGACTGAGATGCAAGTATGTGGTCAGAAGCCCACAGGCCTGGCCCCGCTACCCCTTAACTGGCTGGCTGCCAAGTAAGGTAAACTTTATCTGAGCCATGGCCATCTATCCTGTAGTGCAGCCCCAGCTGTACCAAGTACAAACTGCTTCACCGAGCTGGAGTCTGAAGGACCCCTGGCCCTCTCCACAGGTTCTCTTCAAGCTCCTGCTGGGCAGCGCGAAGTTTGGAGAAGCTGCCTTATTCCTGTCCATCCTGGGTGTGTTCAACATCCTCTTTATCACCTGCATCCCTGTCATCCTCTACTTCACCAAAGTGGAATACTGGAGCTCCTTCGATGACATTCCATGGGGAAACCTTTGTGGATTTTCCATCCTCTTATTGAGTAAGTGGCGCCTACCTTGCCCAGAACCCCCAGAAAGCAGTGACATACAGAGGACTCTGGAGGCCTGCGTGCTGAAAGATAAAAAGAATGTTTCCTGCTATAGTTTTTCCAGAGCTACGGCTCTTTGTTGTTATGACAATAATCAATGCCACCCTGGTAGGGAGAGGACAACCCAGTTTCTTGCTCGTTGCCCAAGAGAGACAGTGCGTAAGGAGCTGTAAGTGAATACACAGGGAGCTCTTTGAACATTGCCTGAGTGTCACCCTTCAGTACAGTCAGTTGTCATTATTATTGTCATCATCGTCACGGTTGTCACTTACTGGAAGGCTACTGCTAGGCAGTAAGTCTACAAAGGAGGTGCTCACCAGAGACCTCTGCAAACCCATATCCCAAAACTCCCACCGGTACAGCCACCCCAGGGGCACAGCCAGCAGCAGAGAAAATCTGTTCGGAAGGCCCCACCCCATTTTTTCTAGTGTGTCCCCACTAGTCACTGTCTGAGCTCTTTACCCTGTTCCAAAACTCGGGAAAGAGAGGACATTGAGTAATCAGAGTCCCATACCCTAATCCCAAGTCTTGGCCCCCTGAGAGGAATCCAGCAAAGGGTCCTTGTACCTCTTGCTCCAGTCTCCCCTGAGAAATCACACTCAGCAAAGTCACTGAGGAGGAAAAGAACAGGGCAGTCATGAATAATCCCTGCTTTTTAAATTCTCTATTTCAGCATTCAATATTGTATTAAATTTTGGAATTGCTGTTACATACCCCACGCTGATGTCTCTCGGAATCGTCCTCAGTGTCCCTGTGAACGCAGGTAAGCCTCTGTGGCTTTCTGTATCCTCTTGTTGACAAACACAGACTCATGCACACATGCACACATATCCCCACATACGTACCACACTGTAACATATACACTCACATATGTCTCACTGTCCCTGGTGTATAAGGCATGTTTAAACTTTTACAAAGAAAAAAAGCATTTAGGCAAAAAGTTGATGTTCATATATCCATGATATTTTCTCCATAACGGCTTGATGTTCATGTACCCCGAAGATACAGAAAGTCTAAAGCTATCTCAATTCTAATTGCCATGGGGAGCACAGATGAATATCATCAGTATTATTAATAGAGAAAATTATGCAGCAAAAAATTAAATTTTGCAAGTGTCTTTCTAGAAGAGAAAATGTGCTCAGGGTGTGATATAGAAAGACATTAAACCAAAAGGGCACTGTTGCCCTCTACCTCCTGGGACCAGAGCTGACTTTGTCCTGTCAACACGTCAGCCGAGGGCACTTCGCAAAGCTCATTGTCTTCCCCTACTCCTCAGCTCCTTTCTCTTCCCAGCTCATGCTGCTCTGCACTTTGGAGTTTCTTCCCCCATCCCCAGGCTCACACCCAGCCTCCCTGTGCACAGCTCGCAGCCAGTGAAGAGCCAGGAACCCTCGTGTCCAGAACACTCTTGGCTGGAGCACAGCTTCTTTCAAAGCTATCCTCTGAAACTCTCTCTTCGGGGCCATGAACCTCTCAGGGAACCAGCCCTCATCCTGCTCACAGCTGTGCTATATATGGCTGAAGGCCTCGGTAGAACAGCCCTTCACTGTCTGAGTCTTCCCCAGCGATTCTGCTCCTCGCTCTTCACATGTTCTAAATGAGCCTGGCCCATGCCTTAGAGCAGTGTGAAGAAGCCTAGAGGGGCTTCAGGAAACTGCACTCAGCATCCCTCCGGGTCTGTGCTTCCCCCACTCATCAGCCCCCAAGGTCTTCACCTAGCCCCTCAGTGGACCACTGAAGACCTCACCTGCCTGGAGTACTTCAGATAATATGAGAGCACAGTAGTGCCAAAGGAACCTCATGCACAACTGACAGAAAGGTAGTCTATGCCCTGAGGGCTTCTGAAAAGTACCTTATCAACATCCTGCCCTGCATTCTTTGAATCTTTCTTTAACTCACGCTTACAAGAGGAGGTTCTTAGCAAAGAAAGGTATAGTCCAGGTAGTTCTCACATAGAAACTGACTTTGGCTGTAACTTGTAGCCAGGTGCTTGTGAAATCAATGAAAATCACTTCTTGCTACTATACTTACGGGCACCATAAGTGATTTAATAAGGTGCCATGGACAGGACTCCATCTCCTGGCTAGAGGAGAGAAGCAAAGGAACCAGCACCTTACCAAGCTTGTCAGAGCAGGGACATTGCCCGCCCTTAGGACTTGCCTCATATCTGCCCAATGCAACTGACAGGTGGTGACTGTTCCCACCTGGTAATTGGCAAAATGCATTGCAGATTAAAAATATTTCTGAATGATGGTGAGATAAAGAGATGCCTTTATTCCTTGAAGGGCTCTTAGCAATATTTTTCCAGATTTAATATTTACCCCCTCAGCATTTTTCTGCTAGAGGAGGAGGAAGTCAGGGAGGGAGAAGGAGGAGAGGCAAGAGGAAAAGGAGGTGGCAGGACTGAGACAAGCCCGACTCAGCAATGTTCGGCCCCAATCCACTGTTCGGGAAGTCACCATTCAAAAGCTACACGCTGTAAAGTTGACAGTCCTCTCTCCCAGGAGAACGTAACACTTGTGTGGATGGCAGTCTCCAAATATGCTGTATTAGTACAAAAAAGAGAAGCGCCCACCACAGGAAAGGAGGGGACCCACAGCACAGTGTTTTTAAGTGCAAGTTGGGTTGTCCGGAGAATGGTGATCTGGATCTTTACAAACTGACGTGAGTCAGCTTCTCCCTTAGACGCATCACTTCATGTGGATTAGGATGGGCCATGCATGAGCCCAGAGGTCTTTAGTAAGCCCTCAATGAAGGCAAAGACCCCAAAGGCACTCGAGCCTCTCACTGGTTAATGCTCAGAGAGGAGCAGGAACTCATATTTATTACCTTGAAAGAACTGGTTCGAGTTTAGTCTTCCAAACCAATACATATCCCCAGATTCTCCTTATTTATTTTTCTCTCACCTACAAAACAATGTTTAAACTCAGAAACCAGGTCAGTTTGGGGAGGTGAAATACAAGTGAAACGCCTCCGATCCAGCGAGCTTTAGGAAGTCTAAGGTGATTCACTTGAGGTGACCTTGTCCTTCTGGAACAAGTGGGGCCCTGGCGATTCTGTGGCCCAGGAGGACTGTGGGTTGCCCAGGGAAGCTGGGTGTTCCAGCATCTCCTGATCCTGTGCCCTCAGCCTGGCTGCCAAGTCACCGGAGTTCTGTCTTCCACAGTGGTGGATCACTACACCAGTCAGATAGTCTTCAACGGGGTTCGGGTCATCGCCATCATCATCATCGGCCTGGGCTTCCTCCTCCTGCTCCTGCCAGAGGAGTGGGACGTCTGGTTGGTCAAGCTGCTCACCCGCCTCAAAGTGAGGAAGAAGGAGGAGACAGCTGAAGGTGGGGCAGACCCGGGCTCGGGACCCCAGAACAGGAGCAGGAGAGCCCGCCCTTCCTTCGCACGCTAGGGCCACTCCTCTGGGACCGTGGGGACGTCCCGGCGGTACTGATTTGGTCTCTTCTGTTGGGAGGAGACTTGGGGGGGCAAGGTGTACATACCTGTACAGTTTTGGTAACCTGCGGTAAGTTCTATGGTATTTATTGGCATGTCCAACTTGCTTGCACTTTTCCACATCAGACCTTCCACTTAAGGGAACCAATTCAATATGGCAGAGAAAAGAACCTCTTAGTGCTCTTTCAATGAATGTAAAGTAGGTTAAAATGAGCCGTATTGACTGCTTCGGAAGACAGGCGTGTTTTGAATCTTAGCAACTGAAAATGACATTGTACACTGTGATTATTTTTCAGCTATAATAGGTCATATTTTGTTTTATATCAGAGCTGTACTTTTAATTTTAAGGAATTTCAATGAACCAAAAGATGACTGTCAGTTCATTCGGATGGATGGATGGGTGGGTGGGTGAGAAGAGAATAAACAGGAAAGGATAATGGACATGAACACCATCGCAGAACAGGCCTGCATGTCACAGGGAAGAAGGAAGTCCAACCCCAGCCGGCCTGCACTCTTGTGTCTTCGCAAGATCACACAGGAGAATTTATAGTGCCTTCTACAGAATTTTCGTCTTTACCTATGTGAAGCGAGGTGACATTCTAAGTCACTGGCGTCGTCTTACAATTTAGATGTAGAAATCTTTAGAAACAAATAAACCTATGTGTGTGTGTGTGTGTGTGCGTGTGTGCGTGTGTGCGTGTGTGTGTGTGTGTGTACAAAAATAACAAAGCTGGTGACCAGTGTATTGGGGACGTGGTGGAAGGTGTACGATATGCAGAGATGGAAGATGTGCTGGAATGGAGTTGCTAACGGCTTTTACTTCAAGACCAAGACTGAAAAATTATTTACTGAATCTGTAAACCTTTTTATGAAACTTTTAAGCACCAGGCTGTTTCCTTACACAATTTAGGTCAGCCAGAAAATTCTATCTGTGATAGATATGTAAAGAGGGACCTGGGGTTAGAGTTTACTATTTTTGAAGTTTACATTGTTACATATGAAATGGAAACATTATTTTGAAATGTTGTCATAACCCAATGGTGCATTCTGTAACCATGGAGTCTTTCGTTTCCTGGGGGACAGGGGCATTCATGACCTGAACTTTTTAGCAAATTATTATTCTCAGTTTCCATTACCTGTTTGGCCAAACAGGATAATAAAATATTTGAAAAAGAAGTGTTGAGTGTGGTCTTGGTGGCCATTTTGTCACTTTCTACTGTGAGGGTCCTGTAAGGCTCCCTCCAGGCAGGTAAGCCCACCTTGCTGCTTCGAGGGATGGTAACTCTCACTGTAACACAGACCTAACTTGTGAGACAGTGCCATGTAGAAGTGTCCTCAGGTGTTATGACACTGTTGATGGCCCTCTTGCTTCACTGTTTCCCCTTGCCCCTCCCCTAGCCATCTCTGCTCGGCTCCACAGATCTCCTGCCTCTTTTCCTCTTCAGAGGCTTCCTCGTCAGACTCACACTGGCCACGAATTCCCCCTCAACATGCTACCCCTTGCTTCCAACACACGTATCCCATCATTCTTGCCATTTTTTGAACTGTTTCTAGAAATCCTCTTTCATGAATGTCTTTGCTTGTGCTCTGATGGCTGCCTCAACATCCTGAATGGATCCAAAACATTTGCCTTTCATGGTCATTGACTTTAAGGAAGAGCCAGAAGCTGCCCAGTGCCAAATCCTTGGATACAGGCCATGAGGACATACCATAATGATTTTACAAGCTGGCCTTTCCATCAGATGGCACTCAGTGGCAGCATTTAGAGTTCTTTTTGAATCATAATTTGTAAGACACTCACAGAAGACTTCCAGAACTGCTTCAGAATGTGACATGAACAATCAGAGAAGTTTGTCAAAGTGAGAAGTGTTTTGAGGGTAATTAATAGCCATGTGTCTTTTACTGTAATAAGAAGTCAAGTATTTACCATGTTTTTAACCACCCCGTGTATTTCCTCTACAAGCCGTAACATGGAGACATTGGAAAGTGCTACCCTAGAGTATGCTGATCTCCACAGGGCAAAAGAGACTAAGATGATCCCAAAGATTACCTGCACATCCATGTTCACAGAAACAGTATTCCTGGTAACTGAAGGTGGGAGCCACAGCACATCAAGGGATGAATGGATAAACAGTATGTGGCCCTCGTATACAATGGGATGCCATCCAGCCTGACACCACCATTGCACGCCGAGCCTCAGGGTCCATATGCTACATGAAATAAGCCAGCCCCAAAGGACAAGTGCTGTGTGATTCTGCTTAATTGAGAGTCAAGTCCTTAATGACAGAAAGTAAGCTGAGGGTCACCAGGGACTGGAAAAGAGCAAGGTGAGTTGGTGTTGAAAGGGGACAGTCTCAGCTTGGGAAGATGAGAAAATCCTAGAGATGGAGGGTGGTGTTGGGGGCACAGTGATATGAATGTTCTTAATGCTCAGAATGGCATGCTTTAAAATGTTAAGAATGTGTATATTTTACCAGACTAAAAAAAAAAAGCTATAAAAGACGTGATATGTGTAATAAAAAAGCTAAATCTCTCTATACTCTTTTCAAAACATGTAAACTTGAGGACGGTTAAGATGGAGAGTGGGTTGAGAAATTTTTTCCAGAAAGACTATTACCACACACACACACACACACACACACACACACACACACAGGTTTGGGGCACTAGGCTGCGCTGCTCTGGCTGATGGCTCCGTTTGGGAAGCAGGATCCACCCTGCTTTACCTGGGAAATGATCTGCCCACTAGAGGCCAGACTGGGACAGCAATTGATTGGCTCCTTTAAGAAGTAAAGGCAAGACAAAGATACCAAGAGGGGACTCAGACTCCACTACTGACTGTTGATGGAGGAGATACAAAGCTCTCTGTACTTTCTAGCCCTCCTCTTTCATTAAGAACAAGCTGTTAGAAAAACAAGGGAATGAACTTACCTGCTAAGCCACTTCACCACACCAAGCTGGAGCTATCTGTAAGAACCCCACGTCCCGGAAGAACTTGCACTCATGCCCTCCTGAGCCTTCAAGGCAGAAAATCTGGTGAGAGGAAATCATGGTCGGAAACACTACCCAACATATCCAAGGCTGTGCAATGTGGAATCCTTTATCTTTCATTTTGAAAAAAAAAAAAAGATAGTTTGTTCCAAAATTAAAGTGTGGTGGTGGTTGCACAAGTTTTCTGTGAGAGTGCTAAAACTCAATGAACTGCACACTTCAAAAGGGTGAGTGGTGTGACACGTGAGTCACAACTAGACAAAGCAGTTTAGTAAATGGTTTTTCCACACAATGATTTAAAATGTCTTTAGGCAAATCTCAACATTTGTGGACTGTTTGCTTCGTTTGGGCTCAGAGGTTCCTAATCCACGTTTGGATGGACAGTGCCTTGCTGTTGTTGCAGTATCGAAAGAAGGCTGGAAGGGAGGGAAGGGAAGGGAAGGGAAGGGAGGGAGTCTCCATCTCAGGGGACCCAACTACAGCACAGGCAAAGCAAGGGAGAAGAGACTTGGGCTTGGCTTGGGAGTGAGACTCAAGGCCCCAACAAACAGCTCAGCAAGGGAGAGCCATCCAGCCTGTCCCTGAGGTCCCTGCCCTGGCCTGGCCTCTCCCAGTATGAAGGTCCGTGCTTCCTGACCTCTTCCAGACAAAACCTCAGACTCACAAAGTCCCACAGAGCCTTCCCATAAATTCCCTGTTTAAGACAGCAAGACACTACTTCTACTATGAGTCCAAAGACTCTGAAGCAGGAGGGGAAGAAGCTGAGACGTTCAAATAAAAGTTAGACTTTCATTTATTTAGAGTTGTTTGTCTTTACTCCCGGGTACTTTTACTTCTCAGAGCTGGGACACTTCTAGCCAGCAGTATTCCTGGCTCAAATGCTTTTTAAAGAATGG
Organism: Fukomys damarensis; assembly: GCF_012274545.1. Taxonomy (NCBI): domain Eukaryota; kingdom Metazoa; phylum Chordata; class Mammalia; order Rodentia; family Bathyergidae; genus Fukomys; species Fukomys damarensis. The sequence goes on along the minus strand of NW_022900922.1, from coordinate 13,274,409 downwards.
GTAAATATGACTTGTAAGAAATACACAGAAGGCATATGAATAAATAGGCTTTCAAAGTTCTTCACAGAACTTGTCATGATTTAAAGCTAAAATGTCCCCCCAAAGTCTCACATGTGGAGATGGGTCCTGGTCAGAAGGGGCAGTGCACCAGGGACATGATTGAAGGGGTATATTCTCATCCCCAGCTCCTATTTTCTCTCTCTGCTTCCTGAGCACCATGTGATAAAACTGCTTTCCTCTGCCATACTATTTCCACCATGGAGCCATCCAGCCATGAACTGAACCCACTGAAACTGTGGGCCAAAATAAACCTCTCCTTTTTAAACTATGGTTTTGGGGTATTTATTCCCCAGGAATGGGAAAGCCAATAAATACATCACTTAATTTTTTTTCAAGAAATTTTAAACAGTACTATTTTCTTGCTTTTTTTTTTTTAACTCAGGATTACAAAATTCTTGGGGAAAAAATCATTTTCTTGAGTTGAAAGAGTGTTAAATTTCAGCTCAGGTAAATTACCTCAAAAATATTTGGAGTTACTCAAATCGTAGGAAATGAGACTGTGATCCCATCTTAATACGCTGTCAGTTTTAGATCAGCCTCCCCCCCATCTCTTATTAGAATTCCCACGTCCTGCAGAGAATCTAGAAATGCCCATAAGTACATAACCCTGAAGTAACCACGAGGCAGTGTGGCAGTAGCAAGTGTAGCAGAAGCCTCAATGGAAGGCCTCCTGGAGTATCCCCAAGGCCCATGTATTGAGGGTTTAGTCCCCAGTGTGGTACTTTGGGGAGGTGGGGTGAGACTTTAAGAGGTGGGGGTTAATGGACAGTCTTCAGGTCACCAGGGGCATGACATTGGGTGACTGTGGGATCCCAGCCCCTTCCTTTTACTCTCTTTTCCACTCAGTCATGAGGAGAATGGTTTTGCTACACCACACGTTCCCACTGTGATGTACTGCCCACAGGTCAGAAAGCAACGGAGCCCACCAATCACGCACAGAAACTTCCAACACCCCAAATAAACCTTTTCTCTTCACAAGTTAACTATCTCAAGGATCTGTTACAGTAACAGAAAGCTGACTGGTTCACTTGCTTAGTCCTTCACCTGCTGTTACATGCCACACAAAAGCATGAAAAAGATGAGGCTTTGGCCAAAAGAAAATGCTATGGACTTACAGACTCCTAGAATGAAATTCCAGGGCTCCCTAGTCCTTTTTCCTCATTGGGAATGGGAGACCTGCTGGCCCCTGAGCATTTCACCTTATTATGAAACTTTTGCATGTGGGTGCCATGAGGAATCTCAGAGAACAGGGAGGACCTGGCAGCGTGCACATGGATGCCAGGTGACATATGACACCAGCTGCTGCCACACATAAACCTCTGAGTGCCGATGGCCCTCACATGTTCATGTCCAACACAGATGGTTGTCAGGAGGCTCTGCTCTTAGAAGTGACTCAGGGTCTCAGACTCCTTTCCGGTGGCTCAGCTTCAAGGTAGCAAGCCAGAAAACAGAGTCTGGGAGGAAGCTCACTTCACTGCTGCTTGGTCTGGGCTGTGCGGTCAGTTTGATGTCCTCTATCACTGCAAGTCTCCACATATAGGGGACAATTCAGGTATAAAGGAAAAGAGCCAGTAGTACATCACTATGCTGTGCTCTTTCAATTTATACCTGTTTTTTAAGGATCAGTTTCATTTCCCCCCCTCCAACCATTCTCTTTTGGCACCTCCACTTATGAGCTCTGTAGACTCAGTTACACTGAGGAGATGGAATTATTCACTCTCGCTCTGTTATCTGATTTTATCCTCATATTAAGAAATTGAATTTCTGGCATACCTTGTGAGGGTGCTGAGTGCCTAGCACTTTTCCAGGGTTTTGCAAGTGTGTGTGCTCTACGGTGGCCCTGCTGGATGGTGTCGTGCCGTATGTTGAATTACTCAAGTACACCATGTGAAAAATGTATGTGTGTGTCTGTCACATTTGCTGTGTGCTTCTTAGCACCATTCCAATCAATTATTAGGCCCTTGCTATTTACCTAAATAAATCGTCATGTAAATTATTCTCCATGTGTTATGGCTTGGATCCAGAATGTCTCCCAAAGGCTCAGGTGTTGAAGGCTTGGTCCCCAGTACAGCAGTGTTCAGAGATGGGGATTTTAGGAAATGATTGAATCATGAGGACTCTGGTTTCACCAATGGGTTAATCCACCAGGCATTCACAATGTGATGGATTACTGGGAGATGACAGAAATTTAGAGAGTGAGACCCAGCTGAAGGGAATGGATCCTTGTGGTATGCCTTTGAGGACTATATCTTTTTCCTGGCCCCTTCTGCTCTGGCTCTCTCTTTACTTCCTGGCCATCATAAGGTGAGCAGCCTCTTCCACCACATGGCCCTGCCACCATGGGCCCAACGCAATGGAGCCAGTGGACCATGGATTGAAACCTCTGAAACTGTGAGTCAAAACAAACCTTTCCTCCTGTAAGTTGTTTTATTGGGTACTTTGTTAGCAGAGCTAATGTACTATGGACTGATCACTATACCTTTTCTTTAATAATGCTATTTATATAATCGTCAAGATACAACCTGGTGACTTAAAACCTTATTGTAAGCGGCTACCACTTAGAGTGACCCTAGTGTTTCCCTACAAAGCTTAATTTAAATAATTGAAACCTTTCCACTAGAACCAAATTAAAGCCCAAAGCAAATTAAACCTCCAAATCTGGCTCACCTGAGAGTATTATTTTATCTAAAGACTTCTGTGGATTTCTTTTATCTAGATTTTCTTCCAGTTTTCGGATAGTGTTTAATTTCTTTTTTGTTGTTGTTGCTTTGTTTTTAAATCAAGGAGAAGATTCTTCCACATGGCTAAAGTGTCCTTCTTGGTTTGTTTTTATTTGTTTTTGTTTTTGTATGTGTGATTTCTAGGGCTTTGGGGGACCATGTGAGGTCATACAGAGAAAATGTCATCTATGAAATAGGCACCAACTTTGCTAGAGCCTTGCTTTCGAACTTCCCAGCCTCCAGAACTGTGAGGAATCAATGTTTGTTGTTTATAACCCAACAATATCTGACATTTTGTTACAATAGCCTGAATGGGTCAAGACGAATTCTATGGGACTTGGAGATTGCTACCCCTGCCATAGAACTTTGAAGTTCAAGTACATAGATAGGTAGTTCTGTGTGTGTGTGTGTGTGTGTGTGTGTGTGTGTGTGTGTGTGTGTGTGTGTGAAAGAGGAGGTGTGGGGAGAACAAAACAGTGCATCAAATGTCTGAGAATATCCCAAACATCCCTTTAAGACAGTATCTCTTCTTCACAAAGCACCAAGGTTATCACTCAGAGGGAGCAGGCAGCAGACAGCTGCCTAAATATTTCCTAAAGAGTAGAGCTGGGAGAATTACATACATCAGAGCAGGTGGTGGGAGCTGATCCTCGAATCCCACCTGGGACTGTCTTGGGCCCCGCTGCTCATGAAATTAGCTAATGCGATTGAGAGTAGCCTGCGTTAGAAAGAGAGATATGACTAGATCAGTCAAGCAAGCAACAATACAAACAGCAAAGAATCAATAAGCGGGGCGGTTCGGTTTCCTGGCCACAGTTGAGCAGAGAGATCAGTGTGAATTTCTGATGAAAATCCAGCAAGCAGAGAAGTCAAGAATAAAAATAGAAATTCTTTTAGCTTTTTATGGGAGCTCAGAAATGCACTCTATATGAATGCTTTTATTAAGATTAGAATTAATAATGGATGCTTGCAGGAAACATTACATATTTCCAAACAAGACTACCATAGGGAATCCTAAGCTCTTGAAGGCCATTGCCGGGTTATTTTGTACTTCACTTACAATAAAGAAATCAATCTTAAGACTTCTATGTACATTAAAGGGCATGTTAAGATCACCATACACTTAGCGTTTCATCAGTGCCTGTCTGTCATGTTCACAGTTGAAGCTGGACATTTTTCTAAGCATTTGATACTAAGAGCTGAAATGGTTTCACATCATGTATAATGATTGTCGTAATTCATTACCTTAGCGATTCTGTCATTAAATCCAACTTCCAACTGACCAAGAAATGGCATGATTGGGGTTCTGTAGCCTTGGCTGTAGTCTTCAGCAGACCTCTGAGTGGGGAAATAGAAGGGATTCCTCAGAAGTGCTTGGGATAAGTGTCTACACCTGTTTGTTTTCCATTTTGATTTCTGGAAAGCCCTAACAGGATTATTTTTTTTTTTTTAGTAATAACATGCTATCTCTGGAAATTCAAAGCCCACCTTGAAATTAAAAAACACTGTCTAGAAAGAGCCATACATGGAGCTCGTCTAGCCCATTAATCTATTTAACAAGAGATATTCTAAATATCTAGCCACCTAATAAGTCCTTGAGAGAAAGAGAGATAGGGCCACACAGCTTTGTCTTCCAGTTGGCTCTCTTGGGTCAAGCTGTTCTAACAAATTTCCTTACACTCAGTGGTTTGTAAATAACGGAAATGCACTTTTCACTGTTCTGTAGGCTGGGAAGTCCGAGATCAGGTGCCAGCGTGGCTGGGTGCTAGTGAGGGTCTCTTCCACGTTGCAGGCACCATCTTCTCCCTGTGTTCTCCCACATTGGAAAAGGGACAAAGTCGCTCTCTGGCATCCCTTTTATACAGAGCGCTAATCCCATTCATGAGGACTCTGGCCTCCTGCCCCGATCACCTCCCGACGTCCCCATCCCCTCACACCGTTATGCTGGGGATGAAGGTCTCGGCATGCGAAGTTTGGGAACACAAGCATTCAGACCACGGAATTAGCTCTGTCACAGCAAGGCTGAATCAAAGCCACCTTTCCTTCAGAGAACCAGTCAGAGTGGGCTGCTGCTCACCGCCCTGCGGGTGACTACACTCACCTGGATGGAGGCTGGCACAGCGGAGCAAGATAGCCTGCACAGAAGGGTCTCTCCGGCTCAGCCTCAGGGTGAGGGTTGGACTCGGGTCTGCGTGTACATTTGTTCTGCAGCTAAGGCTGAAAAGGTAGTAGCTATAGGGGAAGCTGTCTTTGTGCTAGGTCACCTGAGCCCAAGAATCACACCAAACCCTACACGTTTAAAGCCCCCTTAACATCACAAGCTCTTGGCCACAGCAAAGCCGGTGTCCTGGGGAAGTGGACCTTGCATGAGGGAATGTATGCTACACATCAATTTTAAGGTAAGAGAGGAGGAAAGGGAGAGCGGAGGATTGGACTGCTGGTGATGGAGGACCCTGCAGCAGAGAGATGTTTAGCATTAGAGAGGGCCTACTTGAACCAGGAGTGCTCTCTGGTTGCCTTATAATGCCACACAGAAATAATTACATCCAGTGCTCATTATCTAATAGCGGTATATGACAGTTGAGCTTAATTGTCCGATCATCTGTTTTGGGAGATTCCCAGAGGGGTTAGTAAAGCTCACTCTGGGTGTGCCTGGGCAGTCATGACCTGTGACCTCGACTCCCTTTCAGGGCTCTCCTCCTGTCCTCTGCCACTGTGAACTAAGCATCTTTGCTCTCCCATGACCTTCTGCCCCGATATGCCTGCCTTGGAGACAGTTGACAATGGACAGAGTCCCCCCAAACTGTGAACCAAATTAAAGTCTTTCCTCTTTGAAATTGTGTGTTGGGTACCATGTCTCAGCAACTGAAAAGCTCACTGATACAATTAGGTTCTCAGCATAAAAATTAGGTTCTCAGTAGGGGAATAGCTGGGTCAAATGGGGCCTCTAGCCCTAATTGTTTGAGGTGTCTCCATACTGATTTCCACAGTGGTTGCACCAGTCTGCACTCCCAACAGTAGAAAAGGGTTCCTTTCTCCCCTCAGCCCTCAGCATTGGTTATTGGTTGATTTCTTAGCAACCAATCTTTCTGGAATGAGATGGAATCTCAGCATTGTTTTCATTTGCATCTGTTGAATGACCAATGATGTGGAACATTTTTTGATATGTTTATTTGCTATTTCTACTTCTTTGAGAAATATCTCTTCATTTCAGATGCCCATTTTTAGATTGGATCTTTAAATTTGGGGGATCTGATTTTTTTAAAGTTCTTTATATATTCTAGACAGTAGACCTTTGTCTGAGGAATGGCTGGTAAAAATCTTTTCCCACATTGCAGATTGTCTCTTCATGCTTTTGGTGGATTCTCTTGCTGTGAATTAAAAAAAAAAAATCACAGCACGTGATACGTGTGCACCCATGTTTATAGCAGCACAATTTGTAATAGCTAAAGCTTAGAAACAGCCCAATTGCCCATCAACTGGAGAATGGATAAAGAAAATGCGCTTTTAAAAAAAAATAAAATGGATTACTATTCACCCATAAAGAATAAGAAATTAGTTTGTAATAGCTAAATCTTGGAAACAGCCTATTTGCCCATCCGTTGGAAACTGGATAAAGAAGTTGTGTTTTTTCTATAAAATGGAATATAACTCTC
>NW_022900922.1:13263739-13267586 GCF_012274545.1 Fukomys damarensis | reverse complement strand
GAAGGGAGGGCAGAGGTAAGGGGAAAAAATGAGAATCAAGACTTGTCACATAGAGGTACAAGATCCCAACAATTAATGTAACTGTACTGTATCCCTAAAATGTACCAATAAACTCAAAGCTGAAGAAAAAAAAAAAGAATAAAAAATTAGACTTTTTTCGGCGGGGGGAGTGAGACAGGGTCTCTCTATGTAATTGAGACTGACCTGGAACTCACTATGTAGCCCAGGCTGGTCTCAAACTCACAGTGATCCTCCTGCCTCAGCCTCCTGAGTCCTGGGATTATAGGTGTGGACCACCACACCCGGCTGAAATTAGAGACATTTTTTTTGTATGATCGAACTCGGGTCTTTGTGCTTGTGAGATAGGTGATGGAACCACTGAGTCAAATCCCTGGCCCTTTTTTAGCATTTTTTTTTAAATTAGAGATATTTTTAACTGAATGGATGCACATTGAGGCTCTACTCTTAAGTGAAAAAAGTAGGACCCATGTGTAAATACTGCATAGTTTCTTTGGTGTGAAAAACTGGAAGTATAGATAAGGATCAAAAGACGTAATAGTGTGAGACAGGAAGAAAGGGTGCAAAGGGGAAGGGAAGTGGGAGGGAAAGGGTGGGATGAGGGAAGAAGGGAATGGGATTAATGTGAGAAAATGGAAACCAGGTCTTTGAAAATAGGCGGGGTGGAGGGGTTCAAGGGAGGGCAGGGGAACGGGGAAAATAAGAACCAAGATGTGTTCTATAAAGGCACAAATGTCCAATGATGAATACCATTATATTGCAAACCTAACATGTACCCATATAATTTTTAAAACTTAGGTTCTGTTTTTATAGAATAAATCACTCTATTTACAATCTTGGTTTTAAAGAAACTTCACAGAATTAAGATTTCAAAGTGTATAGCTCTACCTCTGACCCCTTTCTTAAATCCCAAAGTCTAGTATCTAAGGGCCTAATATCCCCAATGATGCACACCTCAAGATAATACATGCAAAGCCCACTCTCAATGTCCCCCTATCTATTATTCCCATTTCTTCTCCATCTCAGAAAACACAACTCTATCCTTCCAGTTCCCCAGTCCAAAATCCTTAACAAACCGGTTAGGGTTTCCTGAAAAGTGTGACAATCAGCCCAAGAAGGGGTTGTTGAATGTTGGCTTGAAAATTTCCTCTGCTAAGGGAAACATCTCTGAAAATAGAAGAGGAGCGATGGAGAAAGGAAAGGGGGAACAAAATGCAATCTTGCACATGCTGGAGGCAACCTTAAACAGAAAAAGAGCAAACTAGATATCCCTCCTTTTGGGGTCCTTCTGGTCTACGACGGCCTTTGATGCTCTGACACACTTACTTACAAAGCAGGTGCTGAATTGAGATACAATTCACGCCAACACCTTCTAGAGGCTACTGCTTGGCCTCTTCCTAGAAAAAGCCCCTGCTTGTGAAGAAAGAGCCTGGAAATATGCTTCTGTCTCATATGAGGAATGAAAGTCATAGGCCTTTAATGCTTCTGGGAATCAAATTCCGCGTTACCAAAACAAATATCCATTCAATATCCAGATCTAATTCACTGCAGAATTCTAAGTAGGAGACGACAGTTTGCCCCAACATTAATTACATAACAGTCATGTGATCTAGATGTTGCTGTCCATTCTGTTCCCAGACACTGGCACAAATGAGGATATTTTTTATAAAGAGCTCAGTTAGTGAAAGCTTCCAGTATCGTGGTAGAGGTAAGCTGTTAGTTAAGCCACAACACTGTTCTGATGTATTTATGGAAGACAGACTAGAGAAGCTGGGGTTTTTTAAACTCTGTGAATATTTTTTAGTGTTTTCCTATTTATGGAACACATTTTCATACATACCATTTCATTTCATCCAAAAAATAAGCCTGTAAGATGTTATGTTTTTGTTTTGCTAAGGATCAAGATCCAGAGAGTGTTCCACGAATGTGTTCAAAGTCAAAGTCACAAAAGGGGGACACAGCAGAACTGAGAGATGGGTCCAGGTTGGGTAGCTTTCAACATCTCCCCGTAGGTTGAGGCAGACTCCTAGACTCCTGTCTGGGGAACTTTGCTTGAAGGTGTCCTGAAATTGTCCCCTTTCTTCAGGTGTAAACTCAAGCAAAATAATAAATGGCCTATGCACATCTCCTTTTTCAGCAGTCAAAGGAGAGAAAGGATCTTCCCAGAGGGTGGTCAGTGGGCAGCGAGTTCTCTCAGGTTCACCACCAGAGAGCACCAAGCTCCTGGCCCTAAAGGAGGGAATTGAGAACACGCCACCCCAAAATAAGCTGTTGTGGCATATTAATTATTCGGAATTAAGAAAACCACAGGGGCACAAAGGTCACTCTGATCTCTCTGCTATTTCTTCAAAGCAGGAGATGAACTTACTATGTAGAAGATGCCTCTTGTCTCAGTCACATTCTCCTCACTGAGACAACCCATGACCCACAACTTAAAAGAAGAGGTTTATTCTGGCTCCTGCTTTTTGAGGTTTTAGTCTATGATTGGCTGGCTGCAAGGTAGAAATGGCATGGTAGAAGGGCCTCCTGCAGAGGAGAGCTACTCATGTCATGGCAGCCAGGAAGCAGAGAGAGAGAAGGAGGAGCCAGGAAGGGAGATGCACCTTCTCCCAGGGACCCACCACTTCCAGCCGGGCCCCACCTTCCAACAGCCCACATCGCTGCTGAGCTCTGCAGGAGATGATCCCACTGATGCGTGCAGTGTCCCCAAGATCAGTCACCTCTGCAAGCCCTTACTGTGGATGCATAAGGCCTTCCTGGGACACCTTGATCTAAACTGTAACATCTTCATCTGCCAGAGGAAAACATTATTGTTAGCATCAAAGACAGGGAGTTAGGTCGATCTCTGGTACCAACAAACAAAAAACAAAACAAAAGACAGGAAGCTGAGGTCGAGGGAATTCTGTGTAGATCTTGTTAAAATAAGTCTTAACCTTCTTTGAGCCTCTCTACATAATAGTTATTTTTCCCAGCTTGTCCAGTTCAGTCTATAAGTGTTTGACTCAAGCTGAATTTTTAAGGCTTCATTTCCTGATGAAGACTTCCACGCCACATGAAACTTGTATTAAGTCTGTGTGCTTTTCTCCTACTCATCTCTCTTTTGCCAATTTAATTCTCAAGCCTAGCCCCACCCTGTGCCCAAATATGAAAGAATAGAAGTAAAAATTGCCTCTCTTGTGTGGTCAAGGGCAGAAGCCCAGTGCAGACCAAAGCGGGTGCACTGTCTACAGAGAGCTAAGTACTCTTACGAAGTCACATGTACACATGCAGTAAGATACTCACACTGGCAGACATGCATTCGGCCCTCACAATAGATACACAGTCAGCACTCTGCAATCCTGGGTTTTGCTTTTGTGAATTTGACCAACTATAGATTGAAAATTTTGTTTTTAAATTGCATCTGTACTGACTGTGTACAGGGTTTTTTGGACAGGTCATGATTTCCTGGATAATATAGTGTACCAGCTATTCACATGGTATTTCCATTGTTCTAGGCATTAACGCTAATTTAGAGATGATTTAAAGTCTTTAGGAGAATATGTGTAGGTTATATGCAAATATTATGTCATTTTATAGAAGGGATTTGAGCATCTGAGGATCTGAGGATCCTGGAACAAATCCCCCATGGATACTGAGGGACAATTGTACATAAGCATAATATATATGCTTCAAAGCAGTACATTTTACTTATTCTTCAAAAAGCATTATATTGTACTCCAAAGTTAATTCAGGAAACTCAGTTATCATCGCCCAAGACACATTCAGTGTACAGTACTTCTTTTTTTCTTTTTCTTTTTTTTTTTTTTTTTTTTTTTTTTTTTTTTTTTTT
>NW_022900922.1:13247989-13263656 GCF_012274545.1 Fukomys damarensis | reverse complement strand
CACCCTTTATGTCCGTTTTTTTTTTTTTTTTTTTTTTTTTTTTTTTTTTTTTTTTTTTGGTAACTGTGATTGAACTCAGGTCCTTGCGCTTGCAAGGCAGGTGGCGGAACCACTAAGCTAAATCCCCAGCCCACTTCTTTTTAGATTGTAGCAGAGTCACTGTCCCAGGCTTCCTTGACTTGGAAATTATTTTATTGTATAGAGGAAGAAAGGGGGTTGTAAATGTTCACTTCTGGGTGTTAAATGAGTTAGGAATGGCACAGTGGCTGAAGCTCAGAGCTGCTGGAGTTCTGGCCAAGGAAGACGTTGAAATTCTGCCCACAGAGCAATTCCAGCCCAGAACACTGACCCAGCACTTATGCCCTGCCCTCCACAGGTGCACACCCCACTGTGGCCTGCTGCTTAGTGTCCCTTGCAGAAAACAACTCTGCTCAGGATTTGTGTGATGTGTGCCCTTACTTCCTGAGGTAATCTGTCAGACTTTTTCACAACTAAAAAAATAGCACACTCTGTCTCTCTTCATCCCCTCCCCGTTTTTATTCTTCTCCAATTAGTACATGTAGTAAATAATATATTAATTTGCCAAATGTGTTTTTCTTTTGTTTATAGAACCAAAGTCCATGAGGTTCAGGACCTTGTTTTGGTCACTTCCCTGAATCCATCACTTTGAAAAGAGCTTGGTGAATAGGAGTAGTCAGTCATTTTGGAATGAAATGTTGAGTTCACTGAAGACATTGAAATTGAGAGTTGCTGCATTTAGGGGTACAGAGAAAGATTGAACAATATGGATTTATACACGTGGGAATTCAGTAAAATTCTGTGTGCTCTGTTCTGTTACCTTCAGCACCATTCTCCAGCCTGAGGTCCACATTCCGTCTCCTGCCACTATATCTGGGGCAAGATACTGAAAGATAGCACTGCAGAAAGATCCAGGGACTCTAGAGAAGAGAGCTTTAGGTATTGATGTGTGGGGTCCCCTCTCAAAAATCTAGCTTGCCCTTTTATTGCTGCATAATGAAGTTTTATAACTCAACACATCAAACAATGCAGAAGTATAACAATTAGGAAATGCATGCCTTTTATTTCTCTACAATAAAGGTAAAATACACATGGGGATTGAAAGCCTGTGGTGTATGGAGAAAAGGAGACAGAATATACCTACTGCAGTGTAATTTGGAGAACTGAAGGGTGTTTTCCTGCTGAAAATTACCACTATTTAATAAATAGTGCCATGAGGGACTAACCATCATGTCTAAGAGTTTGAGTTAGCAATAAACAACAGTATTCCTCACATGATGTTCTTTTATACCATTAAAAACAAGGTATTCCTTTGATACAGACCCATGTATTTCCATGGAAACCTGTTCTATTGCCTAGGTGACTAAGGTATGCTAGCATACTAGATTATTTTACATTTTTCAGAAAAGAAGTAAGAAAATTAGAGTTCCTGGCTAAGTTAAAAATCTACCTCATTATTCTCCCATGTATATTTAAAATGTTTCATTTTACCTTAGATGCAAGCAAAAGTAAAGTCTCCACTTGATCTTGTGAATTTGATAACTTTATATTAACCAGATATTATGGGTGTCGCATTTGTGTGTATTTTTTAAAAGGATATACTTCATAAAATTCATACTTTGCTTGGTTTTCAATCAACTTTCAAGGGATAGATGCTGATTCCAGTGCCTAAGACAGAAAAATCACTGGAATTACTCACAGGGTGTGTTGATACCCTCATCCCATAGGGTAAACATTTTAAATAAGATACAGAATATAAATTATATGTATGAACTACATGGCAAGTAATCAAGAACATCTGCTAGACACTATTGTACATGGGAATTTTGTGGTTGGATAAGCATAGCCAAAAAGTTTTGAATAATCATTAATCTGGAATAAGGTCCGTTTTAGGGGTATGCTAGAACTACGCTTTTTGCATATTTTATAGTCAAGTTAGAAAAACATACCTGAAGATGCTTATCACACATGCAGGACCAGGGCTAGAAGAGAGCTCATCCTTTGAATGATAGACTCAGGATCAAAGTAACTCAAAAGGCTATGGTGATGGCCCTTTTAGGGCTGGGTGTGGAGCCCTTGTGTACAGAATTAGTTCCCTAATAGGCAGAGCTACTTTGCCCCTTCCAACAGGTGAAGACGTAGTGGGAAGGCACCATCCATGAACCGCAGGAGACTGAACTTCCCAGATTGTTACACTCCTTGACCTTAGGCTTCTCAGACTCTAGAATTTCTTTTTTCTTTTTCTTTTTCTTTTTTTTTTTTCCTCATTGAGTTTATTGGTACATTTTTGGTATACAGTACAGTTACATTCATTATTGGGATCTTGTACCTTTACATGACAGGTGGCCTTGGTTCTCATTGTTTCCCCTTGTCCCTGCTCTCCCTTCACCCCCTCCTCCCTCCCCATTTGCAAACACTTTATTTCCATTTTTTTCATTTTCTCCTATTTTTTTCCTTTCCCTTATTACTTTTCTCCTACCCTTCCTACTTTCCCCACACCTTTAGCCCTTTTCTCCATAATTGACAATGTGAAATCAGCCTCTAGAATTTCAAGAAACAAACCTTTGTTATTTGTAAGCCACCCAGCTCATGGTATTTTTGTTAAAGCAGCTGAGATTAAGATATCACTGTTTCTTTTATCTTTCATCTGGTCCTGTCTCTCACCCATTTCTGAAAATTCTATTTATCCTGTTAGGCTCAGCTCAGATTTTTTTTTCCTTTTTTTGATGAAACAGCTCCCAGTTTCCCAAATTCAAATAAGCACCAATCCACCTAAGTGTCCATTGTTTCATGCTTCCTGTGTCAGAGGTTCTGGACACTGTGGTGGGTTCTCTTAACTTAGGAGTGTCTCAAAGGCAGGAGCTATTTCAATTATGCAGATTCTACTTTTTAAAGTATTTATGGAACACATAAATAAATGATATGTGTGAAACCTCTGTTTGTGTCCAACAAAATAAAAAAATACAGTGGAATAAAAATCTAATTAAGCCTCTCAGTTGCATTTGGTTATAAATAGAGCAAGTGCAAATGTCCTGGGCACTGAAAGCTGAGATGGACACAGACTATAGCATGCAAAGGTGAGAACAATACTCTATTTCCCAGATGTGAGGCCACTGTCATTCTATATGGGCTCGGACTGTGGAATGCTGAGAGAACTGCTCAAATGTGGGATTGTGGGAGGGAGGGGCTTCCCTTGTAGGGCAGTGAATTGTCACTAACTGTTCTCAACCTCAGTCCTGGTGAATTGCTATACATTTTCACCACTGAAGGGATTAAGAAGCTCAACTCCTATGAGTTTCATGGCTGGAGAGGAGATGGCCTGTCTGGAAAAGAACAACCTAATCTTTTGGTTTTGGTTTGGTTTTGGTTTTTCATTTTTTGAGAGACAGGGTCTCCCTATGTAGTTCAGGCTGAACTTGAACCCACTATGTCACCTCCAACCCAAAGCAACCCTCCTGGCTCAGCTTCCTGAGTGCTGGAATTGCAACTGTGCACCAACACAGCCAGCCAAGAATGACCTTAAATGATAGTGGAAAATAATACACTGTTGGCTGCTGCGAGGGAGCCATGAAGGAGGTGGCCTCAGAGGAAAAGAGGGAGCAGCCACCCCAAAGCCTACAGAGTGTCACTGTTACTCGGGATCACAGGGCAAACTGTGAGCCGCATTTGTGTCTGTGCAGTATGTTTTCTGTAAGCATTTCTGTTTTGCTCCACCTTCCTTATTTCCTACAGTGTTTTGGGAAAGGGAGGAAGTGTGATGCAGGCTAAGTATTTGCTCCTCTCCCTCCCCAAATCCTGACAGTGTGGGGGTGGGAATGTTCAGTAATTCTTGAGGTTAAGAAAGAGATGGAATTTCACTTATGGGGAGAAAACTTAGCACATAAAAACTGCAGTGTAAAGTGTGCTCAGGTGAATGGGCCAGCAAGTGCAGGAGCCATCTCCCCGCCACCACTCCAGAGAAGCCTTCCGTTCAAGTTCACGCCTCAGTTGAGATGGCTCCACTCCTCACAGCAAGGTCAGAGGAGGCAGTGACAACCAAGGTCAGAGGAGGCAGTGACAACCAAGGTCAGAGGAGGCAGTGACAACCAAGGTCAGAGGAGGCAGTGACAGCCGGCGCTCACCCTCCTAGGTTTAAACCCTGGAATGCTTGCCAACCAGAGGGCTGAACCTGCCTGGGAAGAGCTACGTTTGTAAGCAAAGCAGAGCCCATTCCAGGTGGCTGTGGGTCTAATGAAGTTGAAAAAGAAAAAGGATGTATCTGGCATGCTGTGATTATTCCTTGAGGGGAAAATTATGACACAAGATGCCTTCCAAGGGAGCCCTAAGAGAAGTCCCACATAGAAGGCAATGTACCCATACATCTCACTCTGCTAAAGTTCCCATCCTTTCTCCCAGTCAGAAGAGACAGGGTACAAACTCAACCATGATTCGGCAATAATGAGATGAATAGACTGCAAGATCCAACCAGCATTTAAACAAGGCCGACACGGTATATAATTGCAGACATTACTAAAGAAGTATTGTTGTCCAAGGAGCAAGAGAAAACCAAATGAACAAGACTTTACAATGAGCCATGCTTAACACTTTCAGACGATCACATAAAACAAAACAAAACAAGCTGCTTGAGTCATATGAAGTTCTGCATTCAGTCGTGAATCTTAGATCCTAAGTATTTGCTCCTGTAACTGCTCTAGGTCCTTGAAGAGTGGCCTGTTTCTAAGCAGCATAATGCTTCCCATTGTATCACTCCTGATAGCAGCACGCAATTCATTGGGCAAGCCGGGAGTGCTTGCCAGCTAGACGTGCCTTAGTACCAGAAAAGCTAAATCAATACGTCAACCTTTACTTCTCAGGTGGTCTGAACGCAGTCAATTGCTGTATAACAAGATATCTTTCCCCTGGAGCAGCAGATACCCATTTAAGCTCTGATTCATGGAATTAGAGTTCTTCAAAGGTTCCTGTGATGTCCATAGTGGTGGCACTCAGGCATGGAGAACATTTCTCAATAGTAAATAATTCACAATACTCTTCAGAGTATAGGCACAAAATTCTAGATCTAAAACAAATGAGATATGATACCAATTCATACCACCGGCAGCCAGATAAACTCTGTATACTCTACTTGTATATAATTATATTTTTATGAAAACATTTAATAAATACACAATTAAATTTTCAAAAATTAAATAAAAACTCAACTCCAATATAATAATGTTGACTTATTGTTTCATAGACAATCTCATTCATCTTGCCTTTTAGATGTTAATAGATGGGTAAGTGTGGTCATGCCATGAATATATAACAACATTTTTTTTCAACGCTTTACATTTGTTTCAATTTATTTTTAGGAGTTTATACCCAAATTTTGATTTTGAAATGCCACTGTATTCTATGGATGAAAGGTAAAACTAAAACACAATAACATAAAAAGGGCTGAAAATAAAAGACCAAAAAAAGACTGTTACAAGAAGAGCTGGGAATTTAGTTCACTGGTTTCACTGCCTGCCTGGCAAAGGCTCAGCCGTGAGTTCGATTCCCAGTACCAAAAAAAAAAAAAAAAAAAAAAAAAAAGTAGATGAGGTAATATCCATAATGAAATTTAAGACCAGAAATATTACATGAGTAAGCAAGGAATTTATATTGTTTCACTGTCTAATTCTTTACACATAATTAGATGGCAGCTGTGAGCTACTACAACTGTATTAGTTTGTTTCCCATTGTTAGAAGAAAATACCTGAGGCTGGGTAGTTTGTAAGAGACCCGTGCAATCTACCTTAATCTCTTATAAGGACAAAGCACCAAATATCCTAATAACCTCCCACCAGGCCCATAAAGGTCCCCCAACCTGCTAGCATTGCCATATTGGAGTTATGTTAGTAACAGAATCAAAGTGAGGCAGAGAACTAAGACACTGAATGTAAAGGTTTTAGGAATACTGTAACCCGTTTGGGCTTTTATCCTCCCCCTTATGTATGTATCAATGCAGTATAACAAAAACCAAGCCTATATATGCCCACATATGTTTAATGCATTTAAGATAAAAATCCTTAGTGATAAAAAAGCATTATGGTATATTTAAAAATGACTTTTCCTTTCTTAGTGGTATACAAAATAATGATTCACTTATAATCAGTGCATCTTAGATTCAATGAAAAATAGTGTTATTGTTTACAGGAATTCTTCCTTTAAGTCTAAGATGGAGTGACCTCTATAATACAGAAAAACTCATTTTTAAAAAGGTCTATCACTGTCTCCCTGCTAGATATACATTCTTTGAGGGTAGGAATTTTTACCCATACAGTTTTCTGATTTCTCCTAAGCCCCCCAAACGTTAGCACATAGTAGGTGCTAAATACATACATATTGAATGAAGAATGAGTGAAATCTATGTGCTAGACATGTTCCTAATTATTTTGCATGGATTATTTAACCTTAACAAACAAACAAACAAAAAAAAAACAACAACAAAGGTTGATGTTACTACCCACACTTTCAGCTAAGGAATCTAATGTACATAAAGGTCCCAGAAACCTGCCCAAGGTCACACAGCTTGACATCCTGGGAGGCAGGATCAAGACTAGACTAGCTCCAAGACCTATATTCTTAACTCTACTGCCTGCAATATTGTCTGGGCCTCTGTCTTGATTTCTCTAGGAAGCTCCTAGCCTGGAGTATTTATATTTATTGCATGTCTTTGTTACACCTCCTAAGACTGGTTTGTTAGATGGCAAGATGGACTTCACCCTCCACTTCGATTAGCTTCTGCAGGATTACACAGGCCTTTATTAATCTATCTCCAAGGCCCAACACAGACACTGGCCCTGCTTAGGCGCCTGACATGTGTGAAATACAATGGCTATATCAGTGGGATGTGTGAAAGACTGGCAGGGCTGTAGGTGACCAGCAAAGGACTTGGAACAGAACTAAAAGCTCAGGAGAAGCTATCCTGGAGAAGGAATACGGTGAGAAGACAAACAGGTTTAGATGTCCACTAGGGCCTTGGGAAAAAAGAAAAAAAAAATGGAACAAAGTTTCTTTTAAGGACTGAAAAACATTGTCTTGCAAATATTACTGCTATAAGTACTAATAAAAGCTATGAGCTTAGATCAACTCACCAAGGAAAATGGAAATGTTTGGGATGTGGGACAAGTCTCCTCTAAGGCGGGATACACCTCCAGTTAATGAGAGACCAAAAAATGTGGCCCAAAGTCTAAAGGAAACTCAGAAAGAGCTCTGCAGCAACCCTGAAGTCAGAGGAATCTTTCTCCTGTCTGTGTCCCTGAGTGGGTGTCTGTGTTAACTATTTCATAAAATAGTGGAGATTATAAATAAAAGTCTGTGGGCAGCAAGAGAAAAACAAGTTCCTTTTCAGTACTGCTGGGTCTGTCTGGTCCTCACCTCCAGGGGTCAGGGATCTACCAGGTTCAGACTGGAGAATCCGTCTCTGGCTGGCAGCAGGGAGCACAACCTTCCACCTCTTCCAGCCCCTTCCCTTCTTTGCCCTCCTTTGTGCTTCAAATGCAGGCTGAGAGGTTACACTTTTCGTCCAAAAGGCACATCTCAAGTCACCTTATGAAACCCATATTCTTTCATTGGCCCATAGTCTTCAACATTTTATAAGGTAAATATAACTTGTGTTATCTTTACTGTTGTCATGTTTTTAAATCAACACATCAAAGTTCCTATCTTTTAATTGTTTTTACTCTGTTGCTTAAACCAATGTTTCCCAATTAACAAACCAAAGCTCTCCTTGTGGGTAAAGTGGAAAATATGATTGCAGTTCCTGGAAGCTCTTTGGCAGTGTTTTTATTGTCTGTGGCTGTGGCCTACCACAGAACAGTAGGAACTGCACAGCTGTATAGCACCTAGAGACTACTGACCTCCGCCTTTTGACCTTGAAGAGCATGCAAGGTGCTCTATTCATTGCTGACTTTGTAATCACGCTTTAAATGTTCTCTATGATCATTATTTTTACTTTTCCGTAAATCAATTCTACTAAAGGTGACTTTTCTCAGGCCAACTGTTCGTTCTGTTTATTTAAAGACAGAGATATACAAAAAGAAAAGTCAATAAAATATATGGCTCATTTCAAGGATAATTATAAAGCAAACATACAGGTCCCCAAATAGAATTCTCCAAACCCAGGAGCCCCTCATGCACCCCTCCCTCCTGTCTACATCTGTGGTAATCATTCCTTTGCTTTTCCTCACAGTTTTATTACCTATGTATGTCTCCTAAACACCAGCTAAATTTTGCCAGTTTTTGAACTTTACAGAAGGAACATATTGTACCTATCTTTGGTTGGCTTCCTTCTTTTACCCCATATTGTGCCATCATATAATTGTGAATGATGATAGTTTGCTCCTTTTCATTGCTGTATCATATTTTAAAGGATAAGTGCCCTAAACTTGCAACTATTGGATTGATGTAGGTTTGAGTCGTATGTTACTTTTAGATGCTATAAATATGCACACATGCAAGAAATTTCTTTAGAGTTTGAACTGTAAATATTCCAATTTTACCAGATAATGCCACTAGATGTTTCCCAAAGTGATTGTACCAGACTTTGATACCAGCAGTATACAAGTCTCATTGCCTCCTCTCTGTTAAAGCTCACTACTGTCACTCTTAAGAACAATTCTTGGATCTGGTGGGTGTCTTTAACAGTATTGCCTTGTGACTTTCACTTTCCTTTCAGTGGTTACTAATGAGGACACTGGTATTTCCATATATATTGGTCATGTGCAATTTCTCTTTGGTGTGCTATTTAGTCTTTTTGCACCTTTTTGAATATGATTTTTTTACTTCTTATTGGTTTGTTTTTAATATATTATAGGTACTAATTCTTTGTTACATATTTTTGAAATTTCTTCCACACCGTGATTTATCTTTTCCACATACTTTATGGGGTTTTGATAAATATCATTAATTTTTAGGTAGTTGAAATTTATCAGTCTTTTATGGTTAAAAATAGTCTTTTTGATCCCCAAAGTCATGAAAAATATTTCTCATCTTAGTCCACACAACATCTAAAATCTTTGCAGCCAGAAGTATTTAAACTACAGTTTTCTTAGATATTGGAATGGTACTGTGGTACATAACGCCTACACTGTATAACACTCAACACAAACAGGAACTGTATTCATATTCAAATACATTTCTACAGCAAAACATGCACAGGTGCCCAACTGGCACCTATCTAACAACTATAAAGAGCTCGTATTACTTTAAGAGCTTGGTGTTTCAGAGTTTGGCATTTCTGTATTTAGTACAAGTTACAATATCTGTGTGCAGCAACAATGGAATCGTCCAAAGGCTGAAGATTCTTTACTGTTGATTTAGTTATCAACACAGGGTCTTGCTTTTTAGTTCAGGCTGGCCTTCAGTTATGTAGCTCAGTTGGCCTTGAACTTGCACTGATCCTCTTGCCTACCTTAATCTCCTGAGTGCTAGGATTACAGGCATCCACTACCACACATGGCCCTGATTCCAATTATTTAATGGTTTAGGACTATTATTCATATTCTGTGCTGAGTCACTTTTCTTGAAATTAGTACATTAATCTAAATGTCATGTGTATTTGTCTGTAAGATCCTCCAGCCTTCATGTCTATAAATGTATAGTTCACTGATAATAAATTACTAAGATCTCTCCTTTATTGCTCAAACTCTTATACATTTGTAAATCAATTTTTTTTCTAAGAAATGCACTTTCTTAAAAATCTCTTAAACGCAGGGGTGTGCCAGTGAACTGATAACAAACATAAAACAAAAGTCTGGCTTGTTTGCTGATTTCTGTAGTATGAATGTTGCCGTCATGGCAATTTCAAGCTACAGAACTGATGTAACTGATCACACAGGTGGAAAGAGGTGGTAGAGCTGGCACTCCCCAGGTGGTACCAATTGGCTCTGTGCACCACTACTTTTCTCATCCCATTAACTTCTGCTCTTCGTGTTATTTCTGGGCTTCTACTTTGTCATTTTGCTGTTCTTTTCTAACTTCTTCAATTTAGATGACTGTTAAGCTCAAGAAATTTCAGGCTTTTTTCTTATTACATTCGCTTCATTCCACAAGTGTTACTACTGTATTTAATTGTTCAGTTCAAAATATTTTCTCATTAACACGGACGTTTTGTCAATGACTTATACCGACTTGTTTTTATAGTTACTGACCTCTACCATAACTGCATTATAGTAAAAATATATAGTGGACCCTTGACTTATGAACTTGATTGGTTCACATAGACTGTTACTCAAACAGGTCGTAAGTCAGTACAGCTGGGATTTGGATGTTTACATGGGTACATGCTACAGATAACAAGAGGCAGATGAATCTTCCATTAACCTCATTAACCCAAGTTGTTCACGCATCAGACTAGTCATAACTGGAGGGTCTACTGTATGCGCTTAAAGATTTCAATCCTGAGTCTGATTGCTGCCTTATAGCCAAGTATATGGTCAATTTGGCAATGTGACTTTAAAGCATGCCATGGTGACATGCTTTATACAATGTTTACAGTGGAGCCTTAACTTACGAACTCAATTCATTCACAAGAGCTGGTTGTAACTCAAGTTGGTCACCTGAAGGCTCAGGCTCCTCTATACAGCCTTCAAAGTCTCTCTCCTGTACGGTCATAACTGAAGTCTTTGTAAGCTAAATCTAAAATTCCAGTCAGGACCCAACTTGTTCATATTAGGCTGGTTGTAACTTGAAGATCACTGTATTGATTCTGGTTTTGTTTTTCTGAAAATCCTCAATATGTTGTTTGTAAATCATGTCACTTAAGTTTTCTATATCCTTGATTTTTCTTTTGCTAAGAAAGAGCCATTAAAATCACCCCATATAGGGCCGGGGATTAGCTCAGTAGTTCTGCCGCCTGCGTCACAAGTGCAAGGTCCCGAGTTTGATCCCTGGTAATTAAAAAAAAAAAAAAAATCACCCCATACGACCAAGTATTTTTTCTCTTAATTCTGTCAACTTTGTTTCACATACTACCATGCATCACTTTGTTGCTTAGCCATAGGGATACATTCTGAGACATGCTTCATTAGGTGACTTCATCGTGAGAACTTTCTCCATCATAGGAACACTTAACACCACCATGGCAACCAGTTATATATGGAACCAGTTATATATGCAGTCACTGATGAAAACATGGTTAAAGGGCACATGATTGTATACCTATACATTTAAAACTTAAAATATACTTCGTTTTTCATCTGAGAAGTCACCTAAGATTATTTTCATCCCTTTTATATTCCATCAGTTATACTTAAATGATACTGATCTTTACATAAACTGACCTTGATAAATATAGGGTAATTTAAGTGCTGGCTCTGGTAAAGCTAAAGCTAGACAGAGTCTATCAAATGTTGGGATCTACATCCCATATTGTAGAAAATGTCTGGTGGTGCTGAGCTTCACACGACCATCGTGAAAATCTGCCCAAGTTTAATATATAGGATCAAACATCAGCACCGAGTGCGGAGCTGTAAACTGTGCCTGAGTTATATCAGCAAAGAGAATTTCAACAAGACCAGCTGGTGGAGCAGATGGAACCTCTTAAGACTGATCTTTAGCCAAAACACGCTTCTTAAAGATCCTGCTGAGATTATAAACTCATATATTAAAAGCAACATCCTCGAAATGTTTGAAGCATAAAGAAAATGTCGTATATATTCACGATGAAACTTTATTTAGCCATAAAGGCTGAATTCGAGTCATGTGCAAGAAAATGAATGGATCTTGAGATCATCACGTTAAGTGAAGTCAATCACCAAAAATTAAATAACTGCATGGTTTCTCTTATATGAGAAACCCAATTATAGAGTAAAAGAAAGGCAGACGTCTTGGAGGATGGGGAAAGGTATCGAAAACGATTAAGATGTAACACGTATGTACTAATCCTCGGGAACGAAAGTATATTTCATGTATTGCAAACATACACAGTACCAAAAAAAAAAAAAAAAAAGTAGCTGTTTTCATTCCTTAAAATACCTTAACGTCCAGGGAATGAAAACGCCATCTTGAGACTAAAGCATCGCTTTATTTTTTCCCGCTGCCCTAACTTACTCGTCCTCAATTTGTCACTTTCTAGCCCATGCCCCAGGGCATCCCGAGTCCTCCTTTCCCCAGGCAGCTAAGCGTTCCCTCGGCTCTATAACTCTCAGCTGGGTTCTCCCCCCACCCACCCCCACACACACACAGAGCCCTACACCGTCTTTCCGCACCGCTCAAGTATTATGCATTCCTTTTGTTGTTTTGTTTTTTGAGACAGGGTCTCATTACGTAGTTCTGGCTGGCCTTGAACCCACTAGGTAGGGAGGAATCCAATTCGTGGTAAACCTCTGCTGCGTCTCTCAAATGCTGGGATTACAGACGTGTGACACCACGCCCGGCTCTTGCACTAAGCCTTTCTGAAAGGTCGTGGCCCGCCACAATTACGAAGTTATGCTCAAAGAGATATCCAGAAGCCAACAAGACTACGATTACTGAGAGTTAGTACCAGCTCGCCACCCACAACAGACCGGAAATCACCCGGACAGGTAGTAGGGCGAGCAGGAAGTTCCGCCTCCGTCAACGGTAACCCGGAAGGGTCAATCCACGGGCCACTGGCTGTTTCGCAGAGTGAATGCCCTAGTGTGGCCGGTGACCCCAGCCGGGGAGGGGACTTGCGGTGTCGGGACCCAGCCCCAAGCCCTCTCCCACGAATTTGAGGGCCGCAGGACCCTCGGGAAGCCGCGAGGGACTCTCAGGTCCGCGCGCGTGGGACTGGTCGGAAGTGGGAGGGCCAGGAACGCCGAGGCAGCGCTGGCGTAGGGAGCTGGAGCAGCTCTCCAAGGCGCGCCCCAAGCGTGGTTTAAGAAAAGGAGGGAATAACAGCCTTCTTTTGCTCGCTTGGCAGGGTCATTTTAAGGTCAGATTCGCTTTGTCCCACAGCTGGCTCCCAGCAGAAATGGCAGCCCCCTCCATGAAGGAGAGGCAGGTCTGCTGGGGAGCCCGCGACGACTACTGGCAGTGCTTGGACGAGAACGCCGGGAACGCATCCCGCTGCCAGCAGCTGAGGAGGTCCTTCGAGTCCAGCTGTCCTCAGCAATGGGTAAGTCACGTCAGGTGGGCCTGGTGTGCTGTTGTTCACTGTGAAAGTGCTTCGCGTTCATTTTAGCCTAGGCTGGGACAAGGTCATGGAAGAGGTCAGGGAACCGAGAGGCCACCTACGGGGAGAAGCAACAGGTGGAGATTGAAATCATCCTGGAGTTACGACCAGAGTATTGTTGGGAAAAATAACAGTGACCTACAACATCTGGGGCACTTCAACAAAGGACAGAGTGCGATACAATGCTCCATTTGACTTCTGCAGCCTGTGACAACGGTAGCACCTTTCCAAGCCACAGCTGTCGTGTTCTGCAGAACTCTTCTTAGAGGTCCATGACTTAGTTCACGTAGCTCATCAGTCTGGACGCTTCAGTATCAGTACTTCGCTCTTGTTAGCCTGTGTTCTCAACTGTTATCTGCCTGAAGCCTTGCCTCCTCTTTTTCTTTATTGTTTCGCTAAGTTATCCAGGCTGGGCTCAGACTTAACAATCATCCTGCCTCAGCCTTCCAAGCTGGAGCAGTGTTTTGACCGGTGCAGAGCAAAGCAGAGCTGTGTATAAATAGGTCCTTACCAGCTCTGGACTGAGAAGTGGGCCCAGAATTTTATGTTTGACAAAGTTAAGGTTCAAATGTCACGTTCAAAAATCCGTAATTCAGATCTTGCGCCTGTATGGGAATTGAGCCTGCTTCTCTGTGAAGGTGCCCTAGAAGAGCCCCTAGGTAAAAGAGGATCTTACTGATGAGTCTCAAAGAGCCAACTTCTGATGAACTGTTATTTAGAAAATAGGGTTTCTCCGTGAATAAGAAAGCTGTGTGACCACTCCATGAAGGAGTCCACTGGGACTTGTTGCTGCCTTTGGAGAGATGCTGACTTTTCATCTACTTTTTTGGTGTTATCCACCTAGATGCAGGGCAGGGCAGACTTCCACATTCTCAGCCTATGCTTACTTTTACCTACAAGCCCCACTGAGATGTTAAACTCTAAGAAAGACTTTTAACAAAAGAACTACTATTTTCTACTGTACCAATGCAAATGCACGTTTTGCCTTTTCCTAGAATGCAGAGCAGGTCAGACACAGATGCTACAGTAGTTTCGTAGCTGGCATGTGTGCATTTACTTTTAGGATTTTACCATATCAAGTTGTTAGTTTAAGATTCTTTAAGTTTCTATGGAATGAGAAGATATAAATAAAATCGTCTTTAAAATACTGAAGTTGCTGGGCATGGTGACACATATCTGTAATCCCAGCACTGAGGCAGGAGGCTGAGGCAGGAGGATCACCATGAGTTTGAGACCAGCCTGGGTTACATAGTGAGTTCAAGTCCAGTCTGAACTAGCAGTCTGAACTCTGCTTCAACCCCCACCCCAAACAACTTGGTGTTTACCATCAATTTACCTATTCATATCATAATGGTTCATAGTTTTTAAGCATGTGTCTGTCTCCTTGAATGTGTTTCTGGATAAGACAGACATTAAAAATGGTGTAGCCAGTAAATTACAAGGTGTGTTGAACTTATGGCAAAAGCTTAGTGTCTTAATTTGAAGACTCTGAACCATGTAAGAGCTTGGTGGACTCAGCTTCTGGGAAGCTCTGAAGTGCACACAGATTCATTTCCTGAGAAGGTTCTTGGGTTAAATAACCAACAGGATGTCACTCAGAAAGGGCCAAGACTCACGAGGCTGCAGGCTTCTTAGAGGGTCATTCACGAGGTCCTTGACACATAATGGTTCTAGAATATAAATCACTGCTCTATTTCTATACAGTTTGTATTGAATAATTAGTTACATTTAAATCTGTGCTTTTGCTCCTATAAACTGTAAAACATGCCCTAATGTCAAACTTTTTTTTCAACAGATAAAATATTTTGATAAAAGAAGAGACTACTTAAAATTCAAGGAAAAATTTGAAGCAGGAAAAATCCAGCCTTCACAGTCACCTGCAAGTTCTTAGGCTGTTCTTGAACTTTTTGCAAAGGCTGAAATTCCTTCTGGACATTCAGAATGCTCTGTTAGTTCTGGGACAAAAATCGTGAAGTCACGATGCACACTGATACTTGCTCCCTGTGTACAACAGTTAATAAGTAAAATGACCAAGTAAAGAAGATCTTCAAACTATGAAGAACTGAAAAATGTTATGAATATGTTCAGTTTTAATAAGAAATGTTTTAAGAAAAAAATTAAAATCCTAGTATAAAAACATGTTTTTTCGTTTTGGCACTAGAAGCTGAGTCAGGCAAATATTATTTACAGTAGATGTAGATAAAAACTGAAATAAGCAAGTTGTAATGTGTTCCATTTTCACACAATCTACAAAACGAGGTTGGAAGAAGACTGAAATATTCAGGTAAAATAATAGAAAACTATTAAAGACCCACTGATAATATCATACTGCAGAGTAAGAAAATGACTGGATTCCAGCTAGTACACTAATGCAAAAAAAGTAAGCAAATAGATTGGGAAGGAAGAAATAAAACTGGAACTGTTCACAAATGTTATGATTAACTTTAAGAAAACTCTGAAGAATGGGAAATATATATATATATATATATATAT
>NW_022900922.1:13219919-13247628 GCF_012274545.1 Fukomys damarensis | reverse complement strand
ATATATATGTATATGCATATCACATATTTCATCAAGAACTTGTATCCAGAAAAAAGAATTTAAAACTTTTTTCCCCCACAGTACTGGAAATTGAACCTGAGGCTTTCATACTGAACTATCTTCAGCCCTTTATTTTTTTTATTTTATACAAGATCTCACTAAGTCACTTAAATTCCCCAGGCTGGGCTCAAACTTGTAATCCTTCTGCCTCAGCCTCTCAGTGTTGGGATTACAGGTGTGCACCACCATGCCCAGCTCTTAACAAAAAATAACCCTATTTAAAAAGTGAGCATATTGGGGCTGGGGATTTAGCTCCGCGGTTTGGTGGCCTGCCTTGCAAGCACAAGGACCCGAGTTCAATCCCTGGTACCAAAAAAAAAAAAAAAAAGAAAAAAAAAAAAAAAAAAAAAAAAAAAAAAAAAAGAGCATATTATACAAACAGGTTATTTACCAAAAGAAGATATACAATAGGGAACAAATATGTGTAAAGATCCTCTATTACTTACTAAATATAAGAATAATGGAAATTAATACAACTATACGTGCATATCATTACACACTGAAATGGCTTCAGTTAAAAAGCTGACAATACCAAGTGCTGACAAGGATACACAGCAACCATCATTCTTATGTGCTAGGAATACAAACTAGAAAAGCCCCTAAGAGAACCGTGTACCAAGGTAAACATATGCTGATTCGGATCCAGCAGTCCCACTTCCAGATATTTCACCAAATGAACTGAAAGCTACATTTGTACATGAATGTTTATCTGAAGCAGATTTAGGCAAAATCACCCAAAACTAGAAGCCACCCAGACACCCACAACAGAGAAATGAACGGGCAAACTAGTGCATCTGTGTGATGGGGTAAAGTAGGAACGAACTTCAGATCCATGCAGTAACAGATGAACCTTGAGTGTACTGCAGTGGGTAGGACTTGAAAAAGCAAACTATAGGATAGAAAAGGATCACTGCTGGCCAGTGACTGGAAGATGGGGAGGGAGCAACCATGAAGGAGCGACAGATGAGTTTTCAGGGTGATGAAACGGTTCTTTATGGCACTGTGGTGGTGGGTGCCTAAGTATGCATTTGATAAAACCCACACATTGTGCTATTAAAAAGTGACTTTGCACATTGAAATAAAATCTGCCAGGGTGGTAGGGGAATTCTGGTAGCGTGCAGGGTGTGAAGAATGTTTGCCCATATTGTAAATACGTGACATAACCTCCCTGAAAGTAGTGGGCAAAAGAAGGACTAGCCTAAATAACTGAAGTGTTTTGACTGCATTCCATACAGCTAAAGGCAAAAGGAACTATACACAAGGTGCTAAATTTCACAAGCTTAGCAGTTCTGAAGATGTTTGAGTAATAGAGTACAACATGTAAGTAAATATAAGCAGTGAGAACGAGGTCTTATGTCAGAATAAGCAGTTAAAAATAAATGAAAAAGGAACATTTGAATGCCAGTGCTGGGATCACTGAATCAGTAAGAACTCACATCATGTCTGCTCATCCCCACACTGGCGATGCAGCATCTATGGATAGGGGCACAGTCACAGGGTGGCAAGTGTGACGTGCCCTAGTTCCTCATGTTGGGGAGGTGCCCATAGCCACCATTCAGGCAGGGGCAGCAAGCCCATCTCACCCTGGTTTTTTTTGTTGTTTTGTTTTGTTGATACTAGGGGATGAACCCATGATATTTACACTGCATTTTATCCCCAGCCCTTGTTTTAATTTTGAGACCCAGTCTTACTAAGTTGCTGAGGCTGGGCTCAAACTCGTGATTTCCCTGCCTCAGCCTCCCAGAATTCTGGGATTATAGATTTTAATTTTGAACACTATTCCCCAATAAATGAGGCCAAGCCTCCTTGGAGAAATGTCTGATGCTAGCCTAAGATAGGAAAAATAAAAGAACCTGTGGTATCATGTACCAAAAAGTTAAGAAATTCTGTTTAAAAAATGGCATATGCCAACTATCCACACATTAAAAAGATGACTGAACAAGGAAAAAGTATAGAGAAATTCCAACAAATAAATGTAGAAGAAATGGAACACAGAATATCACTATTAGAACAAACACCACAGTTTTAAGTGCTATAGGCAGTTCCCTGATGAATGAAAAGACTACAAATCTTCAGTAGCACAGGAGTAGCACAAAGAATCAACAACTGGGATCTCATCTTTTTAAAAAGCTGCACTGCAAAAGAAACCACCAACAGAGCTAAGAACCCACAATGTGGGGAAAAAAATTTTACCAGCTGTTCCTCAGACAAAGGTCTACTACCTAGAATATATATAGAACTCAAAAAAAAAAAAAAATCAGACCTCACAAATCTAAAGACCCAATTAAAAAATGGGCACCTGAAATGAACAGACATTTCTCAGACAAAAAAGTAAAAGCAGTAGTCATACGAAAACATGTTCAGCATCACTGGTCATTCAAGAGATGCAGATGAAAACAATTTCCATCTCACCCCAGAAAGAATGGCTGCTATCAAGAAATCAGTAACAAATGCTGGTGGGATTGTGGGGAGATAGGAACCCTTCTTGTTGGGAGTGCAGACTGGTACAACCACTGTGAAAATCAATATGGAGATACCTCAATCAACTAGGATTAGAGCTGGGTGTGACCCAGCTATTCCTTTGCTGGGTATCTTTCCAAAAGAAAAGAATCATACCACAGCGATATATGCTCACCCATGTTTATAGGGGCAGTCTGTAATAGCTAAAACTTGGAAACAGCCCAACTGCCCATCAACTGGAGACTAAAGATGATGTTTTTAAATGGTGTACTACACAGCCATAAAGAATGAGAAACTAGAGACATTTATAGCTAAGTGGATAACAGCGAGTCCATACTCAAGTGAAATTAGTAAGACACGTGTAAATACCAAATTTCTCTGGTGTGAAAAACAAAGTGTGAATAAGGATCAAAATGTGTAACTGATATGGAAATATGCACAATAAACTTTCTGCACAGAAAAAAAATGTATAACATTGTGTAATAGGAAAAAAAAGATCTAAAAGTAGAGAAGTGGGAGGGGTAGGGAAAAAGGTAAAAAGAATAGAAAAAATATGAGAAGAGGAAAAACATGGAAACAATGTAAACAGGGAAGGGTGGAGGGGGTGAAGGGAGGGCTGGGGAATGGGAAAAAATAAGTCATGTAAAGCTGTAAGATCCCAATGAGGAATGTAACTATTATATCCCTAAAATGTACCAATAAACTTAATTTTAAAAAAAGAATGTTAGCATCAATGGGCAGAATGTACGATTTTGTTTGCACAGCTTCAAGTATACCTGTGAAATACTTGTTATTGGGATAGTCTTGGCAGGTGTCCCTGAACTCTGATACCATTCCCTCCAAGAGGGACCTTACCTTCCTACTAACAGAGGGCAGCCTGTGCCAAGTGACTCACTTGTAAGACAGTGAAAAGAGATGGCAATGTATTGAGAAGAATGTGGCAAATGTTGCCTTCACCAAAAGAAGATGGTGAGCCCACTGAGGCCATGTGCCCCCGTGATGTGAGAAGCTCCTTCACTTGTAATTCCTCCTTAAAACCTATAATCGCTGAGAACATGCCAATTACTAAACAGTTGGGCAGTGATCTTCCAAAGTATCCAGGTCATGAAAGACAAGGAAAAACTGAGGCTCTGTCAGACATCAGAGGAGGCTCAGGGACACAATGACTAGCGCGTGCTCTCTAGTCCTGGAACAGAAAAGAGGACATTAATGGATAATGGGAAATAGGAATAAAGTCTATAGTTTGGGGATGTGCACCAGTATCAGGATCTCCTAATTTTGATAACTGTACCATGGCTATACAAGGTCACATTGGAGGCATCTTATGAAATTATGAAAGTACATGGAAGTTTTGTGTCCCATTTTTGAATACCTCTGCAAAACCAATTATTTCAAAATAAATATACAGAAAAAAAAAACACATAGGTAGTGGACTCTGAAATTTAAATATTATTAAAAGGCACCCTGACACAACTGAAGTTCATTTCTGGATGGTGATAAATGGTTACTATTAAAGCAATGAAAAGAGAGTAATCAACACTCATGGGTTTCATTCTCAGTTTCAACAATGATATGTAGGAATAGTCAACTCCTTTGGGTTCAGAATCATAGTTCTCAGAATAGATTATTTCTAATCATTATCTGATCTCTTTGAGCAAAGGTACATTTGAGAAATTCCATAAAACCTTAATACAAATGATGATGGCCTAGTTTGGCTTTAAAAATAAAGCCTAGGAGCTGAACTCAAACTTTGCAAGGAAGCTGGCGAGGCATCTTGCCACTCTGTTTCCCAAGAGTGAAGGGCAGGAAGAGGGATGCTCTCCAGTCAGCACCCGCTCCTGCTTCCTTAAGGCTGAAGGGTTCGGGACTCAGCTAAAGCTGCTTGAGCTCTGTCTTACTCCCAGCACAGTCCATATTCCTGACGATACCAGTCTTTCTGGGACAGTAAGTATATGCTAAAACACTGCTTTACCTCAAAACTGCTTAAAATATTTTATTAAAGAAGCAATACAATTTAGCCATTAAGTGTTTATTACAATATATAGTATCTTTTTAAGGCACATGAGAAAGTTTTGGCATGAAAAGGCCCCCACCCCCAAAAATACCAATACAAATCATCCCAGTAAATTTCAGAATCCCTTTCATTTGTCCGAAGAGTTGTTAAAAGTGGTCGCATGCTGGGTACGGCACGAGCTTCAGGACGGGTCCGCCCGCCTGAGCAGCTGCTGCCTGGTGTACTCCCAGATGAGCAGGGCTCCGCTCACGTGCACGTTCAGTGAGCGGATGACGCCCTGCTGGGGGATCTCCACGCACACATCCAAATGCTGCATCAGCTTTGCAGGGATTCCTTCGCGCTCATTGCTGAGGAAGAGACGAGGGGGCAGACATTAGTTTTCCTGAAATAAATTTGTTCTTAGATATTCTGAATGTTGCTAACAGAGATTAACCTATGTAGCAAGTATGGTTCCAGGAAATAAGAAAGTGTGTGACAGAGACTCAATGGTCAGTTCTGTGTTCACCTGATGGACCCCAGACAGGTGGAAAAAAGTTTCCACAAATGTGAGCTAAAAGAAAAGTGTGTATGATGTTAGGGGTCTGAGTAAATTACAAAATAGCTAACATTTTCCAGGTGGGGCTCAGAGGACAGACTGTGGGCTGGGGGCTCTTCTCACCCCAGCAGGAGGAGCGATTTCTCAGGAAAGCAGTACTGGGCCAGGTCGGAGCTCCTGGCCGTCTGCTCCACCCCGATGATGGTGTAACCTTCTGTTTTCTTCAGCTGCAGATAATCAATTAGCTGAGCTGGTTTCACCTTAATATTAGTTTACAAAGAGCAGAATATTAAATCATTCAGTTGTCACCCTGCTTGGAGTAAAACGAGAGTTAGCAAAAAAACATTTATTAAGCTAAACCTGTTTAAAAATGCTTTACAAAAAGGGAAACAACATAATCATATGCTATCAAAAAGAATTCCTCAGCTTCATATACATGTACAGGAATTATCCTTAAACAATGGTGAACTGTAAAAGGACATATTTTACTGACATTTCTAAGAATAAAAGAAAAAGAACAAGCAAGGCTGAATTTTAGTTTTAAGTATTAAACCATTAAAGGCCAGACTTTTATAAATTACTGCAAAAGGCCTAATAAATGAAGGCCTAAAGCAAATAAAGGCTTTGATAATAAATTACTTTACACCCACTTCCACCAGAGGAAGCCACTGTTCTGCAGAGACGCTGAGGTGCTGAAACTGCTTGTCACTGACACACTGCAGACTGCCCAGGACGAGCACTGCGGCCCCAAACACCTCGCAGGTCCGGCACAGCCCTGCACAGAGAAGTTACATTTACCAAGACTGTCCCCACTGTGGTGCCAAGCAGTCTCACCCGGTCCCATACATTCCTCAGTGGGAAAGACAGCCAGAAAAGGGCAGTGGACCAATGCGACATACCCAGCATCACCAAGTTTTAAGCTCCCCAGATTTTACCTCCTAAATTGGTCGGCTTATCGATGAGCGAGGCCACCACAATCAGCCTACTGACTGACTTTCCAAGTCTGGCAGCGCGATCCTGAAACTCAAACCCCAGGTCTGCGTCGGGGACGTCGTGTCTCCAAGGGATGATCTTTTTCTGGACGTCAGCCCCTTCTGACTGGCTGGCTGCTTCACCTATGTTAGAACCTTGGGAAAGAAAAAGAAAATAATTCCACATGTAAACAGTATCAGGGCCAACTCTCTCCATATATTTATTTATACATTTGTATGTACTTTTAAGAGTTTCAAATAAGATTTATTTAATTACACATTAATGGAGAATTTTTGATTCAAACACAACTACCATTTTAAACAGTAATTTTTAGTTTT
This sequence comes from Fukomys damarensis, assembly GCF_012274545.1. NCBI lineage: Eukaryota > Metazoa > Chordata > Mammalia > Rodentia > Bathyergidae > Fukomys > Fukomys damarensis. The sequence continues at coordinate 13,241,249 of NW_022900922.1, read as the reverse complement.
CAAATTCAGCACTAACCAATATATGGTGAGATTTCATAAGAATAGAAGATGCACATTTTTTCAAGTATTAACATATCCAAAATTGGAAAGCAACTTAGAACCAAGGGTATCATAGTATGTCTACACTTTTTTCTTGGCAGTAAATAAAGTAATGGTGTATCTTACAAACAACAGTATATCAGATTAGAATTTTAAGGGAAATATATTACTTAAAACAATATAAAAAGAGTCTTTATCTGAAATTATTTTACTAGTACTTGAAATGAAGGACGTGCTGTAAAGGAGTCTCTCTGACCACACCAATGAGCACACAGCCCATCTTAAGCCATCTATCTTCAAGGCCTGGTGTCTGTGATGCAGGACTTAGAGTATTATTTCCAAGTCCTCCAGAAGGTGCAGGGTCCTCCCAACTCCATCCTACTCCAGCCTATCAACGAGTCATCAAGAATCCCTGTTTGCTGGACACAGGACACACAGGTAACTACAACAGCCTGAGAGTGAGGGTGTGTCACAGAGAGCAGAATGACAAACGTCTAAAGGAGGGAGGAGCGAAGATATGACCCACCAGGGAGGGAAGGAGGTCAGAGTTCTCAGAGGGGACAGCAGACACAGCACGGGCTCAAGCATGGGGTGGGAGAAAAATGACTTGGGCAGCAGCAAGTCTCAGGAGTAGCGCTCAGCCTGTGATGGAACAGATGGAACAACCCAGCTCACACCAGGTCTCTGTGCATAAAGATACAGGTTCTACCTACTGAGAGGGGCCACAGAGCCTTCCGAGAAGGGGGATGGCAGCACTGAGGCTGCTTTAGAGAAATCCCTCTTTGACCCAAGGCAGAGGATACACTAGTTTCTGCTCTCGCCCAGGTCAAGAGTCTGAACTATGACTATACAACCAGGGCAGACAGTGGGAGTAGGAGGAGAAGCTGGATCACTAAGGCTAGGTATGGTGTATATATGTCAGGGAAGAATGCCCATTGTGATGACAGGTGACACCAACAACAAAGGAGACAGAGAGGAAGCAGGTTTGGCTGTGTTGACTGCAAATAGCTTATGGAACATCCAGTTGCAGAAGCCCAGTTGGCTTAGGCAAGAGGCTGGGTGAGAGAGAAGGATTTGGAAGCCTACCACAGTTACACAGGTGGGGTCCAAGCAGGGAAATCGGCGACAGTGCTTAGGAGAACTGTGGAAGGGCAGGCAGTGGTAAAGGCGACAGTGTTCTGGGAAACCTGTGTGTGAGCCTCAGGAAACTTCCTGCAGCTCGTCTCTCACTACCAAAACCACTACAACAAAATGAAGACCGGTCAGCCTGTTCACCAGCCAGACAACCCCTGCTTTCCCTGCCCCTGCTGTGTGGGGGACTCAATACTGTCTGTGTCTGTCACCCCTCTTCCCTCTCCTCAGTCTCTCTCTGGCCACACTGAGCAAGGAAGGGCCTCCTGCCACTGTCTTGCACCCTGGGAAAGTTCCTCTGCAGATTTTGCCTGCCTTGCTCTCAATTCATCGAGGTCTCTGCTCGATGTTGGCTCCTAACAAAGATCTTTCTGCTCTACTTACCCTGCTTTATTATTTTTCATAGCACTTTTACTGCTTGACATTGTATTCTATTTCTTTATGGCTGACACTGATGTAAGAACAAAAGGGTGAGGGGTGGGGACTTGGTCTCATGCCCAGCACAAAGGAGGTACCAACCAATCTTTGTTGAATCAATAAATTCAAGGCAATGTCTCAGTGTGCATTAGTGAACCATCCAGAGTGCTGGATAAACTATACATTTCCAGAATTCTCCTTCAGAGATAACTAAATTAAAACTGAGGAGTGCGTGTATGTGTGCGTGCGTGCGTGTGTGTGAAATCTGAATTTTTAACAAGTTTTTCAAGGGATCCCTACAAACATCAGAAGTTTAGAGCCCACCAATACGAGGGACAAAAGGGGGAGAACTCAGGGGAGTGAGAAGAGCCTGAGTCAGGAGGAAGAGCAGGGGGAAGGAACAGCACCCACCTGGAATCTGACAAGGACCCCAGAAGGGCACTGCTGACTTTCTGAAGAAGTCTGAATGATGGTCACGGATTAGGAGAGCTGCAGGAAGACACAGGGGCGAGGGGGGACTGACACGAATGGAGGCTGCAACCACACAGCCACCAAGGTTACCTGAGACCTTGCCAACGGGGGAGCACCTGGGCCTGGGTCTTTAGGACAACTGCTACAAAAGGAGGAGTTGGAGGGAGCAACAGGAGGACAAAGTGGGTCCTGGAGGACACCGAGGGAAGGACTCAGCTCCTTCATTTGTAAGGGAGGAAAACGCAACAGGGCAGGAGGAACAGATGGAGAAATGACAACCAAACAGAACCAGAAAGAGCTCGGCCCCATTCCTGAAAGGGCTGGCAAAAGACATTTCAGAGTTCAGCCCTTTAAACAATTTGTATTTTTAAGTAAGTCACACATGTAAATACCGAATAGTTTCTCTGGTGTGAAAAACTATAATAGTACACAAGATCCTAATGAGATAATGGACAATGTGAAATAGGAAGAAAAGGGCTAAAGGTGTAGGGAAAGTGGGAAGGGTAGGGGAAAGGTAATGAGGGAAAAGAAAAAATATGAGAACATGAAAAAATGGAAATAAAGTGTTTGTAAATGGGGAGGAGAAGAGGGGGTGAAGGGAGGGCAGGGACAAGGGGAAAAATGAGAACCAAGACCTGCCATGTGAAGGTACAGGATCCCAATGATGAATGTAACTGTACTGCATACCTAAAATGTACCAATAAACTCAATGAGGAAAAAAAATTTGTATTTTTATAGGAAATATACAAAAAAGCAAATAATATTAACACAATGTAAAAGAAAAAGAAATCATTAGCTTTGTATAAAACAGATCAAACTGTCTAGCTTTTTATTGAAAAGCTAACTTTCAACTTAAAGTCATGGTCAAAGCTATATCACACCTTTTATGGTCTGTTTTCTAAGTGGAAAGTCACACAGAGCCCACGTAGTGAAAGAGTGACATTACTGACTATCTGTTCTAAGTCATGTTCTATCTGTTTCTAGTTCTGAAATCAGTAAGCATCTTGTCACCAAGTCGACCAGAGAGAAAATAAAGTGGAGCTTCTTTTTACCTACGTCCTGCTGAGACCAGTCCCCTGGACTGAGCTCACTCAGTGGAGTCCGAGAGAAGTACCACTGGGATCCTGTGTTGGAAGGGATGTCTGCGAAGCCAGTGAATTTACCAACAGCGATCCACTCCTCTTCAATGACACCTGAAAGCCGTGGAAGGGTGTAAAATATGGTCTGAAAAGAGAATTGTAAAATTTGTGGTTTTTCCTTGGCGGGGTGGGGGGAGTATATAACATGTCAATTGTGTAATTTATTACTACTGATATATTCCATATCTGATCAATTACATACTCTCACCTATATCCTGTAGCAGTTGTGTATACATGCTTATCTTCTCTAAGAAGTTAGGAATTCAATTAGGGAATCCCTGCAAACAGGCAGATCTACTCTGGCACTTTATATGATAAACCACTGTGGTCTTTTGATATCAATCATTACCAGTAAGGGACAACATTTAGGGAAAGGCAGTTTACTCATAACCAGATTCCTCCAGAAGTGATAAAAGTTCAAGCTCCCTGATGCCACATCTTTTACTCTCACTGCCATTAGACACATGTAGGGTCTGATCCTGGCTGGACTATGAAATTCACTGCATGACACAGGCAAGCCACGCAGTCTTTTGAGGCTTCAAACCCTCCTCTAAAGGGGGGGTGACATCGGATTACAATAGCACGTGACAGTGCTCCATGAATGGCTTCACAGGCAACATACCGTGAGCAATCATGACCTTTGCAAACCTCCTCTTCTGTTCTTACCTGCTACAGCATCGAGAACCAGAGGATGATCAGCCAGAAGATGCGAAAGAGGCAGAAGCCCAAGCAAAAGGGAATTTAAGAATGAAACAATAAATTCACAATATGTCTTTATGCAAGTTTTAGAATAACGTGGTTCCCTCTGGAGTAGCCATTGCTTGTGCAAATTTAAACAAGCATAATGTCCACAACTGACTGCTTATCACATGGGTCCTCAGTATAGCCCCAGACATTAAGTTCTTGGGAACCATTAACTCCCATTCATTACTTTACCCATACAGTTCTGACTTGTATCATTAACAGAAAATACGCAGAAGATGCAGGAGGAAGCAGGGGTGAGGTAAAGAGGAAGGCCAAGGACCTAATGCTGCTGGGAAATGGCACGGGAGAGGCTAATGACCACGACAGATTTACTGGAGGGTCTCACAGGAAAGGTGCACAGACAGCACTCTCTGGGAGCTGAGACCCACGAGCAGGGCATGTGAAAAACACTAATTATTTTATTCTAATAAAAATCATATTGGCAACAAAGCAGCAGAAAAACAGTTAGTATTCCATGATGTTTATTTCATTATATAGAAATATTTTTAATGGCCAGTTTATGAATTAAAAAACACTATACACAGTAGCCAAAGCTACAAATCTTTAAAGAAAATAGTCTTAGGTCAAATGATTTAAATTCAATAGTGGCACATTAAAAGTTGAGAAAGGGACAAAGTTTGGTTTATGGAAATTTTAGTGTTTACATATTGAATTAATTCATATTAACTATAATAAGTGTTTTAATAGTTTTTTAGTTAAAATCCACAAGTGGTATATCACTTTTATTACCCAGAACCTAAAAATGCCATTAACAGAAGAGTAGATGTTTGTGCTCCTTCATTAACAGTTGGCTTCAGTACAGTAAAATCTCACCTGCACAAATGTTCTCCCTCATCTCCTTTTAGAAATCTGTTCTGATTTCTGTTTAGAGTTAAATATTCCCTTCCAGGGTTTACAAGCCAGACACTGCCTGAGAAATAGAAAGTCAAAGTGACAAGCCAATTTCACCACTTAGGAGTGACAAGCAAGTCATCTGCATAAAGTTAACAAAGTTAAACTCAGAACTTTACAGTGTTAAGGTGATGTTTATAAGCAAAGAGAAAGAAGCAATGAGATCCTAACCACTCACTGCTGTGGGGGAAAGGCAGCGCCAGGATTATGGGCACACTAGAGGTTGTAAAGGGGTCAGGCATGCTCACCTCCAGACAGTAATCCTCCAGTGGATGAAATGTTGCAAAAAAGAAATGCTCTTGGATGCGTTGCCAGTTCTTCCTGGCATTCCTAAGGATGAAGAATACGGCAACAGGCATAGATAAGACATTAAATAACTCTGGTAACCGGGAAATCAAAAATCTTAAGGAGGTTTGGCACAATTCAAAGGGAATGCAGATCTGTGTAGATTTAATTCTAGACTTATGTACACATATCTCTAAGATCAACATACTATGAAAGCTCTTTTCTGCAAAAATTTCTCTCTTTTTCTGCAGAACTGAGGCTCAGACCCAGAGCCTTGGGCATATTACGTAAGTGCTCTAATACTGAGCTACGTACCCAGCCCAAAACATTTATATAATTAGGAACTTTTGTAGTTTGAGTTTGAATCATTACATGTTAATGCCAAGGTGATCCTGAAAAATATCAATGTCTAAATCTATGTATGTAAACAAACTCAGCTACACATGTACCAAATATCTGGTAAATACATGTATACCTGGAGGAAATGACACACTGAAGGTCTTTTACAAAGATCAGTAATTCTAGCTGCCAGGTTATTCCTGGGAAGTTATAGAGATCCCAGGCAAGATCCACACACACACACACGCACACGCACACACACACAAGTGCATACATTTGTGCACTTGAGCACATGCACCTTTGCACTCTGCCCATCATCCATCATCTATACTAACCCAACCTCCAGCCCACCTGTCTCCTCTACCCCCTTCCCCTGTGCTGTCTCAAAGAGCAGTTTTCAGTCCTGATGTCTGGTGAATCTACTTTCTCCTGAGCTCTGCCCCACCCCAATCATCCAAATGCCTCCTGTTCACCCACATGTCAAGAGTCAGGGAAGAAAGCTAACGTGCCTGTGATCCCATGCTTAGGAAGGCTGATGCAAGAGGACTGCAAGATCAAGCTCAGCCTGGACAACTTGGCAAGACCTTGTTTCCAAGAAAAGCTGCGAATGCAGCTCAGTGTGAAGGCCTTGGCCTCAATCCCAAGTACCAAAGTGGGTAGAATGGGCAGGGGAAGATAAGAACAAAGGAGCTGAGAGTTGTACCTGACTTTGTGGTAAAGGCAAACTCCTACTCAAAACTTGCTGTACCAAGTACTCACTGGGTAGTCACAGCAAAACCCCAAGTGTTTCACTGGCCTAATATGCCTCTTCTGACCTTTTCTGTTTGTGTGTATAAACTAGTGGTACTTCTCTGAGCACCTCAAGAAAAACCTTTCACATGGATTGATGCTGCCTGGGTCTCAAATTCACAAAAGTCCAGCACTCCAGGATGGTGATAATCAAAAATAATAAAAAGGTGCAAAACAAAGCAATACTTTGGAGACAAGGAAACAAGCTCAGATCCCAAGAGAAGCTTAGGACGCTGTGATCTGCAAGAGACAACATGAGTGGGACCAAGAACAGATTCATGTCCAGTCACCAAGAGACTCTACAGAACCCTGGGCCATGTGCACCAGCTTCAGCAGCACCTTCCTGCTGGGCACTGCATGTCATGGGGAAGGAGTCTGGGGAATGAAGAGTTTGCCTTGCACTGAACAGGACGCCTGGGGCTAGAAGTGGGGCAGCCAAGGAGCAGAGCATTCTGAGGTCGGTTCCTGCTGACTTGTGGGCGTCTAAAAGCAGCAGAGGGAGGAGATGCCTGCTAAGCAGAGTCACACCAACAGTACAGTATGCAAGGGGTCACATAAAATAAAGGATCAAGGATAAAGAGCAATACAAGGTCCGGGTGGGTTCAGCATCTGGAAAGGTCACTAGGGTGTGTACTGAAGAGCAAGCTCCAACCTAACCCAAGCTGTCTGTGCCCAGTGTGGTGTAACAGCTCATCAATGTACAAGGATGGGGTCCGGCCCTCGTTGTCTTTTTTTTTTGGCGAGGGGGTACCGGCGATTGAACTCAGGTCCTTGCGCCTGCAAGGCAGGCCTCCAAACCACTGAGCTAAATCCCCGGCCTGACCCTCCTTGTCTTTCAGGCCTTATGAGCCGCCCTTACCCTGCTCCCTGTATGGTCTCCGCTTGGCTGAGGCTGTGCTCGATGACAGTAGTCCACGCATTATACTCTTCAACACCTAGTGCTCTGCACACGTCCCACACTTTCTTGAGAGCCACAAGAGCGTACAGCCGAACACTGAAGTTGTGGCTGAGACACCACTGCAGCGCGATGAGCAGGGCCTGCTTCAGCAGCGGTGTCTGTGGAGAGAGGACATGAACACTGTATCTCAGCTGCACTGTGTGGTGGGGATGGCTCGCATCACTGGCTGGCTGATTCTCATTCCTTCCCCCGACAGTGAATCATCACCATCCCTGATTTTCTCAAAAACAAAAACAGGTTCCCTGGGCCCCTGTGTTCATCCCTGCTACAATGTACCCCTGGGTCCATCCCAGGCAGACTTGGGCAAGAGTTTTGATGCTGACCTGAGATAGCTCCTGCCCTTGTTCTGGAAATGAATTACCAATCTGGGGTGGAAGTGTTAAAACTGTGCTGCAGGAGCCCCACTTCTGGTCACCCATGAGGTGCCCCTAAGCAAGATACCACAGGATCCTGTCTTCCTGCTTGTCACTGGCTTCCGAGCTATTGTCTTTCTCTGTGGTGATCTTAGGCCACACAACACTGAGCAGTGGCAGCAAAAGTCAGAGGTCAGGAAAATGAAATGCTTAAAACTGAGTGTGTTCTTTTCCTGTGAATCCAGGTCCTCAAAGCCTGAAGATCTGATGCATTAATACCCCCACCTCATTTTGAAAATCCTATGGTTTTAAAACACCAAATGGACATCGGAAGCTATGTGATGCTCCCACCAAATGCCTCCCTCCACAGGTCATCTAGAAATGCTCAATGGGCTGCACCTAGCCCAAAGCCCCATGGTTAGTTTCTCTTGATTAACCACCACCACGTCCAGAGTCATTTACCAGGTAGGTCAGCACGGTTATAACACAATTCAATTATCCTAAGATTCTATGAGAATAAAACACAAATATCAAAAATCCTTTCAATCCTTCACTCAACACATCACTGGCATTTATCTAAGGTCATGGTCTTGCGAGCTCTGCAATGCTGTGGGACACACACACACACACACACACCAGGTCTAATAGAAAAATACTATGCTTAAATTAAAATTTTTATTACGGTAAAAGACCTATTGCCATTAATCCCCTCAAAATACTTTCCCTCCCTTCAAACACATCCCATCTTTCCCGCCACTTTCTGAAGAGTTCCGGAAGTCCTCTGTCATGACTAGATGTGCTGCCATGTCTCTCTGTCATGAACTGATTCAAAGCATTTACCTTTCATGGTCACTCTGACTGTGGGAAGATCCAGAGGCTACAGGGTGCCAGATCCAGTGAATAAGGACACCAGAATGTTTTTTACAAAGCTGCCTTTCCTTGGGATGTCACCCTGCAGCCGCATTCACTGAATTTGTTCCCACCTTGTAAAAACATGACAAAGGACTTCCACAGCTGCTTTAGAAAGTGGCAAGAATGACAGGGTGTGTTCAAAGTGAGGCAGAATATTCTAAGGGGAACTGATGGCAATGCATCTTTTACTTTAATAAAAATTTACATTTTTAATTTAAATATTCACTGTATTCTCAGTCATACCTCATGCAGCCATCTCATGTGACAAACAGCTGTAATCATCATGTATCCCTACAACAGGTACTTCAAAGCCACACGCAGGAAGGGGAGGGACACAGAGCAAGGGCACACTAGGGAAAACTAAAGAAATACGGAGAAAGGAAAACAGATCGCCTTGGCTAGACAGAAGATCCAAGAAAAATTCCAAAGGTAGCAGGGGAGACAAAATTTCCATAGGACACATGCTAAGCGTATAGTTATATCCTAGCAGCCAACAGGTAAGCAGGTCAACCACAATGACAAAGTCTCTTAAGACAAAATGAAAATTAGGAAGAGAGGCAAAAGGCAAGGTAAATAACAAATTACTAACACACCAGAATCTTTCACAATGTCACACAGCACACGTGACATCTGCGCCAGAGTAACTGCGCCCCACACCATACCTCATGCACCACAAATGTCACACACACCAATCTCACGTGCACTGCTCTGTGGGTGCACAGCTTTGCAGGGCGGTGTCATCGCCTTGGTTTCCGTATTAGGTGAGGACTGTCAAGAGAAGGAACCTGAGCACTGTTGGTGACAGGACTGCTGTCCCCAGGGCCATGACAGAAGGCCTTCTGGCTGTTGGACAACCTGCCTGGGGCCTTTCCCTTCCTTTATGCTGTGCCATGGATCCCACCTTGCTCCAGTAAGACCACTTACATCTGGGGGACCCCCTCAGCTGACCCAGTCTGGCAGGCCTCCTTGCTCACCTCTCCTGGGTCTTGTTTACAAACCTCTCCTCAAAGGGGTTCCCATGAGAGTCTCTCCATGAGAAAATAACCCCCATTATTGTAAATCACCCTCATTCGGTCAAGGAAGGGAGGAAGGAAGGAAAGAAGGCAAATCCCATGTAAAGAATCTTAATACTTGCATAAAATCAAAAATCATTTACATCAACAGCAGTCACCTATTAATGTGCCTATTAAGTCAGCAACAGTGTACAGGTGAGGACCGAGTGATAAAGATGATGCTCGCTGTGGTGGCGCACACCTCTAATCCCAGCACCAGGGAGGATGAGGCAGAGGATCGCCAAAGCCAGCCTGGCCCACACAGCAACACCCAAAAGTGGTACAAACATGTACAATTCAACTTTGAAACTCAAGTTTAAACTCTTCAAATAATTCAAACTTACTTTATCTGGAATATTTTGAATGATGATGCCCAAATGGGACAAAACTGATAAAAATGCACAAACGCTTGTCTTAAGTTTTTCATCACTCTGAAAGAGAATTAGATAGGCAGATGTTAATTCCAGGGTTGCAGTGAGCTATGCACTGCACAACACCACACCAGACCCTGGAAGGGCAGAGGAGGGAGGCAGCTTCTTCCCTGTTGGGGTCACAGGAGCAGAAGCAAGAAAGCAGGGCCCCCTGGAACCCAATGCCAAGGGACACAGCACTCAGCTACAGATACACACAGCAAGTGGCAGAGCCCAGGGCATGCCTCCTTTGGAGGAGGCAAGGCCTGCAGGACAGGCAGGATGGCCTTGGAGAAGCAGCAGGCACAGGGGAGCAGAAGGAGGGGACGGGTGAAAAGGGTGGGACAACAGATGCACAGGCCAGTGTGAGGCAGAGGCAGAAGAGGTAATGCGGCAGCTTTGCAGGACAGCGACAGGACCGAGGCTCCAAAGTGAAGTGGAACCGTACCATGGAAGACTTGCAAAGCTACACAAGAGTGATAAACTGGACCCTGGAAACCTCCTCAGTGACACTGATTTGGAGTCATCTACTACTTTAGTGATAAGAAACTGAGCGATGCCAGACAGGAAAGAGACCTCAGGCAGGAAGATGTGGGAGATGAGTTCCTTTATCTAACAACGGGATGGGTACTTAGGTAATGGGAGAAGCAGAACAAGACCATTCCCTACTCTCACAGAACCAAGGACCTCGTGGGGAGGAAAAGCATACACCAAAGATTAAAGCTCTACTCATGGGAAGTATGATTTATGTGCTATAGGAAACCTCAAATGAGGGGATCCAAATACTCAGGGAGGCTATCTATCAGCACCTGATATGAACAAGAGGAGGGCCATCCAGATGAGGAGAAAGTCTTGGCTTCCAGCAGAGGACACAGCATGCAGTGGCCTGGGTGCAAAAGGACTGGCAAAAGATCAGAAAGATTAAAAGGGCTGGAATCAGATCACTGTGGGAGATTAAGGAGGAGGATCAGAATTGCAGCCTCAGCCGAGGCAATTTAGCAAGACCCCGTCTCAAGATCAAAAATAATAATTTTTAAAAGAGCTGGAGATAGAGCTCAGGGTGAAGGCTGTAAGTTCCAGCCCTAATACAGCAAAAAAACAAAACAAAACAAAAAGTAGAAAAAAAGAGTCCAAATCCAAATAATCAGGCCCCATTCACCTTGGGAGCATTGCTTATAGGACTTTCGCTGGCCAATGAGACCCTCAAGCAGGCCAAACCAAAAGCAGGGTGACTGCACATGGGGACATGTCCTCCTGAGTGCTCTGTCCTGGAACCACTAACCACCAGGTAGAGAGGGCCAGCCACTCGACAGGGGACAAGTTCTGGCCAACAGAATGCAGAATGAAAATGCTACCAAAGTCCCAGCCCTGCAGGACACACAGAGCAGCAGCACCTGCCAGACCAGGCAACACTGTGAATCACACACACTGCTGTGCACACCACTGAGCTGGGGAAGTCTAGCAGCAGAAAAGGGGACCAGATGGTGTGGTGGTGCACACTTGTAATCCCAGCACCCCGGGAACCTAAAGTGGTTGGAGCCCAGCCTCAGAAATTCAGTGAGATTCCCTCTCAAAATACAGTGACAGGGGAATGAAGGCCCCTGGTTTGATTCTCCATCTGCCACCCCCACACAGACACAAAGAAAGAGGTTTTAAAAAAAAAACAAACAAGAAAAAAAAGCAAAACCCAAGATGACCAGTGTGACTCAGTACAGAAGGTAAATGGAACACAGAAGGCAAGCAGCCTGCATTGTGGCCTCCACCACCAATCCTGGCGTCAGTTCCTCGAGTTATTTTCAAGGCATCAGAAGAAACAGTGGGCAGGCGCACAAGTTATACCAGGATGGAAATGGGGACAGGATTCCCTACTGTTCTGCTTCAGTCTTACTTGAAACTTCCCTACTCATGAGTTTTTTTAAAGTAAGGAATGCGTCATTCTTTTTATTCCCCTTAGAGGGAGGAGAAAAGTAGATGTTTCATTTTTTTAAATAAATTTTGTTTTATCCCATTCCCCTTCTTATTCTAAGATCAAATAAAGACTTGCTTGATTACTGCTCAATAACAAAAAGCCTTTCTACTTTTGTTTTGTTGGAATTAGAACAGCCCTCAAAAAAAAAAAATTATGATACACTCAAGCCAGAGATTTGTTTCCCAAATTAATTCGGAACATGAAAGCACAATTTAGAATGTCAATACATCAGAGCAACTGACAATCAAAAACAACTACAGTCAAAATGAGAGCTTAGAAAAGCATTAAAAGTCTCTTTTACTTACATAAGAAAAGCAATCCCAGAACTTTGGAAGAAATTGAGGGAATTTATGAAGAATTAATATAATAATCCATTCGATAAAATATTTGATGGAAGCTTGATTGTTGGTGAAACCAGCATGAAAAATTTTGTCAATAATTCCATTCAAGAAATTCTGAGAAAAATAAAGTTCACAACACTGATGTTATTGATTTTAGTTTTCTAAAAGTCCCCATTATTAAAAGGTTTCTTATAAGTTAGTTCCACACTTTCCACACAAACACCTAAAATGTGTGAACTGAAACTGAGTTCTCTATGATTTACTTGGACATTAATCCTAAGAGGGACATCAGCATCTTCTGTGCTTTTCCTGGGGGAGGAGAAGATTCAGAGAAGCTGAATAACTTTCTGGGAGCCACATACTTATGAAGTGCAGGACTCAGAAACAAACCTCAACCTCTGAGACCACGGTACTCAAGGCCACATCAGAGGGGAGACAAAGTCACAGTCTTCAGGCTGTGCACCCTCCCACACTGGGATCTCTCCAGCCCCTCACACTGCTGACCTCAGGCCAAGACTTGGTGCTCCAAAATCATCTGTGTGCTTCTCTACCCTTCTGTTCAAAAGTGTACTTCTCTCCAACTAATGGATCATATCTAACTAGCAGGTGAACGACAATCTGTTTAAGCATATTAAAAATAATACATTTTTTTTAAAGAAAAAAAATCTACCTTAACAGAACTTGTACTGAGTAGGAAAAGAGCAGAAAAGCTCATTTTAAATCTTAAAACAAGGAGCATGAACTCTGGCATTAGGCTTGTCTTTGAGGGCCATCTCCACCATCCCCTAGCCATGTCCCTCACTGGAGGGTCACCTCGCTTCTCTGCAGTGTCCTTGTGGGAATATTTATGCCTGTCTCTGAAAGACTACTCAGAAGACTAAGTGATATGGTAAGATATAGCAACTGGAGACACTCAGCTGTGCTCTCCACAACAGACACACTAGTCTTGGTTTTCCTTTTAGGCCCTGTGTAGATGGCTGCCCTCAGATATTATGGGAGTCAAGAAAGTATGCTTTCAGTAACCTTGTAAAACACTTCCAGAATGTTTTTTTAAAGAATTTTTATATGGAATGAAGTGCATTACATATAGCATTTTAAAAATTCACATATTAAGAGGCACCCTGCCCCTCCAGCTGTCCTCAGACATTTACACAAATATATGGACACACACTGTCCCTCAAGTGTCCTCTCTCACAGAACCCAAGGAGTCATAAAACTACAGTAAAAAATCCCCGGTACCCCCCCCCAAAAAAAAACCTACAGTAAAAAGAGGCTGTTGTATTTTTTAAATTTCCTCATATTGAAAAGAGGGTGGGGAGGATGTAGGAAACTTTAAAGTCTGAGAAAATCTTTTGCTTTCAAAAATCATCTTTAAAATTGTATGAGTCACAGTTACTTCCTCATCATGAGGAACATTTTTTCTACAGGATCAAGAATGGATGGAAAACCAGACAGAGTCCACTTGAATTTTCTCTGCCTCCCAGGGCAAAAAAAAAGGGAACTGGGACACAGGGACTCTGCAGCAGAGGAAGAGCCAGGCCTTTGCTGAGCTGGTGTGTGTGGCCTTAACACACGAGGGCAAGAAAATCCACCATGGAAACAATCCTACCCAAATACTGCAATTCTCCTGGGTTCTGGAAAATAGACAATCCAAAACATAATAATCCAAAATAGCTGTGCTATGGGAAATGAAGAGTTCAGCATTTATGTTTCCTAGTCAAATGGCATTTAAGCCTTTAAACATTTACAGTGTTACATTAAAACACTGAAGGAAAAATATAAAGTGAGGCCATGTAAATCAACTTCCAATTTATTTCTACAACGCCTCACTTCCTTAGTATCCTATTAAAATATTTCTCAATAGTTTCCTTTTTATATACTGAGGCATAAATTTTAAACATTACCTTCTCAATTTTAAAAAAGCACATGACAGTTTCTACAAAATAGTTTATGCAGGTGGAACATTAAGGCTTATAAGGTAGAATTGTAATAAATGTTATACCTGATCAAAACTGGGAAAAAGTACAAGCAGAGTCTGCCATATCCGGTTCTTCACGCGATGCTGGAGAGAATTCTCATAGTAGCGAGTTCTACTCTTGGACACCAACTCATCCTGGTGGGGCAGAAACAAAACCAGCAACAATTTCACAGTTAAAAGACTTAAAATGGGTACAGTAACCTTTTGTTTCTCCAAAAGCAGGTAGTACATAAGCAGTGATACTTTAAAAAATCTTCTTTCACAGGGCTGGGGATTTAGCTCAGCGGTTCGGTGGCCTGCCTTGCAAATGCAAGAACCCAAGTTCAATCCCCAGTACCGAAAAAAAAAAAATCTTCGTTCATATCAATACATTTAGTTGCTTTTGTTTAAATTTCGTGTTAAATTAAGAAACCATAAAACTGGGAGAAATGGATCACAGGGAGAGGAGACAGAGACTGAGAGCTACAAGATATTATAATGCACCAACATAGTGGTACCCATATAGCTCATTTTAGGACCTTTTGTCCTGTTCCCATTGGATTATCTTTGCTACAAAAACCACTAAATTACCACAGGAAATGTCAGTGCAATGCCATTTTTAGACACACGATGGCAGCACGAAGCCTTTCAACATCAGCACAGTGCTCTGAGAGATTTCAATGGTCTGTGCCACCTAAACTCAGGCAGCCATGAGGTTTTTGTTTTGTAGTGCTGGAGATGGAACCTAGGACCTTACCACTGAGCCACAACCTACGCCCTCAAAGTTAACTTCTGTCATAAGTCTTGGTACTTTAGCTGCTGATTCAAACTGCACTGAAGAGTGTTTACACTTTCAAATGCTTTCAGGGTGGAAAAGTCATCCATCACCTCCAAAGCCATTTCTGTCAGTGGGGATCATCCTCCTCTAGTAACCACAACTTACACATCTGTGAGTGTATTAAACACCACAAGATCAGTCAAATGAATACAAACTTAAGACATTAAAAAATGACCAGAATCTCACAACCTCTTCTATCACTGTTATTTCTTTGGGGAAGTTGTCTTCTAACAGGCATTTTTAGATTTCAAGTGTTGCTCAGGCTCAGTGCAACTGAACACTGAACATTACACCATGAGGGTGGATCCTCCTGCATTTAAAAGAAGCACCTGTTCCTCAACAAACCTCTCAGAAGCCTGCCCATGGGCTTCAAGAGTTACAGTGCCAGTCCTCACAATGAAGTGCTAAGATTCCCTGTCAACTCAAAGTCTTCCCTCCTGTCCCTGATCTATTCACTGGACTCAATATCCAGAAAGACATTTACTTTCTCCGTTAGTCTGTCAACCATGTCCCAGTTTCCTGAGCCTCCAGATCCAAGCTGCCCCAGTAGAATAATCCCCACCCTTTCCTCAGGAGCACAATCCAGTCTTTTCACTCCTCTCTCAAAGCCATTTAAAAACTCCCTGCTTCTGAGTCACCCAGGGGTCTGAGACTCACTGATCCTTTGGGCTTTAGTCATAGTATGGGCTTGTAAAAGCCAACTGCACTCCCCAGGTTCAGATCCCTCAGGCGGGGGCCAGCCTAGAGATCTGCAATCCTAACAGGCTTCTGCTGGCACTGTTGTCCACAGAAGACTCTGAAAGTTGCTGCCCTAGACAGTCATTTGCTTTTTCCTACAACTGTTTTCTAAAGTGACAGCACCATTTTATAATCTACCAGGCACAAAGGAGAGGCCCAAGATATCTCTCTCCTCCCCAACACTCACTGTCCTCAGCTGTTCTCTGTAGCCACCCCTGTGGGTGTGAGGTGGCTGCTAGGGGCCACTGCCTGTGTGATGTTGGTCTCCCCTTAAGTATGATTCTCCCTGCCTACTGGGTGGGTTCCTTCAGCACACTAACATGCACTAATTACTGTGCATCTTCCTTACCGGGTCCCCCTTCGGGAGCCGCCCCACCACCTACTTCCTTTTCACTGCCAACTCCTAAGAGTGCTGTATGCACTGTCTCCACTTGCTCAAGCTCAATCGTTTCTGCTTTAGTTCCGATTCTTCAAAATCTCCTTTGTCAGTAACCAACGGTAGGAGACACTGGCGACTCCTTTTCCTACATACAGCACTTTCCTCACTTGGCTCTGCACACCATACTGCCTGGTATCCTTCTACCTTCTGACAATTCATCAGCCAAACACTAACTTGTAGAGAGGCCCTCCCTGATCCTTATTGCAACAGCCAACTGAACACCATCACATGAATTTTCCATTCCAATAGAATATCCACTCCCCTACTTTTAATTTCCTCTTATCCTGGAGGCACCAATAAACAGCTTCGTGCCAGGCATGGTGGCACATACCTATAATCCTAGCACTCTGGGAGACTGAGGCGAGAGAGGTGCAAGTTCAGGCCAGCCTGGCCAACTTAGTAAGACCCTGTCCTACTTCAATATAAAAAAAGGGCTGGGTGTAACTCACTGTGAAGGCACTGAATTCATTTCTTTTTTTTTTTTTTTTGTTTTTGGGGATCAAACTCGGGACCTTGCACTTGATGGGCAGGCACAGCGCCAGAGCTACATCCCCAGCCCTCTGAATTCAATTCTTAATGTCATAAGCGCTCAAAGGTGCGTGCATGTGTGTGTGTGCATGTGTGTGCGCATGTGTACTTTCCTCTGGGTCATGGCCCCAAATCCCACCAAGGAAAGACAAAGGAGCGAAAAGTACTTTGTGGGTTTCATGTAACAAAGCTGATCTGCTACTTTCAGAAAACAATAGTATGGTAACCATTCCTATTTTAATGCAGGTCCCTGAAGTGTCTCAGAGGTCAGAGCAGAGAAAGGACTCTTCCATCTGTGCTTCAAATTCTATGTGCCACTTGAAGAGTGAAAACAGAACAGGGCTTTGCATGTGGCGTCACAAACCTCCCAGATTTATTAAACCCATTTTTCAGAAACTCTGTTCATTTATAAATGATTTATCAGCCTTCAAAAATGACTGTTTTCTTTTAAGTAAGAAATTTTCATCTATCTCAGATAATCATTCTAAACCAGATTTAAGATATGATATGGACCCTGAAGTCATAGCAGTAAAATCTTCACATTCTGATGCTCCCCAAATGTTGATCTGCTTGTTCTGTTCCTATGCATGCAGCACGTAAGCACAGCAGGTTTGGGCTGGTGCTGGGAAATACACAGGCTGAGGCTCAGAGGGCACCAGGAACCAAGCCAGACAGTTACTAATCAATACTTACTAAACATACAGAACCCAGGGCCAAAGATTTAGCTTTGGTACTGACTTCAATCCTCGTACCAAAAAAAAAAAACCCAAAACACAGACTTCATGTTTTCTCTTCCTAAAAAATATTTAGAAATACATGTTCTAGCACCATGAAAAACAAATGATTGGTTTTGATCTATTAAAAATAAAGATAATTAAAGTAAAATAAAACATATTTACTTTATCCAGTAGCTTCATTGCAATATCTTCTATAAACAACTTGTGGGATGTGTTTGAGCCATCTAATAAACACAAGAATTTGACAGCACAGATTCTCACATAATAGTCTTCTCTTTTAGTACTAAAAAACATAAAATGAACTTGTTTTATACATTCATATATTTTGAAAATTGAAAAATACATTAAATATTAATTTTAAAAATACTGTTAACAAATACCAATCTGCCCACCACCCAGTTATTTAAGATTAAGTAGGTCCACACTTAATGACTGATGGTCAAGCCTGATCATGTAGCCTCAGTTGGGTTGGGATCCACCCAGGGGACTGCAGAGCACACTCCCAGGTTGTAAGTGTAGATCATGGAGGAGCAACCCTGGTCTATGTCTGGTTCTTGCACTGTTCCCTTCCTCTATCATGTTTTTGCTTTGGAGCCAGCTGACTGTGGACTGGACTCCCTTAAAATATGAGCCAAATTAGGGCTGGGGATTTAGCTCAGTGGTGTCACCGCCTGCCTCACAAGCACAAAGTCCCAAGTTCGATCCCTGATATCAAAACAAAAAAGAAAAAAGATGAGCTAAATTAAACCTCTCCCCTCCTTTAAGCTGTGGGTGTCTTGTATGGTGTCTCAGTGATAGGAAAGCTGACTAGTATGTCAATACTTTTTAATTCAGAATAACAGAAGGAAACAAATGAATACATTAAAAGGAGAGTGAGTTCAGAGTTCAGAAAGTATGAGTGAGCACAAATTCACACAGATTTCTAGAAAAACAACACATACACTACTGGTCCTGGTCATTGATATCTGTGTAGAGAAAACAGACCCTTGCTTATGACACTAACTAGCCAACAGCTTGTCTTTACTGCATCTACAAATGCACTTCCTCTAAGTGGGGGTGAACTCTGAAAGCACTGTGTGCTCTGAACAGCCCAGCATTTCCAGCAGTCAAATGTAGAAGATAAATTAAGTAAAATTATCAATTATTTCCACATTTCATCTTAACTGCTGTAATGTGAATAAATGTCACTTTAACAACAAAGTGTTTGTGTAGTAGAAATCAAAGTATTTCACAATCGTTCACTAGAAAATTTCTTTTATTGCTACACTAAACCAGATAGAAAAACAAAAAATTAACACCAATAATAAAAAAAATACATGTACTTAATAAAGACTGGCAGATGATTTAAAATATATTTAGCACTCTCAGAATAATAAAACTTTTGTGATCACTGTATAAAATAATTATTTGTTCTAAACTTGAATCACAGAGAATACAACACTTTCAATCATGTTTATAAATACAGTTTTGAAGCTATGGGTGAAAAAGTAAAACTTGAAAAAAAAAAAAAGGTATCTCACAAACTCCAAAAAATCCTAGAAATCAAACCCTTCAGTCTATCCCCAGACTCACCAAGTGGTTCATATACAACCTGACATGTCAATCATACTTCAGTAAGAGGTTTAAATTTTTTTAAAAAGGACCCATTTCCACAGTGATTCTATTTTTGTGCATAACCTACTGACTCATTTGGTTATGAATTGTATGACTGATTTTATAAAACTGAAGAATAAAGCATGTGTACTGATGAACAGCTCCCGAGAGGAGGATGTGAGTTTTATGCCCTCCAAAGGAATTTCCTTATTTATACAAGACTTTGCTTATTTACACAAGACCATGTTTACTGATACTCACTAAATTTTAGTAAATACTGAAAGATGTGAACAAAATATATCAGCAATTATATGATTTTGGGGGGAAAAGTAAGGTGCATGGGATGGAACCTAGGGCCTTGCACGTGCTAGGCAAGTGCTCAACCACTGAGCTACAGTCCAGCTCAAGGAAAATGATTTCTAATGTACTTCTGAGGGACTGGTCAATATCTTAAAATAGTTTACAGTGTCACTAGTATTTATTAAATTTGACAAAAACAGAATATTTGCTGTATAATATTAAATGTGAAATATCTCATTTGTCAAGATATAATAAACCTACCACACTTACTTTTCCATAACAACATTTGCAGCACAGTCCTGTCCAAGATTTTCTACGAAGGTTTGTACATCCTGAATAAGTCTTTCCATAAAAAATTTGAAAAAGAACAGGATTAGATGAAGAAGAAAAATGAAAGTCCTCAACTAACTCATACTTTACAGTCTTCTGTTTAAAGCCTCAAAGCAAAGACATAATTCCATGTGTATTTACTCTAATGTCTATTTAATCTAAGTTATGACAACTTGAAAAAAATGGCATTTTACCTCTGATCACGTCTAAACACAGTTCCAAATATACAAGCTTCCAGGACGAGTTCGCTATAATTTTTGGCAGTGGATAAAGATCCCTTGGAGTCAGATACTACCCAAGATTGGCAGCAGTAATTGATCAGTGTATTGAAGACTCCAGTTTTTATGGCAGACATTTCAATCATCTTGTACATAATCTGGAATGAAATGCAATGGTCAGTTTATCCTTTGAACAATTTAGTTTTTTGTTTTTGTTTTTTTCCCCATTAAGTTTACTGATACATTTAAAACAAACAATACAGTTACATTTACCATTGGGATCTTGTACCTTTGCATGATACATCTTGGTTCTTACTTTTTCCTCATATCCCTGCCCTCCCTTCACCCACTTCACCCTTCCCTAGTTACAAAGACTTTGTTTCCATTTTTCCTTTTCACGTTTTTTCTTTTCCCTTATTTCCTTTCCTCTTCCCTTCCCATTTCCCCTTTAGCCATTTTCTTCCTATTTTACACTATCAATTATACCATTTGAACCTTATTTACACTTTTAGTTTTTCACACCAGAGAAACTACTAGGCATTTACTCAAGTGTGTCCTATTTATTTCACTTAAGAGTATGGCCTCAATATGCATCCATTTAGCTATAAATGCCTCTAGTTTCTCATTCTTTTTTTTTTTCTTTTTATTGAGGTTATTGGTACTATCTAGGTATACAATACAATTACATTCATCATTGGGATTCTGTACCTTTACATAATAGGTCTTGATTCTCATTTTTCCCCTTGTCCCTGCCCTCCCTTCACCCCCTTCTCCCCTCCCCATTTACAAACACTTTATTTCCATTTTTTCAGTTTCTCCTATTTTTTTCCTCTCCCTTATTACCTTTCCCCCACCCTTCCCACTTTCCCTACACCTTTAGCCCTTTACTTCCTATTTCACATTATTAATTATCTCATTAGGATCCTGTGTACTATTATAGTTTTTCACACCAGAGAAACTATTCGGTATTTCAGTTAAAGAAATCTCTGCATAAATATTAAAAATAGGGAATCCTAAAATAAAACTAAAAAGGAAAGTAAAAGAGAAAAGGCAATGATGTAACATACAAATAATCCTTAATTCTGGAGATGAAAATGGCCCCTGAACATATTTAAATTGCTTCTCGCTCTTATAGTCTTATCTTATTCTTTTTTTCATTATTTAGAGAATACTTTATTAGTTTCTGTAATCAAACCCACGTAGATATGACCTTACATATTTAGTACGATGTGTTACCCCTGTACACATGGAAAAAAAAATAAAAATAAATTAACATTTCTAGACCAATATGGTTATCCATTTCTGTACAATGCCAACTCAACACAGTAAATTGGGATGACTTTTTCCAAAGTTGGCAGCACCGTTAAAGTTTCCCAAAATTCAATTTATAT
>NW_022900922.1:13207533-13219860 GCF_012274545.1 Fukomys damarensis | reverse complement strand
AAAGAAAAGAATAATATCCAGACAACAGCAAAGTTCTGTTGCTGTTGTGGTACCTGGCACCATTTTTTCTATTAGCCTCTTAATCATCATCTGGAAAGAGAACATTCTAGAGTAATATCATTAAATGTAGCTCTGATAAAGCACGGTCCCTACTATGTATCATAAAGCAGGTACTAGATATTTTACATTCATAGAGGTATGATACAGTACTGTACTACATCAATAATACTAGATTCAGTCAAGATCCTAGAAAAAGACAATGAAGGCAACAACACCATGAGGCCCAACAGAGCAAATCAAATAGGCAAGGCAAGAAATTAAAAGGAGAAGGTGAAAAAGTAAAAAGAGTCAAAAAAAGGCCAATAATATGTCAATAATAAGTCAGTATATATCAGTTATAACCAGCAATATCAATGGCCTCAACTCACCAATCAAGAGAAACAGACTGGCAAAATGGAATAAGAAGCAAAATCCAATAATACGTTGTATACAAGAAACACACCTAAGGCAAAAAGAAGCCCATAGACTGAAAGTGAAAAGATAGAAAACAATTCTCCATGTGACAGGAGCCCAGAAAAAAACAGGGGTAGCAATCTTATTTGCAGACAAAGTAAATTTCAAACCAAAACTGAATCTAGTTTCTCATTCTTTATGGCTGAGTAGTACCCCATCTTATAGAAAAACCACATCTTCTTTATCCAGACTCCAGTTGATGGGCATTTGGGTTGAACAATTTAGTTTTAAAAAAATTAATGTTGCTAAAAATGTACTTCAATGGCTGTTTCACCATAATCATGAATAGTCTTTAAAAAATTAAAGTTCATTATTGGAACAATTTTGCAAGATGATCAATAATCACAGAGTGGTACTTCTTCATCTCAATAATAAAATGTTATTAGGCCAGAGATTTAGCTTAGTGGTTCCACTGCCTGCCTTGTTGCCTTTCAAATGCAAGGACCCGAGTTCAAACCCCATACCAAACAAACAAAATGTTATCAATAGTGACATTCACCCAGAACTTTTCTAGAGAAGTACCTGCCCAAGGTAGAAAAAAAGGGTAAAAACACTTCACATGAATCTTTCAATTTCTCTGTATTCCACAGAGCCCCCTTTGGCTGAGGCCACACAGACCCACGTCTCCAAATGTGTACTGTGGGGTGGAAGAGGACCAGAGAGCCACAGACCATGGAATAATCAAAGGATCTGACCTTCAACTTTCCCAAGGACAGGAGGCATGACTGGATTCCCAGGCCAGGTGGAATTCCCTCAGCTTACTTTTCCTACTGTATGTGTGGCTGCAAATCCAAAAACAGCTGTTCCTTAGCATCTACAGGGGTTTGGGGTGTGTGTGGGGGGTGCTTCCAGGGTGCCCTTTCAATGTGGAAATCTGCAGAAGCTCAAGCCCCTCACGTGGAGCAGCACAGTGTTTGCATATTACCTATGTACATGTGTACATGCTAAGTCACCTCTAGATGACTTATAATGCCTAATACAATGTCAATTCTATGTAGTCATTATACTGTATCATTGTACTGTGCTGTTCAAAGAATAATGACAAGAAAAAAGTCTGTACATGTTCAGCACATGTGGAATGCCTTGTTGATCTACAGTTGGTTCAATTTACAAATTCAAAATCTACAGACATGGAGGGCTGACTATACCACAATAGCCTGAAAGATTTTTGAGGGGCTAGGAGGCATGCTAGGTATGGAACCCAAGGCCTTGTGCGTGCTAGGTCAGCGCTCTGGTGCTGAGCCTTTCAGTCCCAGAAAGATCTCCAGATAAGGGTTACATTCAGAGGACTGTTTCTCTACATAAGAAACTCCAGCACAGGCGCAAAGACAAAAGGTACTGGAATCTGCTTTCAGTTTCTGGGAGGAACCAGACCAATTACAGAGGAAATGAAGGGGAGAGTGTGCCACTCTATTTGCTGTCATGGCCCAAGGTCCTGCAGGAAGGACAGTGCTGCCCTATTACAGTTACCAATCTACCTAGGGTCAGAAAATACTGCTTGATTTTAGATCTCCAATTTGATTTTAAGTGCTGGAGATTGAACATGGGGCCTCACATGTGTTAGGCAAGCACTCTACAACTGAGCTGCACTCTCAGCCCTTTTTATTTTGAGACAGGGTCTCACTACACTGCCCAGACTGGCTTCAAATTTGCAATCCTCCTACCTCAGCCTCCCAAGTAGCTGGGATTACAAGCATATAGGGTTACTACCACACCCAGTCAAGTTTCCCAATTCTCAAGTTGCCAATTTATATTCACAATTTTAAATACTTCATGAACCAAATAAAACATGGTGAGACAGATGTGAGTCACTGGCGCCTAATCTGTGCCTTCTCTTCTTATTCTTATTGATTTCTAAAGTTCAAGAATGTGTTGACTGAGTGGCCGAGTTGACTAACTGCAAATCTAATAATACCTGCTTACAAACATAACTCTCTCCTTCCCTCATGCCACAGGTGACACAAACAGAAAAGGAAAATGAGTTACCTCTTTTATTTTGAAATATGCCTGGCTCTTGATTTTAGCAGCAATGGTGAGAACTTTGTTATCAAAAACAAACTGAACAAAAGCCTTTAAATTAGGCCAGAATGTCAGCTGAGTGTTGCTTAAAGAAGATATAATTTTCCAGGCCATGTCAAAAGACTCTATGCAGAGTGATTCAGCAGATGTCAGGAGCTGGTAGGAGAAAAGGAAAAAATATACTTTATCACTTAATTCCAGAAGCTATGTCTGCTGTTTGTGTCTTGGTCTTCAATTCATGGTACACAGTGTCTCACCTTGGGAACCAGCACCTTCATGCAACGGAACACAGGCAGGACCTGCTCAGAAGGGAGGATGGAGAGGGTGTCCAGTGCAGACCGCAGAGTCTGAGCAGGCATCTGGATGGCAGGCAGCAAGGGCTCTGGAATGTTGCCATCTGTGGCTGGAACCAGGGTGTGGTATTTTTCCAACAGGAAGGAGAGGCAGACCCACTGATCATGGATGTACTGTGCAACCACTCTCCCCCATCCTTGTGAGGATGGCTCTTCAAAGAAACTGAGGTAAGACATAAAGTTACTGTGCCACGCTCCCTCCAACTTGTCTCTATTCTTATAACAGAGAACCTGAGGCTGTGGTCTGAATGTGGTTTTCCCCGAAAATCTCCTTTGCTCCTTAGGGGCAGCGCTGAAGGGGGGCAGCAAAGTGGGGTGTCTGGTCTGGACACAATCCTCAGGAACCAATTCATGCTTTTCTTGTGACAGAGTTTTCACTCCCAGTCTTAAATGAGTCTTAATAACTAATGCAGCAAAGTCAGATGTCAACAGAAGAGATGAATAATATGATCATGTACTGCGATCCTAAACGGAGCCTCATCTCCCAAACTTTACAGCACCATCAGCACTGCTGGGCAATTCCCAGTTATCCCAATGATAAGACTGGATTTCCAGCCCTTAGCAACAAAAATACTCCCACCTACCTGCTGCTCTCCATGGGGTGAGCACACTGGCCCGGTTCCTCTGCGTGGGGCTTCTGCAGCGTCTGATTTAATGGAAAAGCAGACAGGAACCTATCCATGGGCTCAGCATCGAGGGAATCCAACTCTGGCACAGGCTGCAGGGCACTGACCTCACACACTGTGGCCAAAGTGGCCATACTGACCACCTTCTGGATCTGATCACCAAGGCTCCGCTCCTAAGAGGACACAGAATGACCTTTTATTTCACATACGAAGTTCCAGTCAGCAGGGACACCTCAGTGCTGGGCTATAAAATCTCATACCTCCCTCCACTCTTGGGCCTGCCATTTGGACATCAGGGGACAGAAAAGGAAATCCAACACATGTCATTCAGTTTTGTCATGTCTCTACAGATTGGCAATGAGTGGATTTAAGATGGCAATGAGAATTTGGCATTTCACATTAAAAAGAAAATCTGCCCTCCTCTTCTGGCAGAGGAGGACCTAAAACTTAAAAACTCATAGATGAA
Source organism: Fukomys damarensis (assembly GCF_012274545.1). Taxonomy (NCBI): domain Eukaryota; kingdom Metazoa; phylum Chordata; class Mammalia; order Rodentia; family Bathyergidae; genus Fukomys; species Fukomys damarensis. The sequence continues at coordinate 13,215,883 of NW_022900922.1, read as the reverse complement.
TGACCAACTATGTATGAGTGAGCATATCCCAACCCTTTTCCTGCTCAGACACAACATTCCCAGAGTGGAGTCTTATTTTACTGGATACTGAAATATGTTACAAAAGAAAAAGGCTTCAGGTGAGACACAGTTCCTTCTATGAGCCAGGCAGAGCAGGGTTGAGCTGCAGCTGGGACCCTCCGAGCTCGTCTGAACCCTGATCCACACCAGCACCAGCAGGAGTGTGGCCATGCTGCAGCTTTGTTTTCTTCTCATCTGCAAAGTGGGGCCAGTCTCAGAATCTACTCCCCAGGTTTACAGAGGGCTGCTTCATGTGAGGCACCTGGAATTCCTCCTGTGGAACGCTGCATGGCTAACCTTAACAGCCAGGGTTAACACATACAGAAGATCAGAGATCATTAAGCAAGAAGATAGGAGCATGGCAGGCACTACAGTGGTTTCTGTGGGTGCTGCCAGCAGCCACAGTTCTACTGGGAGGACCTTCTACCTCCTACTGCAGGTCCCTCCCACCCCCAAAGCTATTAATCTCTACAGAACAACTTTCAAACCAACTCTGAACTAAGGATGGCTCGGTGAAGTATAAAAGAAAGCCAACTTTTTTTTTTGTACCAGGGACAGAAAGCCAGCTTTTAAGAATGACTGTGAGATGCCTGTGCATTTATTCTACACTTGAGACATATAATGTTCTTCTACATCACTAACAGACTAACAGGGACTAGGTCTCTTATGATTATAATGACACTGATTATAAAATTTGGACTTGGCCTTTCTGCTTGAGTTGCAAGGACAATGAAAGGTTAGTCTTCTGTGCTACTTTCTTTCAGACAGTTCTAGAGAAAACTACTTTAGAAATTAAATTATTAAAGCAATCAAGTTATTTCTTTGCTTTTATCAGTGGCTCGGACACATTGACTATGATTCAGTTCAACCGCATTAATTCTTACCAAGTGAAAATAGCTAGTGTTTACTGAGGTTTCTAGCTGGTGTTTACATGCCAGGACTGTTCTAAAGACTCACCACCATGCGTGGGCTTGCCATAATTTTCCCACATCAACCCTATAATCCACATCCTGCAACTGTACTAAATGGGGGTCAGTGAGCTTATGTAATTTTCCCTTGGTCACACAATGACAAGGATAATGCAGGGTCTGAACCCAAGAAGTCTCTAAAGCCCTCACTCTTCACTGCTGTACCTTTCTGTGTGATGTTTAAAAAATACTTTCAGGTGCTAATACCTGGTGGAGACATATACACACAAATTAGTCCCCAAACGAGAAAGATGGAAATAAACACCACAATGGAAACATAAAGAGCAATGGAATAAGAACAAAAGAGTGAGCCCCTAATCCAAGAAGACCTCTAGAGAAAAGCAGTTTCCAATGGACCACAGGTCAGGACCAGCCACACACAGGTGCCCTGGAGGAAGGAGCATGGCAGGTGCTAAGAGAGAAAACCTCTACATGGTTACCTGCAGGGCAAGGCACTGTGGCAAGGAGGGTGGACAACAGACAACAAAGGTGGAAATTGAAGCAGGAGGCGGAGCATGGAGAGCTCTGGTATCAGGCTGATGAAAGCACCCTGTACTGCATATGTGTGGGCAGAAGACCTAGTGTGTGAATCTAAATATTTGTTAAGTCTGAAACCATCACACTTCTGATACATGTTTAATAGTATGACATTGTAATCCTAATCACACAGGATCATCACCTGCAGGCACAATTTTTTTTTTTTTTTGGTATTGGGGATCGAACTCAGGACCTTGCACTTGCGAGGCAGGCGGTGGAACCACTGAGCTAAATCCCCTGCCCCTGCAGGCACAATTTCCACAATTATGTTTCAGCACATACTTTCTATGTTTTCGAGATACTGTGCACGTAACAACTGAATATGTGTTCTCCGATATCTTATTCAAATAGCCATAAACCTCGGAGCTAAGAGGATTACCTTTCCACTTTCCACTTCTTGAAGATGCCGCATAGATGCATTTTTCAAAGGAGAAAGAATTCTGAAGATGGAGTTGCCCCTTTTCCACCCTGCCTTCAGATGGAGGTTTGTGAGCACAGTTAATAGCATGAGGTATAAATGGCAACGATCCAGATCTGCAACCTAAGCCAGACATCAAAACACTTCAGTGAGCAAGCAGGGTCCATGAATTCTGTGATCGAGAGCTCATACAGGAAACAGTCGGCTCATTTAAAGTGCTAATAAGACTCAGAGGAGAGCCACTCCCCCAAGCAGCCTCCATGAGCCCCCAAAGGCCTATGGACTCGCTTTTTAGTACTCTATGACTTCCCACTAGGCACATTTCACATCAAGTCATCTGTCCCCCATACCCACTGTGAGGCCCTATGAGACAGAAGCTATGTGTCATCAATTCCTACATAAACAGCACCAATAACAATTGTAGCAACTGCCACTTGCTTTTACAATCGTGAATTCTCACAAGCTTTCAAAGTGAAAAAAATACGTTTTGGAGAAGTTGAACCATTCGCTTGGCAACTCAGAACTACTAGACAGGAGACAGAGAATCAAACTCACATCTTTTTGACTAGTAAAACCAGCTACCATAGACCTACCATCCATCCCACTCACTGGCTCTGGGACCCAGGGCAAATCACTTGACCTTTAAGGCCTCAGAGTCCTTATCTATAGGGTGGAGAAAATGATCTCTATCCAACACAGGGGCTTTGAAAGAATTAAGTGATAGAAAATGACAAAGGGACTAGCACTTAGCAGTGGCTTTAATTATCATGATACCAGTAGATTACTACTGTACTGGAGGCCTCCTAAGGCACACAGAAAATAACTCATTCATGTAAATCTACTTTACTGAGCACCGACCTGGCACTTCACTGGGTGTAAATGATGTGCAAACAGAAGGGAGCAATTACAGCATGCGGGTGACAAACTGAACACAGGGAAAGAGGACAGAGAAGTCAGGAAGCACCTCTGAGTTCTGGGCTTAAGACACTGCTGGTGCCTTCAGGGAAGGCAGGTGGAGACACTGCAGGATTAACGAGGGGCTGCAATTTCAACTCATTGTGGGCAATCAAACAGCTAGGGCTTTTGGCTCAGTAGCTGAAGGTTTTAATTCATTGGAAGGTGGAGGGTGGGAACAGAGTATAACTGATGCCAGGGGAATAGGGAGGGACCCTGAGGAGAGGAGAAGGAAGGAAAGGAGAGGGAGGGAGGAAAGGGGCAGTGCCAAACTCCAATGACAGACAGCAGAGAACAGATGCTCTATGAAGAGAAGGAACTAAAGCGAGTGAAAGGCAAGTCCAAGGGATGACATCACAGGAGCCCAGCAGAGGTAGTGGCTCAGGACTACAGGGCCAGAGAGCTAGTACAATACAGTCTGGCACATATTCATTAGGTTTATGAGGAAGGGTCACCAACAAATGGAAAGCCAGCTCTATGTCACATGGGAGACAAAAGCAGATCACAGTGGGCCTACTCACGAAACAGTGGAAAAGGGTTGGGGCAGGGGCTGAGAACACTCTTTTTCAAGGAGAGCTCTTAACGCTGCATAAATGCTTAAGGAAGAATCCTGGAGGAGAGGCTGAGCACACAAGAAAGAAAAGACTCCAGGCAGCGAAAAGCCTGAGCAGAAATGAAGGCAGGACCTCCATGCATGCACCGAATGTATATAGTGCTGCAAATCTGTCCTGTCCTCTGGAACTTTCCATGCCCTGGGAAGCAGACAGATGTATTACTTTGTAGATGAGGGAACTGATGCTCTGAAGAACTATGTAACTTGCCCCGGTCACAGTAACACAAACGGAATAGGAACTAGATGATCCCACAGTTTGTGTTTCTCTCACTTCCCAAAGCTGCTTCTAGAGAAATGATCAAATTAATTTTTCTATTTAGCTTAATACAAGGACTGCCAGAGAAAAACCCAAGTGGAGGCTGACAAGGACAGCTCCTCAGGGATACTCACCCTCTGCAGTTCATGCATGGTTAGTCTTCTGAGGACAAACTGAGAAACACTCTCGGTGGCAGTCATGATGGAGCTCTGGAGAAAAGTAGACACCTCATCTGTGGAGAAAAAATGTTTCACTAAAATGACAAAAACAAGTTCTCTGGTTCAAAACACAGCTGACGTCCTGCAACAACTCTTAGGCACAAGGGCAAGTCACTTACCAAAAGTGAATCCCAGTAACACAATCATCCTGCCTACTGTGGGGAAGTCTGTGACTCATCTTACAGGTCACCAGGGGTCCAGTTCTGGGCAAGATGGGACAGGGGCACAGTCCCTCACGGAGGTCAGTGATAAAGCCTGGGCAGAATGCACATATGGGAAGGAAGGAAAGGACAGTGACAGATGGGAAGGAAGTGACACTGGATGGCAATGCGCTCACTGGCTCACTCTGCCTGGTTGCCCTGCAGACTAGAGGTGGACATGGAAGCAAGAATGAGCATCGGGGCCCACTGTGGTAAGAGAACGACACAGAGAGGCCTGCAGGGCTGTGTGGGCTCCTGTGCACGGCTCCTACGGCAGTGCAAACCTGCATCCCACAGACAGGACTGAAGGGACAGAGACCCCACTGCCCAGCTGCAGAAGGTGGCCAGGCAAGACGCATGGATGCAGGACCCCAGAGGACCGCAGGGATGGGACAGCAAAACTGAGTGAAACCAACACCCACAAAAGATAGTCAGAATGCAAGGCCAGAACGCCACCAGGTCCACCATCTGCTGAACAGAACCCCAGTATTCTCCCCACGGGACCTAAAGAAGACCCAAAGTTTCATCCCATGGTCAGATAGCTAGAATAAAATACAGGACTGCTGGGCTAATGAGGAATCAGGAAATTCCAAAAAGACAATCTTCAGACCATACCACAAGGAGTCATGGACATGACAGTCACAGAAATTGGACAATGACTTTAGAGCAGCTTTTATAAAAATGCTTCCACAAGCAATCAGGAACATTCTGAAGGAAAGGGAACAACCAACCAACCCAGCAGATAAACAGAAGATATACAGAAAAACCAAACAGGCATCTGATAATCAAGAAGCAAACTTACTGAAATGAATGAGAGAAAACATAATGAGTAAATAAACTTAAAAATAAATCGCTAAAAAGATGCAATCTGAAAATTAAGAGAAAAATGATAAAAAAAAAAAAGAACAGAGCTTCAGATCCATGTAGGATAATAACAAAGATCTAATACTAGTGTCAGCAGAGACCCAAAAGGACAAGAGAAAGACTGCAAAGATAAAAGAGTATCTGGGTGAAAAAATGGATGCAAACTTTCCAAAATTTGTAATAGATAGAAACCTATGTATTTTAGTTACGTTTCTCTCATTACTGAGACAAAATATCCAACACACAAAATTAAAGGAGAAAAGGTTCATTTGCCTTACAGTTTGTAGAAGTTTTAGTCCATACTTGGCTGGCTCCGAGGCAGGATGGCACAGAGGTAACAGTTCACAGTGGCAGAAGAGAGCAAAAGCAAGAAGGGCAGGGTGGAGGGGCTCTCAACAGTATCTTTCTGCACCTTTTATCTTACGTGGATTACTCACCTCAGATATCACTCGCACCCCCAATGCTAGTGCTTTTGAGCCTGGCATTGCACCATGAATCAATTCCAGAAAAAGCTCCACCCATAACTGCATGAGGCTTTGGGGGACATCAAGACACAAGCCAAAACACTATACATTCAAGAAGTTTAGAGAATTCCAAGAAAGATAGTCTCCCAAAAATGCATGCCCAGACACAGCATAACCAAACCGCTAAACACTGACAATGGAGACACAATTTTGAAAGCAGAAACAAATATAATACCAAGGAGGACTCAATTACTACAGAGTTCTCAGGGCAAACTGAGAAGGCCAGATACAAGCATTAAGACAGGGCCACACAGTGTGATCAAAAAATAAAGTGAACACTAAACCATTTTTTTAAAAACTTTACCACAGTAAAAGACCCACTGCCAATAATGCCCTTCAAATATTCACCCCCTTCCTTTAAACAGACTTATTCCATCATTCTTGCCACTTTCTTAAGCAGCTCTGGAAGTCCTCTTTTGCTTTTTCAGTTGTGCTATCGTGGCTATCTGCATATTCTGAATCAACTCAAAACATTTTCCCTTCGTGGTAATTTTGACACTGGGGAAGAGCCAGATTGTGCCTGGCTGGATGGTGCCTGACCCAGTGAATAAACAGGATGAGTACGCACTATTATGTTTTTACGAGCCTGACTTTCCACTGGATGGCAGAAGGCAGTAACACTCGCCAAATCTGCGATCACACCTCATAAAGATACTCATGAAGCGGGACTTTCAGAACGGCTTCAGCATGGCAGGAAATATGGAGTAGTTTGAAATGAGAGGGAGCAATTTAAGGGGTGTTGCTCACTATAATACATTTTAATGTAAACATTTATTGTATATTTTGATCAGACCTTATAAACTACTGATCCATCAAACCAGAATTTCCTATCTAGCGAAAATATCCTTTAGACATGAAGGTGAAACAAAGACGTTCTCAGGTAAAGGAAAACTAACAGAATTCACTGCCAAAACTGTGTTCGAGAAGAAATGCAAAAGGAAGAATTTCAAACAAAAGGGCTATGAGAGCCTAGAGAAATCTCAAACATCAAGAACAAAAGAAGAGCAGAAGAAATCTGTGAAAACCCTGATAACTATTACAGGCATTTTCTTTGGGTTCTTTAAAGTTTTTGACAGCTGAAAGCAAAGGAGATTATATTATCTAACAGGGTATGCTATCCATAAGAACAAGTAGAACATTTAACACCATGTCGCTGAAGTACCCCTCTGCATTCCCAAGACTGTGCCAAGACAAGGGATGCTGGGAACTGGGCAAACTAGTGCTGTTTGCAGAACTTGCCCTCCTGCCCATATGCTAAATAGGCTAACAGGGCTGGTCATGCAATGGAACAAGGTGAACCTACAAGGTCACTGCTCTGTAGTTTAATCTATTCCCTGCCTGCAGGAACTGGGTGTAGAACAGAGTGCTGTGGAGAGTTGTAGTTCAGCCCATTGCCACTGACACTCCTGCATTTCTGGTGACTTCTCATCCAGTCCATTACTACTGGACCGCGGTGCTCTTGTTAAGTACTCAGCCCTCATGGGAGTCTGCCAACTGGCACTGTTGAAGAGCATGTGCTCCTTGGGGACCTTCCGAGTAGTGCTGTGGGACCCCAAGTAATGCTTATGAGGAACCTTTCCTGTTACTAAGTATCAATTAACCCTGTTAGAACACCCTAAGTAATTTGTGGGTCAAAAGAAAACTCTGAAGGAAAATCAGAAGACGTTTTGAATTGGAAATGCAACATATCAAAAATATATGGATTGGGCTGGGGATTTAGCTCAGTGGTGCCACTGCCTGCCTCACAAAAATGTATGGGTACAGTTAAAACAGAGCTTAGAGGAAAATTCATGACATTAAACAGGTCATTCTGAGTAGTACTTCATTTTATAAAAAAAAAATCTTCTTTATCTTTATGGGCAATTGGGCTGTTTAGCTATTACAAACTGTGCCGCTCTAAGGAAAGCGGGAAGGGATATGGGTGTCGCTCAATGGTACATGTAAAAGGCCTTGGGTTCCATCCTCAGCACCACAAAAGAAATAAAATAAAACTGCACAGAAAACAAAAAAGGTCTAAATAACTAAACTCAGCTTCAACATTAACACAAAAGGGAAAAATAAACCTATAAATCAAAAAGCAAGCAGAAAGAAGCAGAGCAGGCATCAATGAATTAAAAAAGAAAAGGCCATGAAACTACAAGCTAGTTCTGTGAAAGAGTCAATAAAATGATACCTACAATCAAGTCTTAGGAAGACAGGGAGAGGAGAAAGGACAAATTACCACCACTAGGAACACAAATACAGATATAACTACCAACATTGCAGGCATGAAAAGAATCAGGGAACCCTAAGGACAGCTCTAGAAATAAAAGTCTCCATTCACAGATGACATAGTTATCTACAAAGAAGATCACAAAAAAACCTATAAAAAAGCCCTTGGAACTAAATCCTTCAACAAGATCACAGGATACTAAGTCAACATACAGAAATTAATCAAATTTCTCTATACTAACAATGCACAGTTGAAAACTCACGCTTAAAAATTCACAATAGCTTTTCCTCCAATAAAAATATGTGGACCTAAATCTAACAAAACCTATAGAAGATCTGTGTGCTAAAAACTACAAAATTATGATGAAGAAATCAAAGTCAATATATGTAAAGTGAAGAGACATGTGATGTCCATGCAGTAAAAGCCCCAACAAAGAAGGTGATTTTCTACAAAAGGATCTACAGATTTAATCCAATTTTAGTCAATTCCTGCAGTTTTTTTTTTTTTTTTTTTTTTTTTTTTTTTT
>NW_022900922.1:13182385-13207171 GCF_012274545.1 Fukomys damarensis | reverse complement strand
TTTTTTTTTTTTTTTTTTTGTAAATACAGACAAGCTGACTCTAAAATTTATAAGAGAAGGTAAAGAGTGCCAGGGATTTAGCTCAGCAAGGTCCTGAGTTTGATCCCCAGTACCAAAAATAAAAAAGAGAGAGAAGGTAAAGAAATTAGATTGGTTAAAAAAAGTTTTCATACAAAAGAATAAATTTGAAGCTGTTTGAAGTACCACATACTTGTAACCTCAGCATTCTAGGAGGCTGAGGCAGGAGGATCCTAAATTCAAGCCTGGCCTGGGTAATTAAGCAACACAGAGACCCTGTCTCAAAAAAAATGGGGGCCCCCCTGTGGGGGGCCACCACCTGCCATGCAAGCACAAGGTCCCGAGTTCAAACTCCAGTACCAAAAACAAAACAAAACAACAAAAACAGGGGCTGGGGATGTAGTTCAGTGCCAATCATCTCCCTGCCCTTGACCCCCAGCCTCAGCCAGTTTTCAGCACGGCTGTTCCAGGGAGGCCCCTCCTCCTAGAGATCCCCGCTGTGTGTGTCACAGGTCCTTCCTTCAATTTTCAACCCTCATGGTCTGCAAATGAGCACATACCACATGTACATAGCAACCTGCAAAGACCATTGTGCATCATCCTATAAAGCTGAATGTGCACATGTCCTAGGAAGTCCCACTTCATTTCCAAGGTGGACACCTATCCTGGAGTGGCTCAGACGCAGGCGCCAGGAAACAGGAGCAAGTGTCCACAGCAGCACTGCACACAACAGGAATAAACCAAACATGACCCAATGTCCAGCATAAGGGCACCCAACAGACCATGCTGTGTCAGTTAATGGAAGATTCCACAACACAAATGACTCTTAAGGACTAGGTAGAGTAGATTCCTTAGAGGAAGACATTTCTAAAAAGCCTGAAAGCAAGAAAACTAAATAACACATTGCTCAGCTCATCATGAATGGTCAACTGATCTGGTGCCAAGAATACAAAGTGGGAAGGCGAGTCTCCTCGATAGCTGGCTTTGGGAATCTGGATATTCACATGCAGAAAACAAAACTGAACACACAAGAATCAACTCAAAGTAGATTAGAAGCTTAAGTGTAAGCATGAAACCATCAAGTTGCTAGAAGAACACATCAGAAAAAAGCTTAACTTTGGTCTTGGCAATGACTGTTTGGGATATGACAACCAAAGTAAAAACAAGTAAGATTACATCAAACCAGAAAGCCACTGCACAGCACTTTCACAGAGTGAAAAGTCACACCACAGAATGGCAGGGGATGGTGAAAAGATTCAAGGCTTCAGTTCTATAAATTAAGTACATTCTGGAGATCTACTCTTGGCAGATGGCCTGACTGCTACTGCAAAATGTGAAAATGGCAGATCTTCACAAAGTGCTCTTCTCACAGGTAGTAACAATAACAGGAGTGGCAGGGAATTCTGGGAGGTGGAGGACATTCCCACACGTTGACAGTGCCGATAGTTTCAAAGGTGTAGACTTATCCCCAAACTCATCAGGTTTACACAATTAGTATGGACAGCTTTTTAACATGTCAATCATACTTCAATGAAGTACTTTAAAAAAACAACAGACCATTAAAGAATACCTATGTATGTGGCAAAAACCCTTTTCTAAAATTCATGTAGATGAAAAAGATGAAATCAACAAGGAAGCAACAAGAGGGACTGAGGAGTAGCAGGTAGGTAAATTCCTAGGTTGGGGGTTCGAGTACAGGTGTGTCATCAGTTTGCATCATAACACAGGAAACCATCACACCTCCTGTTGTTTGTATCAAGTAAGATAAATTTTAACATGTTCGCAAGAGCCATCCATGCATGATTGTGCTATGCAGCCAGTGGGACAGTCATGCTTGTACCACCGGCTGTACAAGGCAGCAGGAAGAAGTTAAAGGCACTTGAGACCCAGCCCTGCACTGCTGAGTATGGTAATACTCAGGACACGTAAAATAAGACGAAGCTAATGCTCCTAAAAGCTGAAAACCTCACAAGTTACCATCAAGGTCATGGCACATGGATCTGCTGTCACCATAAAAAATATGAAAATCTGACACTAGATTTAATATTTCACACACACATTAAAATTTAACGTCATCAATATTATTATTCTCAGATTTATCCTAATATCGATGCTGTAGGATTTTAAGTAGCAAATTTCTAGAACTCTAGGAATAAACCTGGTCTGAAAGGACAGGGAACCGAGGCTCACCTATCAATATTCGCCTCTCTGACATTCAGTGTTTTCCATTGCTTCACTACATGTATCTTCATTTAAGGAGAAAAGAGCCCCCTCAATGCTTCTATCTACCACCACTGTGCTTTCTGCATAAAGTATTTTCTACTCAAAAGGTCCTCAGAGATGATATTTAAAAGTAAGTATAAAATTACTGCTTTTGTAATAACTTCCTATAACATCTAGCGCTGTGGCAATCAGAAACAGATCCTGCATATACAGATATGAAAAATGACCATTTTCAACAATCTGGAAATCAATCTACAAGCAAAAAAAAGTTTTTGAAAGGCAAATGAAGCTGCATTCTAAAATCAGTAGTAAACAACACATGTAAAACACTGGCAGGTCAACTCCACTGTATTCCTGACACTATCAGGAGACATCCAATAAATATGCTGAAAGAACTTCTCTTTTGTGTAAAAAGGTCAGGAATTTCCTCTTATTCTGCAATACCGGCCACATACCAAGCAAGAAACCCATAGAGACTACACGTCCTCACCATCTTGGGGGCTGGAACCTTTCAACATGCAAGTGTGCAACAACTGCACCAGCAACTGCAGGCTTCTGTCAGTCCTCGGCAAGGGCGTGTAGGCACTGGTACCCAGCTTCACCAGGGCATCCAGAAGGGGGTCTGAGAGTATCCTCCACACATTCTGTGTTCTCCGCTTTTCACTAGATATTAAAAGACATGCCCAAGTCAACCATCTCGAAAGCATAGAGAAATCACTGCCCATCTATAATCTGTGGGATTGGCTAGCTATTGAAATCAATCACACAAAGTTACTCTTAGGGATGCCTGAAACATCCAGCACCTGCAGAGATGGGTCTCTTGATCCGCACTCTTTCCTAAGTGTAATGATTGTCTAGGGAAGAAAGCACAGGAAGAACCCAGTGGGAGGGAAAGGCCTACACCCATTTCACTTACAAGTCAAACGGTGGAGACCCTGCCTCTGTAATACAGAAAAACAACACAAAACAAAGATAAACTAGATAATCTAGGCAAGCTAGTCAAGGAAATGAAATGGAACACGCTTTAGAAAAAAAACCTAAAGCTTTATGCAAAACTGCTATCACCAACTTGAGTACTAAAACTGTCTAAAAAAAGAGATTTGATGTAAATAAAATTAACTGCCATGCAAACACACTACCAACCTACCTACTAAAGCGATTTATCGCAGTAATTATAATCTGAGAACAATTGATCTGCTCACACTCTCAAAATGTAAACGAGGTTGGTTTATCTTTAGTATCATGTCTTAAAAATTATGTTTTACAAAAGAGTCAAATTCAGCGTCCAATTATTATAGAGAGCTTTTTTTAACTCTTTAAATATAATATTAAATTGTTAAGTTTAACATCTAATTTACCAGCCTAAAAGGACTAATATGCCCTATTCCTATTTGTTTATTTGAAGCATTTCTTTAGTATATTTAAAATGTTCAACATCTATTCTTTAATACTTTATGATCAACTCTAAATATAATTGAAAAGTCTAAATAAACATCATACATCTGCTAGTCCTTCTTTCTAATGAAAGAAATAATTACCTGTACTCAGTCTTCATTCCTTCCACATCCACAGCTAGCAAGATCATCAGAGCAGTCAGCCTGGCCTCAGACCAGTCAGGCATAAAACAGCTTTCTCCTGCTTGAATAATACAAGGTAAGGTTTGCAGAGCAGTAACAAAGTCTTTCAAAGCTGACACTTTAAAAACAAAACAGCCAAGGTAATAGCCTTACCAATATTACACTATTAGAGAAATAAAGCTCATTACTATGCATCCACATGTAAATCTGAACATAAACAAAGCACTGTGTGCCTCCTACTGGCCTGACCTTAGGCTGCAAACCAGCTGACCCTGTGTTCAAGGAATCCAAAGTGCAGTATAAAAGAAAGGCATCAATCAAAGCATCGGCAATGAAATACAGAACTGCAACGTACTTGCTTTAACTGCAAGAGAGGGGCACACACTATAGGGGCGCACATGAGGGGGCCGTGCCCTGGTCTGGACAGCAAGACAAAGTCTTGCAGACAGGACAACTGAGCTGAGTATGACAAATGAGAAGGGATGAGTTGGGTGAAAGGAGATCAGAGCTTCCCAGAAGGAAAGGACAGTGTGGAAGGTCCTGGCAGGAGAAAGCTTGAGTATTCCAGGAAACAGAAGGGTGCCTCTGTGCATCTAAGTGAGAGGGAAGAGCAGAAAATGAGGGGACAGATACAGGAGGATAGAGACCAGGACCCTAGTCAGGCCACCAGACACTTCTTTGTCTAAAGGGCAATAGGGAAACCAGAGATAGTGAATGCATATGAAGGAGGGAGGGGAAACATGTAAACTTTGAAATCAATATTTTGAAATTTCCCCAGCAACAATGTGGACAAGAGACTGCAGGAGAAGCAAGAGCAGATGCAAGGTAAGCAGTTAAGAGGCAAGTTTAACAATGCAGCTGGGTTTTCCCAGGAAAACTCAGTAGCAGAAAGAGGATGGGAAGATAAGGACACCAAGGCTGGGTGCCTTGATGTGCTGGACCCACAGTCTAGGCTTACTCTACTAGGGATGTTTATTTATTACTCTAGCAGGGATGTTTATGTATTTCAACAGGTGTAATAAAAGAATCTTCCAAGTAACAGCACAAAAAATGTACTAGACAACAGAGAGAATAAAACAAAAAAGAGAAATAGTCCAAGAATAAATGCATGCATATTAGAAGGACAGATAATTATCTGATCATTTAAAACCTGTTCCAAGATCAGATTAGAGAAATCAGTAGCAGAAAATGAGTTGGTCTGAGACAAAGCTAGGAAATTTAAAACACACTAAATTAAAAGATGCAATTTTCTGAAATTATGCTAACAACTTTAATGAAGAGGAAGTACTAGAAATATAAAAGGAATCCTCACTAATGAATTTGCTAAGAACTCACCCTCATACATACAAGTCTATGCATTTTCCCAAAGAAGGGAACTCTGCAAAAGTGGTGTTAAGAACTAAGAGTATAGCTCAGTGACTGAGCCTCTGCCTACCATGTAACAGGCTCTAAGTTTGATCCCCAGCACCACAAAACAAACAACAGACATGGTCTTTGCTAAAAATGCAAAGAAAAGAAAAAATTAACACAATCATCCTTCTGATGATTTTTCCCTATAATTATTTCTTATAATCAGTTTACACTAACTATAATGTTTTAAAAACAATGATAAACCATTAATTTCCACATATTTCTATTACAGGGCTTCCAAAAATACACCTGTAAAACTTGGCTCACAAGGACTGAGCAGTTGTATAAAAAATTAATAAATTTACATGTGTTAAATTCCTACTCTGGCAACTTATCAGCTTAAAAAATTTTAGAACAAAGTACAAGTTGGGAGGTAGTATTTTTTACTTTCTACTACTCGCACTTTTTGACATACAAGTTTGACATCAGTAATCATCACACATTTGTGTAAGCTTAAATCTCAACCTCAAATCTAATGAAAACCTCTTTGAAAACATTTTGGTCTCATTAATCTATAAAAACAATTGCAGACTTACTTTCCCAAGCAGGTGATTTAATGTACTCTTGGACCAGGTTCTTCACATAAGCATTCAGAGATGTTTCGGGAAGTCCATCAGGGCCACAGGCCCTGAAAGACCTCTCATTGACACAAAGCCAGTCACAGAGCTGGAAGAAAACAGGCACAGGATTCCTTTATTTTAAAAACCAAGCTAGACAAAGGGTTTCTAATTTTCCTAAGCCAATTACTTTCTTTCACAATGAACTGAATTTAAATCACTAAACACAACAGCTCCTTTGTAAACTCGGGACCACTGCTGACTGAAATGCTATGTGACTGTATATATATTCACACACATTTTGCTGTATGTGTTGTTTATGGCACTCAGTCATGACAATAAACAGTTTATTACTTTGTGGTATTTCTAAAGCATCTAATACAAGATGCACAGTTTGATGAGGTGTTCTAAAGAACATTTCTATGCAAAATAACATTATATAGAGCAAATTACAACTTTAAAATTCTTTCCAGCTTCCTACACTAAAATAAGAACTTTTATGTTTGAGAAAATATAGAATTTTAAATATAAGTTATAATTAAAGTTCCTATTCTCAAAAGCTTTTGTACCATATGTGCCTATTAAAATTTATTAAAAGAGAAATACTATCTCAGTCTTTCTCCATTATATCTTACAGGATTACTAAAACTGAGTCACATAACTTCACAATTAATCCTTGATCAGATTAACTGTGAATTTAAATATAAATCTAGGGCCGGGGATTTAGCTCAGTGGTTTGGTAGCCTGCCTTGTAAGCACAAGGACCCGAGTTCAATCCCCGGTACCAAAAATATATATATAAAAATAAAATAAATAAATAAATATAAATATAAATTAAATGTGATTTAATATGTTCACAACTCTCTTTTTACAATGGTTCTCATGATGTGCACTTCAATATACGAGTTTAAATATGAGTAAGTATGAGCTGCGTCTTTCTAAATAGAATGTTTAAATTTCTACATTAATTAAGGTCATCCAAAATTACCTACAAAGACTAGACATTTACATCATAACATTACATAACAAAAGTCATGGGACACAGCCAAATCTACACTAAAATATACAAGTACATATGTCACACTTTACACGTGGTTCTAAGGTTCATGTCCTGGAAACTGTTCCACAGTGTGGCAGTGGTTTGCTTTTCATTTGGGGATCAAACTTGGGGCTCTCTACTACTGAGCTACACCTCCAGCCCTTTTAATTTTTTGAGATGAGATCTCCCAATGTCTATTCTGCCCATTATCCCAGCACTGAGTGAAGCTGAGATGGGGGGGTCATGAGTTCAAGCACAGCCTGGAAATCAATGAGATCCTGTCTCAGAAAGAGAGAGAGAGTTTAGGAATATAGCTCAATGATGGAGTGGCCCTGAGTTTGATCCCCAGTACCACAAAAAATGTCTATGCCTAAAAGGAAATCACTAAGATACATTTTTTGGGGGGGGTACTGGGGATTGAACTTGGGTCCTTGTGCTTGCCTGGCAGGTGGCGGAACCACTGAGCTAAATCCCCGGCCCCTAAGACACACTTTTAACAAAAAGGGAAAAGAAAAAAATGTGAGAGAATGAAAAGAGGAAAATAAAGTGTTTGTAGATGGGGAGGGGAGGAGGGTGTGAAGGGAGGGCAGAGGTAAGGGGAAAAAATGAGAATCAAGACTTGCCATGTAAAGGTACATGATCCCAACAATGAATGTAATTGTACTGTATCCCTAAAATGTACCAATAAACTCAATAAAATTTAAATTAAAAAAAAAAATCTGAAAGATGGTAAGCAGGCCTATATTGAAAGCTATCATTTGTTTAGGGGCAGGGCAGGACAGAGTAGAAGAACAGGGTAGGGAAATCATATCCTTTGACTAGTAGTTTCAATCTCTAAACCATGGAAAATCACTTCCCATTCATGCAAGCAAAGCCAGATTTTTTTAAGAAAAAATTTTGCAACATGTATAACAATTTACCAATACCTTTAATATAAAGATATTCACAAGGCCTACAGGCCAGAGACACCAAGGAAGCATCCCACCAAGGGAGCTGGGCAGGGTCTGCTTCGCATGCAGGAGAAAAAAGACAGTTGATAGACAATAGGGCACAAGATGACTCAGGCAGAGTAAGAAATATTAAAAATCACTGCAGTGGCACAAACCTGTACTCTCAGCACTCTGGAAGGCTGAGGCAAGAAGACCTCAAATTCAAGCCCAGCCTGGTCAATTCAGCAATTTACTGAGACTATCTCAAAATAAGAAATAAAAAAGGACTAGCATTGTAGGTCAGTGTGAAGGCCATGAGTTCATTCCTTAGTACCACCAAAAAAGAAAAAAAAAAAACCCATAAGATCAGATTGTCGGGCCTAGACAGCTGGGTAGCAGAAAACGCCATTAACTGACAGAAAACAAGACAATAAGGAGGTTTGTGGACTTCCTGTCTTTGAGACTAAGGTGTCATTATTCCTAGCTCATCTGGGCCAGAGCCGGGATCTGCCCCCAGCACTGCTCCACTCAGAAGGCCCACCTCTCCAGCTCGGCTCCTCCCCACCGGCCATGAGAATCCTGGCAGCATGAGATTAAGGCCACTCAAAGCAAATGCACAGATAGTATTTCAAAATCTCTGGTGGGAGGTCACAAAGCAGTTGTTACACTCTACACAGATGTAAGTAAGGAGTTCAATTAGAACATGATTTTGAAAACTGTAAGATTTCAAAGAATTCTTTTCCAGCCTCACCTCTGTCCACAAGGTGGTTCCTCGTCCCAAAGATTCTTCTTGTTTCAGAGAGGTGAGAAAAGTGGAGACATCAGACAGCGATACTTTCTCCTAAGCAAGGAGTTCAAAAACATTACTCAATTTAAAATTATCCAATGAATAAAACAACACTCTGTGGAAGCAAACAAGTACACTAGTCAAAGTAGACTATTAGTAATTAAATCTAATAAAATATTCATCCACTTTTACAGTGAAGGCATCAGTTGTAATCATTATATAAAATGAAATATTTTAAAATATATTTTTGTTTAAGATGAGGTGACTATCTTAAAGAAAGTTACAATCTTTACAAAAAGATATTATTTGTAAGAAGAAATTTCTGCTAATCAAAAAGTCAGTCTTTTTAAAGTAATAAAAATGACCTCCTGACTACAGAAAACCATCAAGGTCTCATGGCCTGCAAGACTGCCTATCTTGAATTAAGTCCATGCTCTGGGCAGGGTCAACAGCCTACTTGTAATAAAGTTCTACCGGAATATGGTTTTCCCTGTTTATTCATAAACTGTTTGTTATGGTTTAAATACAAAGTGACTCCCCCGCAAGACTCATGCATTGAGGACTTAATCCCCAGTGAAGCAATAATCAGAGGTGAGGCCTAGAGAAGTGAGTGGATCGTTAAGGACTCTAACTTCATTAATTTAAAGGAAGTGCATTACAATTTAATGGCATTACTGAGAGGAGATGGAAACAAGAAGTGAGGCCTACTTGAAGGGAGGAGGTCATGGGTGAGTAACCTTGGAGACTTCCTCTGCTCCCAGTTCCTTTGTCTCTGGCTTTCCTTTTCTTTGCTTCCTGGACACCATGAGGAATGCAGCTTTGCTCCACCATACCACTGCATTGTGATGTTTGGTCTCACCTCAGACCCACAGCAAAGAAGCCACCTGACCATGGACTGAAGCCTCTGACGCCATGAACCAAAATAAATTTTTCCTCCTTTACACTGTTTGTCATATATTTCATCCTTGCAATAGCATACTAACAGTCTATGGTTGCTTTGGCCTCTAAAATAATTCAAAAGTTGAATCAGACCATCTGACCTGAAAAGGCTGCACCAGTGGTGGCAAACCTATGGCACATGTGCCACAGCAGGCTATTTGTATCACTGATAGCTCTAAAAGGTTCGCCGTCACTGCCCTAGACCATATTTACTATCCACACTTCTCTCTGCTGACCCTTGCTCTAGGCAAGAGTATTTGTTGATGCTCTGTGTCTTGGAAGACAAGAGAAAGCATAGCGGAGACCAAGCATGATGGAGACCAGATAAGAATAATCCAGCACTGGCTAGCTACCCAGCAGCAAGCTGTGACAATGCACATGAAATGCTGCTACTGCTTCTAGGGAAGTTGCTAGAGACTCAGCACCTAGTGTTCTGCCACTTCTACCTTAACCATGGTGCCATTTCTGACGCTAGGAGGAAGCAAGTGGTCCACATAAGCCATATCCTTTCTGCACACCTGGTACACAATAGCCACACCTATCATTGAGAACACTGTGAATCCTAAATCCAAGTTCCCCAACACTGCAGGCCTCAGGCCAACCTGACCTACAGGCTGGTCCAGAGCTGGATTATAAGCCTGCTATCCAGTTTTGCAAGCTACTGGCCAAGACAACCTTGTAAATGGGAATATCAAAGATAAACTCACCACATCCACCAAATGCATTGCTGTTTGAAGAAGGAAGCACTGCGCCGCGCCTCTCAATAGAATCTGATGTGTGATCATAGTACACTGGATGACGTCCCTGACATCACAACACAGAAACACATTTTCACAGGCTCAGGGAAATTCTGATAACCTGTAATTACTGACTTATAACATCTGCAGCTTAAAATGTAGGAAGTTACTGATAGCCGGGTTTCAAAGCCATTATTTTCCATCATGGCCTCCGACAGTGTTCAACTGAATATGAAATGATCACTTTTAAAAATAATACTATGAAGAAAGATGCTTTCAGAGTAAGAATTTTACATCTTTTGAAATGCTTTCTATTATTATCATTTGATATTTTACCTTCAGTTTTCTACTTAACAATATAATAAAAAAATGTACTGGTCTTAAATGAATCTATCAGAGTACTTATTTAACTTAGTAACTCAAAATAAATTCAATTAGATGAATAAAAGTTTTAAATTTTATTTATTCTTACATAAGATTATATTAACTAAAAACAAGCACCAGTGATGAAAGCAGAAGGAAAAACAAACTAAACCGAGAAAAAATCATGGCAAACAACCATATGTGACCATACACAGAGTATTACCTGAGAGCAAGAAGCCCTTCTAGTCCCAGGGCTTTACATCTTGGGATATTTGCCAATGCCTTAGACAGAAACAAAATGGGAACAGCACACCAATGTCTACTCCTCATCTTCTGAAGAAACTTTAATAGGAAATTACCTAGAAGAAAAAGTTTAAAAATATTATCACTGTCAATAAGCACACATAAAGATACTCAACACCATTAGTTTCAGGGAAATACAAATCAAAGCACCAATGAGATACCACATCACACCCACTACGAAGACCACAATCAAGCCAAGGGTTGGGGAGGCTTTATAGAAACTGGAACAATCACACTGCTGGTGAAAGTGTACAATAGTGCAGTCACTATGGAAAATAGCATGGTAGCTTCCCCCAGAATTAAAGAGAATTACCGTATGACCCCGCTATTTCACTTCTAAGTATGTATCCAAGAGAACTGAAAACATATGCTCATATAAAAACATTTCCATGAATACTCACAGCATTATTCAGAATAATCACAAGTGGAAACAATACAAATGCCTGCGGAATTATTAGTCAGCCACAAAAAGGAAATATTAATATATTACAATATAGATGAACCTTGAAACACAGTGCTAAAAAGCTAGCCCTGAAAGGATGCATATTGTGCAACTCCATATATGTATGTGAAATGTTTGGGATACACAAATCTATGGAAACAGAAGGTGGACTGGGGCTGGTAGGAGACAGGGAGGTGAGAGTGAGGAGTGACCATTCAGGGACAAGGCACTCTTTTTGGGGATGATGAAAATATTCTGAAATCCGATAGTGGTGATAGCTGTACAACTTCGTGAATATATTACACACTGAAATGAACAGCTTAAAAGGGTAGCTTTTACAGGGCATGAATTAAATCTCAATTAAAAAAATGTTATTTCAACGTCATTCTGATCTAGTGAGATAAGTACTGATAACCCTCATGCAGCTGTAGTTTCTGAAAAGTCTTAGCTGTTAGAAGCCAAACTTCAGAGCTACTAAGGAAAAACAGGACTGGAAATACTGATGCAAACCTCTCTCATGGGTCATTTCTAACCTACCCTGGACTCAGTGCCATGAATAGCATGACACTTATTCTCAGATACAAAAGGATAGGGCCTCCTTGCTTCCTCCACTAAACTGGTTTGTCAAGGACCTTGGGTCCTGCAGCAAGTGATATCTAACTGCTTTCTCAGCTCATGTAGATTGACTTTAAGAAATCCTTAGAAGTTCCTAGAAGAGTATGATATGTATTTTGTACCTCTCGGAAGAAACAAAAAAACAGAAACATTTAAGATACATTCACTAGAAACTAGTGAGTACCCCTAGCTTCACTTTCTTCTAATCATGCTCAATAAATCCTTCCATGTGCCTAAGCCCTCACTCAACCCGAGGAGGATGCCCAGGGCCACACTTCCCCTCACACTCAGCTGACACACTCACCAAGTATGTGTTATGCCTGGTCCTGAGCCACCATTCAGCATACAGATCCTTTGTCTCACTTGGTGCTGTGGACAGAGTGTCCCAATATGGCCCACGAGTTCATCCCCAGGTTGCTAGAGCCCAGAAACTTAAAACTAAAAATCAGCTCTAACTGCTGAACTACCTTCATTAACTAATTTTATTTTCAAAAGCAAGCAAAACAAATCATCTTATAAATTTAAAGTCATGATATAGACTGTATTTTTTTTTTTACTTTTAAAAAGGTACATATTACCACTGGTCATATCACCCTATTTGTAGATTAAATACAATGAAAGAAATAGTTCAGACACAGGGTGACTTCATCAGTCACAAAGGTAGGAGTGGAGAAAGGTCTCAGAAAGCAGCAGAAGTCCCTCTGCTAATCAGCAGGCAAAATCACACTGTTCTATGCTCTGCTTCTGAACTCATCTCATGTGAAAGAATAACAAACCACTCATCTAGGGGGTTTTTGTATCTGTCCTTCTAATCTAAGGTGATATCTGTAAAAGACAGCCACATGGATATTCAGTTTACCAGTTTTTCCTAAAACCAGGCTCTTCCTTTGTTCAATCTAGTTTCCTAGTTCTTTTTTTTTGGTACTGGGAATTGAACTCAGGACCTTGCGCTTGCAAGGCAGGTGGCAGCACCACTGAGCTAAATCCCCAGCCCCAGTTTCCTACTTTCCTAGTTCTTAAAGAGCAGACAAGTAGAACTGGTGCTCAGTGGCAGGTCCTCCACCACTGTGCCACGCTGCTCCTGCACCAAAGCAACGGCACAGGCAGTGCAAAGCCTGCTCATGATGGACAGTTGCAAGATTCAGACAACAGGAGCAGGTCCTGGGAAACACTGATTATAACAATCACACAACAGAGCTTATATCAATGTAAGTTTAAAAAAGTACTAAGTTTAAAAAAAAAACTCTCACTGATACATACTCTTTATTTCTTCTGGAAGAAGAGAAACATAAGTGACTAAAAACTTCTGTAATTTTAATCCCAATGGAGAACCACTTCCTACAATCTGGCCTGTGGACCTATAGCCAAAAAAGAGAGAAAAACAAATATTTAAGATCTACTTAAAAATGAGTGTGTGTGCTAAAGCTAAATAGACTACTGCCCCAAATTTTTCCAGCAATCTTTCAGCAAACTTTCTAAATCTGCATTTTATTTTCCAGTAAAATTCTCGGAATTTTTCTTGTTACAGAAACATCAATATTTTCTAGGAAAATGAACGTAAGTCACAACCCCCTTTTCCTCTTATAACACTTTCCTTTATTCACAGACACAAATGAATCTTTCTAAAAAGAGTGGTTCCTCAGTTCATGAACTTAATTCTATGATTCCGGTTGCAAACCAAATGTGACAAGAACTGAAGCAAATTTCCCCATAAGGTCAACACTGAACCTAACCAATGAATTTGATTTGGTTCTCATCTAATTTGGTTTGTGACCAGAATCGTGAAAAGTTCATGAACTGAGGTACCACTGTAGTATCATTTTAAAAAGCTACATAAAATGGTAACTTTGAATTATATTTTATTGTTTCCAAGTTATAATTTTTTTTTTTTTTTTTTTTTTGGTACCAGGGATTGAACTCGGGTCCTTGAGCTTGCAAGGCAGGCCACCGAACCACTGAGCTAAATCCCCAGCCCTTCCAAGCTATAATTTAATGACTTTACAACTTAAGCCTAAAAGAAAGAACATTCACAACAAAGACAGTATTAGTAGTAAATTACTTTTGCAACAGCATTCAATTATTAACATCTACTAAAGTCAGGTTTTTCTCCTCTGTGCTTCTCCCAGGAATATTATCTGCTAAGTGAACACAGGAGAGTGCTGGGAAACTATGGCATCCCATAATAAACATGCATGTCAACTCTTCAGAAAGCACCAGGACTTGGTGACCTTACTGCTCTCCACCTGTCTCCCAGCTCCACAAAACTATACAACAGCAGTGACTTATTTGAAGACTACAAATCCTTGGCAACTCAAGTATCTCTGTGCTCTTTCGATATTTATTAGGCAGACACTAAAAATTAATATTTGTATAACTTGGCACAAACATCAAGCCATTGTAAAATAAGTTGGTGGTAATGAGTGGGAGGGAGTCCTGTTTAGAAGCATTCCAAAGAGAAGACTTAAGGTTATAAAGTTAGTTCAATAGTAAAGGCCAGGTGTGGTGACACACGCCTGCAAACCCAGCACTCAGGAGGGTGAGGCAGGAGTATCGCCACAAGTTTGAGACCAGCCTAGGCTACACAGTGAATTCAAGGCTGGCCCGAACTACACAGTGAGACCCCGCCTCAAAAAAAAAAAATCAGTAGTAAAGAGATGATATAATTTCCAAAGTGGGGGGAATTTTAAAATACAATTTAAGCATATAGGTAATTCTCAGAAAGAGGAGGCAGGGCCAGGGATTTAGTTCAGTGGTTCCGGCGCCTGCCTCGCAAGCACAAAGAACTGAGTTTGATCCCAGGTACCAAAAAAAAAAAGATGAGGCTGAGGCACAATATTGACAAATTCTTTTCACTGCTTGCCTTTAGGTAAAAGCAGCAAGTAAGGAGACAGCTTAGAATCCTGGCAG
Source organism: Fukomys damarensis (assembly GCF_012274545.1). Classification (NCBI taxonomy): domain Eukaryota; kingdom Metazoa; phylum Chordata; class Mammalia; order Rodentia; family Bathyergidae; genus Fukomys; species Fukomys damarensis. The sequence continues at coordinate 13,192,325 of NW_022900922.1, read as the reverse complement.
CCACTGTCATATATGGAAAAGTCAAAATGGGCCCAGCCCTACTGCACTGAAACTGGATAGAGTGGTATAAATTCATAGCTGGACAGATGTGGATATATGGCTGGATAGATAAAATTCGTGGGCAGGTAGGTGGATGGATGGATGGACAGACAATATCCAGACACTGAAGTAGATACAGGTGGGTAAGTCTGGTTGGCAGACAGAGCTAAGAAAGAGATGTATACCCCCGCCACACACACATACAGATGAAAGAGGCAACCATTAGGCAAACACAGTAGAACAGTAAATTTGGAGACTATGGATAAAAGATAAACAGGAATTCCTAGGGTTTTTCTAAGTGTTTTTAAAGTCAAAAGAACAAAAGGAAACAAGTTCAAACCATTGGTCAGCCATAGTCACTGGTTTCCTCAGGAGTAAAAAGCAGACATAATGGGAACAAAGCGGGCTAAGTAAGATAGTTTCCAAAGCCCAAGAATAGAGGGGTTTCAGGCAAGAAAAGAAATGAGAAGGAGGAATACATAACACAAATAACAGACGACAAGAACATCAAGTAGAGGCACTACATGGTTTTTTTATTATATAAAACATCTGTTAGACAACACAGATTATGCACCAAATATACTGAACTGTCTGATCATGCTTGGTAACATCGAATTTATTTATCAAATACACAGTGCTGCATTACTGCCAAACAGCAGAATGTCTGCTATGATGAATGTGATCATTATGTATATCTAAAATGCACCAATAAAATTAACTAAAAACCAAACAACAACAGAATGTCTGTTTACCTGCTATACAATGAGCTCTCTGAAAGTGCATCCATTAATGGTCCAATAATAAACTAAAAAAAAAAAAAAGATAATTTTGTTTTGTTTTGTTTTTTTGAGACAGGGTCTCACTATGTAGTTGAGACTGACCTGGAACTCACTATGTAGCCAAGGCTGGTCTCGAACTCACAGTGATCCTCCTGCCTCAGCCTCCCGAGTGCTGGGATTAGAGGGGTGCACCACCACACTTGGCAAAAGACAGATAATTGATAGAAAGTTGTAACTGCAATACCTATAATGCAAGGCCAAAGGCTGCAGAAACAAATCTGACCCTTTCTACTGCAGGTTAATTCACTAAGGATCCCGGTACATACGGTGTATACTTTAACTCCATCAGAATAAGTACAGAATATTCTTACCTGTTAAAAATCTAACACATACTAATAAGAGTTCACATTGTGGGTTGAGAAAGAGGGAAGGAACCAAAGAAGCACATGCTGAAAAATAATGGTAGTACCAAGAAAAACAAGCTATTCAAGATTTAAGCCCCTGTGCCTAGAAGATAGAGGGGGGAACTTATACTCTAAACTATGACGAGTCACTAGTCAAAAGGCAAGCTTACGTGACGTGCAGAAAGGGGAGGGTAACATAAAAAAAAAATGATACATGTCAAATACAACAGCATGTTTCAATTAGAAAATGGACTGAGATTACCTCTAAAGGGAAGGCAGATTGCCCAACCTAGGGAAGTGGCCTTGGGAAACACAGCCCTATAACACAAGCTGTAATTCTCCTGGTCACTGGGCTCTATGAGGCTTCTGATGAATGGAAGAACAAATTCTGACAAATGCAGCTCAGACAGCAAGCTGTCCTACAATAGGAGAGGACAGTGCTGAACTGGCTTCGCTGTATCCTGTGACGCAGAGCAGTGGGCCAGCATCACCCAAAAGCTTTTGTGCCACTCTTCTTACTCTAGATCAGTGATGGCAAGTCTTTTAAAGCTGAATTTCAATGACACAAAGAGCCCACTGTGGCATGCATGCCATATGTTTACCATTACCGCTCCACACCAATGAGGTGTGGAAAATGATGGTAGAGAACTACTTTCCACCATGGCAAGAACGCCAGAAGCTCTACCATTCAGCTTGTGAAATGACACAGCTTTTTCCAAAAGGGACAAATATATCAAGAGACGTTCTAGAGTGTTCTAATGTGCTTATATGAAGATGATGTAAGACATAACAAATGTCTACTTTTGACAAAGGGACCAAGGAAAGGGAGCAAGAAGAGGGGCTGTCATCACCTCAGAAAATTCCGGTGAGAATGGAAGAGTCATTGTTTCATACAGTTCCAAAAAATGGATGACGCCTTCTTTGGTCAGGATTTTATTTTCACTTTCAAACATTCTTTTATAAATACACAGATGCCAGGAGGGGTGAAAGAGCCAACAGCCTGTGGACAAAAGATATAATGCTGACAACCAACTCTCAACTTTATGTGTCCCCACATAAATTAGTCACAAATCTGTGTACCAACACATAAAGTGCCTTAGGACGTTACAAAACAGTTTGTTTTTAATCACTGAATAACCAAAACAATTCTGGTATTAAGTACTCTATGTTCAGACAGTTTGAGAAGAACTGCAAAAGAATGTAAAAGCTGCGGCAGTCCATAAAAATTAGATGTTACCCCATGCATACAGATGGGAACTTTAGCTCTGGGGTGGTTTTAATCAATGCTTCTCTCACCCCACTCCAGTCCATTCTGCATACAGAAATCTGAAACTGTCACCCCGCTGCCTTAACACCCTCAGTGGCTTCCTGCCACTCAGAATAAAGTCTGAAGGAGAGGCGGACTGCCCTGGCTCCCACTCCAGCCCTGCCCGCTCCTCCACACACATCCTGCAGCTCCTCGGGTTCTTTGTCTGCCCGGCCAAGGTGTCCCATTTAGAGCTTGCGCTGCCTCCCTGATCTGAGCCCAGATGTCACTCAAGACAGCCTTTCCTCACTCCCCTGGCAGCTATTCCATTCCAGCCCCTTATCTGTTCCCTTTATACAACTACACAACTTATAAACAAAACTATGTTTTCCGTGGAAAACAGACAAAAGTCAACTGTAAAAAGTATTGCAACTGTCTTAGGACTTTATCCCCAGTGCTTCCCATGTACTGGATTCTAAGCAAACATCTATTAAGTGAATATATAATCAAATGAGCAAATAGATTATGAGACGAATACCCCTTAGAGATATTTTTCTGACTGATGAAATATCCTTTAATTCTATTAGGAAAAAAAAAATCAGCATTTTTAACTCATGACATTCTATAAATAAATTGGTCTATTATTTGTAATTTACACCAATATGCCCATTCAATTTTTTGGTAATGGTGATTTTTCAAAAACTGTCTCTCTTTATTTGATTTGCCAAGTGCTGTGGGCAAAACGTGGTAATAAAAGCATCATTTTAATCGTAAGTGCATTAAGTGAAGTCACAATGGGATTCAATTAAATGGTAGCCCCAGGTGGGACCATACATGCTTATGGTCTGTGAAAAATCCCAGTGTATCAGAAAACAGCTTTCAGCAGTCAGCTGAATAAAGCTCAATTCCTAAGGGTCAAGCTATTAAAGTTGTAATTATCCAGAGCAGGCATTAAAGCCCATTTACCTAGGTTAATCCTCATGTGTCAACACAGTAATTTATCATTCCTACGAGTACAAAGCACGGCTGGCCTGCATTTCACTGTTTCCCTATTCTAAACTTAATTTCATAACATAATTTCAGGAAACTTCAGCTTCAATGCATTTCCCTTGGGAAGCTCTCAACATATAGCAATGATCAAGACCTTTAAAAACATATTTACACTGGAGGGTGGGACAGGAGGATTGCAAGTTTGAGCCCAGCCTGGGCAATTTAGCGACTTAACAAGGCCTTGTCTCAAAATAAAAAGTGAAAGTAGGACTGGGGATGTAGCGCAGTGTGAAGACCACGGGTTCAATTCTCAGTGTAATCAATCAAGCAATAAAACATTTAAAATTATACCCTGGAATTTTCTCTTCCTAAAAGTCCCAGATACGTAACAGTATCAGACTGCCCCCAAAATCACAAAAATGATACATGTACAAGTGCGTGCGTGTGTGTGTGTATAAAATAAGAATGAAAAGCAGTTAGCATATATACTCATATCCTAACTATACTTTTATAGCAAATACCATTATGAAAGCATTATAAAAGGGTCCTTATCTTTCAAGGATCCAGACTGACAAATTTATAGATGAAATGAAATGATGTCGAGCGGCTGGGGATGAATGGGAAAGGATGCATGTAAGAAGAGACAAGGGTGGCCATAGCGGACTGCTAAGTGGGTGATGGGTTTATTACACTTGAGATTTTTCATAGTCGAAAACTATTCAATTATTTGTACCTCTAAATTACAGAAAAGTGCAGCCATTTAAAGTTACATCTTTGAACAGTGCATAAGGATATGGATGAAGGACATCATGTGGGCACACTGCTGCCTTGGGACAGTGACCCAGAAGAGACATCTCTGAGATGCTAGCAGCAAACATCAACAGGCGATAGCATTACCAGGTTATTCATATTTTCTTCCTTATATTTTAAGTGTTTCCAAATACTCTACAGTAAACAAGAATGTTATAAAACCAAGGGGGAAACTACAAATGTCATTTTTTAAAAAGCAAAAGAGAAAGTAATCATTACCATTTTCTTGTGACACTGCATATTCAAACAGATTGTTTAGCTTTGGTAAGACTGGCTTTATAACATGTATCTAAAAATAAAAGCAAAAAATAATATGAAATGAAAATGCACCTTCAAAAAATGTAAGGGAATGTTCATCTATTTACATAATAGCAGCCCTTTTGCTTTTACACTCCTGTGAAAAATATACATAAGGAGCCCGACTCTTCAAGGTTTTAAATCATGGCATGAATCGGGCGTGCAGAACCAACTACGGCAAAGCTAACAACTGAACACAAGGATGGCAATGGCACATTTACATGGTGAGGTAATGCAAGCCAACATATTTCATGTAACATTCAATTGACCTGGGAGATAGGCAGGGCTGACTAAACCGATGTATTTAAAATAGAAAAAATAGCCGGGCATCGTGGCACATGCCTGTAATCCCAGCACTCGGGAGGCTGAGGCAGGAGGATCACTATGAGTTCGAGACCACCCTGGGCTACATAGTGAGTTCCAGGTCAGTCTCAACAATATAGTGAGACCCTGTCTCAAAAAACCAAACCAAAACAAAACAAAAAGATGGAAAAAATACAGGAAGCATTTTCTTCGATCACTGAAGTAGTTCAACCTCACATATTTACAAGCAGAGAACATTCAAAGCTCAATGTTCTTCATGCCACTCAGACCAGGACAGAGGCACCTCTGCTCATGTTTAGTTTGGATATCCTTTGAAATATATGCACACTATGTCTCAAAATAAATAATGAAGCTCTGTGGATCTACTCACCAATAAGGTCTACAAGTTTATTTCAATTTAGAAATGCTTTTTATTCTTCATTCTGCACTGCTGTGTATATGGTACCTAAGTGATTTCCCTACTCCCACTCACCATGCTTGCTGTACATGGGGGCTGACCCCTCACTGGCTACAACCTACAACCTGGGGGAATAATGTAAAGGCACCGCATAGAACTTTGCACAAAACTCAAATGCTCAGGCCCTAATCCAGACCTACCAAATCAAAAAGTATGGGGATGAGCCTAGCAATTTATACTTTATAACAAACTGTTTGCATGATTCTGAAAAACGTTAAAGTTTGAGAATGCCAGGGGTCGAAGGGAGGGGAAGGGAATGGGAAAAAGAGAAGAAGATACATCATGTACAGGTACAAAAGCCCTATAATGAATGTTATCATTATAGATATCTAAATTGTACCAATAAATGTTTTACTTTTTTAAAAAAAAGGATATCCTTCAGAAAAAAAATTAAGTCTAAGAATGCCAAGGGAAAATCAAAAGACTCAATTTTTTGAATTATCATTTGAGTTGAATAAAAGAACTAATTTCCTGAAACAATTTACATTCTATTTTAAAATAGTATTTGTGCCAGAAACAAAGGATGTTTGGGTTCTATCATGCTGTATCTAAATTGGACTTTTAAAGAATGCTTGAAAAAGAGAAAAATTCTATCTATTGCAGGACTTGCTACAACTTGAAAAAACTTACCTGATTCCCTTCTAGAGTTTCCATAATTAAAATATAATTTTCCCAAAATTTTAGAAGCTCATCTTTCTTCTTCTCAGACCACCAAAACAGACTTGGGCCTATTATGATGTAAAAAAGTAAAATTAGTACTCCTTTTTTATGAATTTCACAATTTTCTTCAAAATAGTAGTCGGTAAAATAATGCCAGTATCAACAAAAGTTGCATTCCTTAATAATGTAGGACATCCTGTGTCCCAATCTAGATTGTAATCTCACAACGAGGATTTTGTGCTATTTTAAAATTCAGATTACTGTTGTGAAATTCTCAGTAAAAATGACAGATTTCACATATAAGCTGTACTTTCCATAAATTCTAACAACAGAGGAGGATTTAGAAAAACACAGGAAGAGATAATAGCAGTAAAATTTAGAATTTGAATATCAAATTAAAACCAAAGTAACTCAAGAAAAACAACTTCTAAGTTAACATAGGGAAAGCTAAGAAATAATTCAATTTATTTCAAAATTTCCCAAGTCCAGGGACTTGGCAGCAAGTCCCTTGGTTGCTTCTACAGGTGATTAAACTAGATGACTTGCTCAGGGATCATTTAAGAAAAGGATGCTACTTAAAAGGGGACATTCTAATAATAAACATCACTTGCTGAGAACTAAAATTTGGTAACGAAAGTAAGAAACTCACTCAGGGCTGGGAAGAAATCACCCAGGGAGTACAGAAAAAAGACAAAATCCTTAGGAGAAAAAAAGACGCTACTATGCAGAAAAGTCCAGAAGATTTGATGTCTAAAAAAAGAGAAAAGAAATTGGAAGGGAAAGGAAACTCAAGAAAATTTCCCAGCACCAAAGAATATAATCTTCAGCCTTAATAGATATAGCAGATTAAGCGCCCAGCAAAAGGATGAAAATAAATCTGTAAAATTCAGAAATTTCAGAAGCTGGGGCCACAGATCTGAGTTTCCAAAGAGAAGGCTCAGATTATACATAAAGAAACAGGATCCAGGTGGAGATTTGGCTGAGTGGTTCCATCGCCTGCCTTGCAAGGACAACATCTTGAGTTCAATTCCCAGTACCAAAAAAATTAAAAAATAAAAAATAAACAGGATCCAGAATCAATTGGCACGTCTTAATAGCAGCAATGAAAACTTTTATCTTCCAAGTTGAAGTGGGAAGGGTAGGGGAAAGGTAATAAGGGAAAAGAAAAAATATGAGAAAATGGAAATAAAATGTTTGTCAATGGGGACGGGTAGGAGGGGGTCAAGGGAGGGCAGGGACAAGGGGAAAAATGAGAACCAAGACCTGTCGTGCAAAGGTGCAAGATCCCAATAATGAATGTGACTGTACTGAATACCTAAAATGTACCAATAAACTCAATGAGAGAGAAAAAAAAAAAAAGTTGAAAAGCCAAAACCTTTAAATTTTTTGATCAAAACATTTTCCAAGCTAGAAATCTGCTCCTGATCAAACCATCAATCAAGCAAATATGAAACAAGGATGTTCAGACATGTGCAGTCATGGCTTCAACTTCAAACAAGAGAAAACCATAAATCATTACTGCCTCAAAGAGAGAAGGCTGGATAATCTGCTAAACCCTAAAGTGTCATCAGGCCTGGTTGAATGGCTTCCAAAGGCCAAAAAGTCCCCAAGCACAGAAAGGACCTGCAAACTGTTCTACCTCTGGATGTGCACAGAAAAGAGGCAGCAAAAAAAAAACCCAAATAAATAAATAATAAATAAAAACAAAAATGGCTTTAGAAAAATGGCATTTTTAATGAGTTTTTAAAGGCCGAAAGCGAGCTAGCTTGACAGCTTAGCAGCCCTGAGGATGCCAGGGAGACCTGATCTTGCCTGAAGAGGGATTCTGGACAGGGAAGGAGACTGGGAGGGCCAGACCTGCAGGCCTGCCTCAGTTTGAGGGCCAGCAGGATCCACTGTCAGCACCACCAAAACCTCCAGCCCGGCCCTTCTTGGCCACTGACAAGAAATAAAAGCATGGATCACCAAGGAGGGCCAGGAAGCCCTCCAACAAGTGCACCCTTGCCCTGCCCTGATGCCAGGCAAAGCTGGCTGTCCTTGAGAGGGACAGAAAACCTGCTTCCCTGACACTGCACTGTGACTATTAATCAAAAGCATCTGTGGCCCCAGTGGGGAAGGAAACCTGCTCCTGCCAGGATCCTGCACCCAGACAAAGTCATTCTGGGCTGCAAGGCAGGGCAGAACACTGGTGCTCAAGACTTCTCAAAACATCCAGAAAGCAGCCAGCACAGGAGGGCAGGGTTACCCCAAGCCCTTTGGCAGCTGGGAGGCAGAGGCTTTGTGCCACTGGAGAAGGAGTGGAGATAGAATCAAACACACAGGGCCTCAAATGAGGCTGGAGTAGTAGAAATGAAAACCCCTGCCCCTAACTCAAACTGGCACCAAGCATCAGCAGTCAGGCCTTAGAAGACCCCCCAGCCGTGACCCAATCCAGGCATCCAACTTGAGGAAAGCCTTAGGTCCTTCAAGCTTACCCCTAAGCATGACAACACAGGAAGAACCAGAAAACCAGCATGCACTAAAGGCAGGAACAGCAACAGCAGACTCCAAATCTAGCTCAACAAAGAGCTAGCTCCATTCAACACTGAGGACGGAGGGCTTAACAGGAATGCCCACTTCCAGGCAGAAATGTTTACTGACGTCTCGAATGTTATCCTGACACAGAAAACAGTGCCTCCATGGCCAAAAGACAGAACAGAAAGCAAAGACAAACCTACATATCAATCTTGTAGCTAACCACAATTACGTTGAAGGACCTAATGGAAAAGGCAAACAAAATGCATAAACACATAGTGGATGGGGATTTTCAGAAGATGTCAATTATTTCTTAAAAAATTCAACGGAAATGCTGGAAATAAAAACCTGTTGTCAGACACAAAGGATCTTTTGATGGAATTATCAGACAGGTAACCTTTAAATTTCCATCTCGGAAACTACTGGAGGGAGAGTGCACTACAGACAGACAAATGGGTAAAGGTCTGAACTACAGGGAAGAGGGATCCAGGACAGGACTCAGGAAGAGAATCTGGTGACAAGAGATCCATGGGCATCAGGAGTAAGTGTAAGGACTCTAGAAAAGACTTCCTCGGGAAAACTTACAAAGCATCTTATGGTCTGACTGTAAAGGAAAGATTTAGACAACTGGTTGAGAATTTAGGGCTGGATTAGTGATTAGTATGGACAGAACCAAAAACAGCGACTATCACTTTCTACACACATCATCTATGAATAGCATTTAAAAAGTCTCAAAGTGGTAAAGGCGAATATACATCTAGCCGAAAGATTAACTACGGCAATGGATTTAAGATATCTTCTTCAAGACACTGAAATAAATACCAAAATATTCAGCTGAAAATGTCAGTGATTTCTTTTAGCTTCATATTTGGGTAGTATTAGTAAATCCTGCTCATGAGAATTATCATAGGGTAAAAAATAGGAGCATTACCAAGGGAAATTTCAAAAGAATGATGCTAACTCTAACCTGCTTAGGTGCATAATCTTTGTTTCAAATCTGGTGGATGTCAACTCCCCTCCCCCAATGACTCGACCACGACACTGAATTTGGGTCTGCAAAATCCTGTATGGACCAGGTCACCTCCCTATACTACTTCACCCATCTCTGGGTCTGACTGTTCCTGGCTGCGGAGACTGTGTGACTTCACAGGACACCCTCCAGAAGGGGTTCCCAAGGCTGTCAGGCTTTAGGAGTGCCATCTGGAATGGCCAAATTCTACAAGTATGTTGTGGGGCTCCCAGAAGCCTGCTTTCAGAAGACAGTAGGGTCGGCGAGGGCCTCAGACAAATACCAGTTCCTTCCGGGAGGCCGCAGGTGCCGCAGACGCCCCTCTCCAGGGACACCTCCACCGCCCTCTGCAGTAGGTAGCGCGCACGCTTGCGTGTCAGGGCATCCTCGGCACAGCCCAGCCCCGCCTGC
>NW_022900922.1:13176017-13181478 GCF_012274545.1 Fukomys damarensis | reverse complement strand
CCCGGAGCGCGTGCGCGGGGAGGGGCCTCCAGCCGGGGCCCTTCCACCCGCTAGGCCCGAAATTACCTGGCCTATACTGTATTTTAGGAGAAAAGAGACTCTTATTAAAAGTGAATGTAGTGTTTTCAGCAACTCTGTCGACTCCTGTCCCTAAAGCCAGCCAGGCATATCTGTGATTGTAAATTGGATCCTTGCAGGTTAGGTGTACCTCAGTCAAAGAAGGCTTTTTTTCAAACGTTGAATGCTGGGTGCCACACGCAAAGACTCTGACACGGCTGGATCCGAAGTGGATTCTAGATATCTGCATTAAAAATAAGCACAGGATGATTTAGGCCAGGGTGAGCAGTACTGTGCTTATATGCTAGGTTAAAACATAAAGCAAAATGCCCATCCCAGCCCTCACAGGCCAGTTCCCCAGGCTCCCAGGCTCTCATGTGCGAACTCAAACTAGTCTCCCTGTGTGCTGACAGCATCTAAAGTATAGGAGTAGAAACCTCAGCTGCATGTTGCTGCACTGGTCCCTGGCTCAGTCCTGTATTAATTGAATCAGTGATGTGGGTTTTCTTTGTCTTCTCCCTGTAAAGATCTGCCTTTTAGTCAGTTGAGGAGACACAATCCCACCTTCAGACAGCTTGACATGTAGTAAGCATAATGAATAAAGTATAAATAAAGTTATTTAAAGTTATCTAACTATATATTCAAGACGTTTTCCATATTTCAGTCATTATCTTTTCTGCTGACCACACCTCATAAATGGTTCTATTTTAAATCCACTAAGAATGTTAGCAAATATCAATGGCCTTCAAATAACAACGCCAATAATATTCTTTTTCTTAACATATACATGTATCAAACAAATGGGCAAAGATTTGAGCAAGTATTTAACAAAGATACACAACTGCAAACACTTCCAAAAGCGTTAAACATTAATGACCAGTGAAATGCAAATAAAACCCATTATGCGGTGCCACTTTAAACGTCTGAGAACTGCTAAAATTTTTGAAAAACTGAGAACACTCAATGACAAGGATCAAGGATGTGAACAACTAGAACTCTTATGCATTACCTGTGGACATGGGTTTTGGTTACTTTTCTCGTTGCTGAAATAAATAACTCAACATCCATTGAGAGGAAAAGTTCGTGTAACTCACAGTTTGTAGTGGTTTCAGTCCATAATCCGCTGGCTCCAAGACAGGGTGGCGTGGCAGAGGGGAAGGTAGCAAACCAAGCAAGCAATGACCACAGCTCTTTTCTATCTTTTCTATCTTATCCAGGCTACTTAGAGCAGGCAGAACTCACACGCATTAGTCCTAGTTCCCTTGATCCCAGCATTACACCATGAATCAGTCTCAGTGTCACACACTCTAGATCCAACCACCTCTGAAAAAGCTGTACCTATGACTGCATGAAGCTTTGGGGGACATCTAGACACAAGCCATAACAGCATATAATGGTACAATTGTTTCTTACCAAGTTAAAATTGACCTAATGATTTGGAAAAGTGTGCCCCTAGGTATTTGCTTGAAACAAATGAAAACATACCCCAGCAAGTCTTGTAGAAGAAAGTTGTTGGCAACATTAGCCACTACAGCTTTTAACAAACTTAATGTCCATAGGTGAAAGAAAGGATAAACAAATTGTGACTTATATAATAATACTATCAACAGTGAAACAAACTGAATGGCCGATTCATGCAACAACGTGGATATGTCTCAAAAATATTGTGCTGAACAAAAGCCAGGCAAATATTATGTTCTTATGATTCCATTTATATGAAATTTGAGAATAGACAAATATTATATGTAGGTAGAATGAGCAGTAGTTGCCATAAAGAGTGGAAATTGACTGGAATCAAGCTGAAGGGAAATTTCTGGGGTCATGAGAATATTTTATCTTGAGCAGGGCATTGCTTGTAGTTTCCTATTTGTCAAAACTTCATGAATTGAACCCTTGAGATTTTTTTCATTTCATTCTGTTTTAATTTTGCCTGAATTCTAAAAAATGGTATCTAGGGCCGGGGATTTAGCTCAGTGGTTCCGCCACCTTCCTCGCAAGCACAAGGACCCGAGTTCGATCCCCGGTACCAAAAAAATAAAATAAAAATTAAATTAAATTAAAAAATAAAAAATGGTATCTAAAAAGAAAAGCAATACATTGGCCTCTGTATTTGTTCCCTGTTATCTATAGAATGAGCCCCATGCGGACACTACATGGGAGGCTTTCTAGGAGCTGGTCTAGGCCAGCCTCACAACCTCGGTCCCAGGATATGAATCTCTCCTTCTTCCACACTGTGTTTGTACTTTCTTCTCTTCATAATTCCCACATCCAACAATTGCTTCAAGCATAATTCCCATCCATCTAATTGCTAAAGCTGCCCTGTGTCCTTATCTAACTCAACTCTGCTGAGTACTTCCTTTGTCTTGAACCCTTTTTCTCCTCTGGCCTCCCCAGCTGTTCCATCTCCACCTGTGGCAAAACCCTCCTTTTTCCCTTCATCTGTTCGTGCTAATGTTTCCATAGTTACACCTCCAGGTCTCTGTTCTCTTCACTATAAATTTCCTCTAAATGACTTCGTTAAAAGTAAAGTTTTGGCCTACTAGTTTTGATATGCAAACAAGGAAAAAAGTCTGTATCTACACCCCTAGCTCATGTTTGTCTCCTGAGACCCATCTGAAAGTGATAACTTCAAATCTACCTACGTAGCTACCTGTTGTACAGCTCCACTTTCGCAAATCTAAACTAGCTGTCCTCACTCCTTCCACCCTCTCTGCCATCATTATTACTGCCCACTAATTCTCCACACAGGAATTCCTTTTTTTGCAGGAAGGGCTGTCATCTCTGAGTTGCCCAAATCATATACCTGGGAACACGGTGCTTGCAGGTTCTGGGAAGATGGTGAAGGTCTCAGAGTTCTACGATGTCACTTGGGAAGAGATGAGAGATAAAATGAGAAAATGGAGAGAAGAAACTGAAGAAATAGTGAGCAAATTGTGGAAGGTGGAAAAGAATTAGTTAGCAAGTATGCCTGTAAGCTTGGAGATGCTATTTGGATCATATATGAGCAGGTCATGATTGCAGCCCTAGACTGCAATTTGGATGACTTGGCATTGTTCTGTCTTTGGGAGTTAAGAAGACAGTTCCCTGGTGGCCACAGAGTCAAGTGATTAACAGGCAAGAGATTTGAAGCTATACAACAGTATGATGCTATACAGCTGTATGATCGAATTTTGCAAGAAGATCCAACTTACACTGCTGTAAGAAAGCCTAAGATTGCCATCCACAAAGCCCAGGGGGAAAATGTGGAGGCCATTCTGGAGCTGAATGAGTATCTGGAGCAATTTGTTTGTGATCAAGATGCCTGGCGTGAGCTTGCAGAACTTCGTATCAATGAACGTGACTACGCAAAAGCAGCCTTCTGTCTGGAGGAGCTCATGATGACCAATCCCCACAACCACCTGTACTGCCAGCAGTATATACCCAAGGTGGACTGAAAAGCTCAAACTTTCAAGAAAGTATTTTGTACAGGCATTGAAACTGAACAACAGAAACCTGAGAGCTTTGTTTGGCTTTACATGTCTGCAGGTCACATTGCATCTAATCCAAAAGCAAGTGCAAAAATGAAGAAGAACAGCATGAAGTATGTAAGTTGGACAGCTGATCAGATCAACAGAGCTTACCAGTGTGCAGGTTGCGGTAAGAAGGAAACCAAATACTCTTCTTAAGGCAGCTGACATGTTGGAAACACTGCAGATCACCCGCTCTTAAGGCTTCAGAAACTTTGACATAGATGTCACAACTGCACAGTTGATCTTTCTGGCCTGTGACTTATTTACTAAATGCTCCATGCTATTTGTACTCTATGAAGATGGCAGTTGTGAAGAATATGTTTATATCAACTGAAAAAGCCTTTTACTGCTAAGCAAGAAGATGGGGGAATCCAAGGAAGAACTATGTAAGATCTACGATTGTACACTGGTCTCTTCATACCACATGTCACACACAATTGGTCTCAACCACAGTCCTGTGTAGAAATGATCTTGTTAAATAAACCACTGATTTATTAGAGAGAAAACAAGTACCTGGGACAATAGACTTCCCATCCTGTTCTTTGCTCTGCAGTTACTCTTCTCGCTTATCTGTGTGACTCTCCAAAGCTTTTTCTTACTGGCTCCTCTTTTCTGCCCTCCATTAGTATGTCACTTTTAAGCCTTCATTTCTTACTAACAGTAATAATCCTCCACCTGACTTACCCTCCACTCCAATACATACTCCATATTGCTACCAGGATGGTCTTCCTAACATTAAACCATAGAGTGGGAAGGCTTTTGAAAAAACAAAAGTGAGAGAACATGACATGTTTTGAGCACTTTAACAGTAGGTGTAGGGGTTTTGTCAGGAGGGCAAACCTGGAGAAGTAGGCAGGGACGCCCCACAAGGCCTCTTGAAAGAAATTTAAACAGATTGGGAAGTCAATGGTTAAGCTTTACGAAGATCACTATGTCCAGTTGGCTATAGGTAGGCTTTCTGTTCCCCCAAGGCCTATCACATAGTAGGCACTCAGTGCATCACTGTTGCAAAATAAATGAATGTCTGAGGGGTTTTTTGACAGCTTATGAGCTCTTTAAGAACTGCGATTGTACTTTGGTTTTGTATCCTAAACACCAAACATAGAGCCAGAAGTATAATAGTATTCAATGAGTACTTGAAACTAGATAAGTAAAGGTTCAGTATTTTATGGTGGTAGGATCCTAAGTTGGTCAGCTGGAGAATTTCTAGTCACTTACCCATGAAACATGAGCATTTGTGAGCTGAAATCTTCAATGCCTGGTTTTACAGAAAACAATACACTACTTTGATAAATGAAGGGGACCCAGTGTGAGAATAGCCAGATACCCTCCTCACCCTCTCAGAGATGAGGGTTTGCATAGGAAGTGACATAGAAAGAGGGTTTGGAATAGTTTGCTTTTCCTACTCCCTGCCATTTTCCTGTTTCATCAGGAAATGAATGGTAACCGTGAGTAGCTATTATTTTATTTATTTATTTATTTTTACTTAGGAGGACGCTGCCTCAGATTTTTTTTTCTTTTTATTGAGGTTATTGGTACAATCTAGGTATACAATACAGTTACATTCATCATTGGGATTCTGTACCTTTACATAATAGGTCTTGATTCTCATTTTTCCCCTTGTCCCTGCCCTCCCTCCACCCTCTCCTCCCCTCCCCATTTACACACACTTTATTTCCACTTTTTCAGTTTCTCATATATTTTTCCTCTCCCTTATTATCTTTCCCCCACCCTTCCCACTTTCCTTACACCTTTAGCCCTTTACTTCCTATTTCACATTATTAATTGTCTCATTAGGATCCTGTGTATAATTATAGTTTTTCACACCAAAGAAACTATTCGGTATTTCAGTTAAAGAAATCTCTGTATGAGCATTAAAAATAGGGAATCCTAAA